>NC_135271.1:49571926-49871926 GCF_051311805.1 Agelaius phoeniceus | reverse complement strand
AAATTTTTAATATTTGAAATACGTTGTTTTGGTGAGTTTTGCTGTTACTATTTTTGTGGAATTATTTTGTTGAGGGGTTACATGGAGAGTTGTGATGGTTTTTTTGAGTTTTTGATTTGTTGTTTTCAGAAGTTTTTTGAATTTTTTCTTTTTTAAGATGTTTGGGTTGTTCTGTGTTGAGGAGTGTCTATTTTGTTGTAGGTTCTTATTATTTGATTAATTAAATATATAAATTATATATATACATTATATGTTAATAGTTGATACTTATATTACTTAATATTAAGTATTATGGATATATTGATTAATTACAATTATTTTATAATTAATTTATTTATAATTAATTTATAATTTATTTATTTTATATTAATAAATATAACCATTATATATTAATTATGTATTTTTACTATATATAACATTATAATTATTCTATATTATTAATAATTATAACAATATATGTGTATCATTAATAATATATTTATATTATTAATAATATAATAATATATTTATAATAATATATTTATAATATATTTATATTATTAATGATATATTTATATTATTAATTATATTATTATTTGCTTATATTACTTAAATTACTTATACTAATTATATTAATTAATACTTCTGTTACTTAATATTATTAAGTAAATGATAAATAATTATTATTTATTATTCATTGCAGGTGTTTATTATTTGAGATGAGGCTGGGATAAGCTCAGCTGGGATATCCCATTCCAGCAGTGTGCCCACCCCGGGAGGTGCTGCAATAAAAGGTGCAGGAATTGGAATTGCAGCTCCTCTGCATGAACATGGGAGCCATGGAGCGGAGCCCGGGCTGGCTCCAGGGGAAACCTGCAGGGAATTTGGCTGGATGAGGAGGCTCCAGCCAAGCCCAAGGGAAATGGGAGCCCCCAGGTTTGCTGGGGCAGCTGCACCAACCTCCTTGAAGTTGTCGAAGGCAGAGAGGATGATCTCGTGTCCCCCCCGGACCAGGCACACGGCGGCCAGGAGCTCCAGCACCAGCGCCTTGGTCCTGTGGAGACAGCACAGGGACACCTCAGGGACAGCAGCTGAGCCTGAGGGGGACAGCAGGGAGCTGCAGCCTCACCCTGTGTGTGTTTAACCTGAAATGGATCCTGCAGCCTCACCCCAGGGCTGTGTTTGACCCCTGGGAATGGATCCTGCAGCCTCTCTGTGTGTGTTTAACCCTGGAATGGATCCTGCAGCCTCTCTGGGTGTGTTTGACCTGAAATGGATCCTGCAGCCTCACCCCAGGGCTGTGTTTAACCCTGCAGTGGATCCTGCAGCCTCTGTGTGTGTGTTTAACCCTGAAATGGATCCTGCAGCCTCACCCTGTGTGTGTTTAACCCTGAAATGGATCCTGCAGCCTCTCTGGGTGTGTTTAACCTGAAATGGATCCTGCAGCCTCACCCTGTGTGTGTTTAACCTGAAATGGATCCTGCAGCCTCACCCCAGGGCTGTGTTTAACCCTGCAGTGGATCCTGCAGCCTCTATGTGTGTGTTTAACCCTGGAATGGATCCTGCAGCCTCTCCCCATGGCTCTGCTTAACCTGAAATGGATCCTGCAGCCTCACCCTGTGTGTGTTTAACCCCTGGGAATGGATCCTGCAGCCTCTGTGTGTGTTTAACCCTGGAATGGATCCTGCAGCCTCTGTGTGTGTGTAACCCTGGAATGGATCCTGCAGCCTCACCCTGTGTGTGTTTAACCCTTGGTCTCACCCTGTGTGTGTTTAACCCCTGGAATGGATCCTGCAGGGTGCACAGGGAGCTTTGCCTCTCTGGGGCCATGCAGCTCCCCCCCTTTTCAAAGCTTCTCAAACCATGCAGGGAATGAGATCCCAAGTTGAAAACTCAAGCAGAAGGCACTGGTGGGACTGTGGCAAAGGCAGGGCAGTGTTTGAGAGCTGCTGCTGCTGCCAGGGAATGCCCTGCACACACCTGGAGGAGCAGCTCTGCACCCCCAGCCGCCTTCCTTGAAGCCCAGCTCTGAATGGGAGAGCTTTAAACTCCAATCTGCTGTTTCCCTGACACAAATCTGAATTATTCTCTGTGATAATTTGTATTTATAGCCCCCCACACACACACAATTCACCGCAGGCTGTTGGAGCATGTCCTCCTCCTGAAAAATCAGGAATTTGAGCTGATTTTCAGCAGTGAAGCAGAGAGAAAACGAGATCACTGAGGGAAAAACATGCAGCAAACTCTGTGTAACCCTCATGGAAACCATCCACAGTATTTCCTTCCAGGATTCCTGGAAAACAAAAGCCTTTCTGGGCAGCTGAGCTCTGAGCAGAGGCAAACCATGCACACACAGAAAAAAATTAGTCCCATGCTCAAGCAGCGACTCAAAGCAGATGTTACAGAACAAGAAATACCTTGTGGGCTCTCAAAGGGTCAGGGTTATCTTTGGAAACCAGAAAAAATGGTCACTTCCCTAGGAAATTTTAAATGGAATGTTCAATTCTGCCTCCTCGAGGGTTGGTTGTTTTTATTTTCCTCCTGGCACAGGAAGAACCTGCAGGGTTTTTCAAGGAGCTGTGGTGGGGATTTGCTGCACTGTTCCCTGCGTGGGGAGGGGATGGAGATCCCTGGGGTGCTGCCCACACCTCTGGGGTGAGCACCATTCCCTGGAGCTGCTGCTGGGAATCGTGCTCACCACACAACTGCTGGAATTACAGCTCTGGGCACATCCCAGCCAGCCCCTGAGCTCCCAAACCTCGCTCAGGGCTCTCACACAGCTCCCCCAGGGCTGAAACAAACCCAGCCTGGGATGTGAGCAGGGGTTTCTCCTCAGATTATTCCAGTCACATTTCACAGCAGGTTTTTTATCCACCAAAATCAAAATAACCCCCTTCTTCCAAAAGTGAAAGCTTGGGCTCTCCTCTGATTCCCAGGCACTGGAAAATTATAAAAATTATGCTAAAAATTATGCTAAAAAACAATTATTAAAAATTATGACAAAAATTATTTTAAAAAAATATAAAAACAATCAACTTCCCATTTATTCTTGGCTTGCTGACTTGGGGCTCAATAAAAGAAAAAAGGAAGAAGCTGCTTCCCTCAGGACAGGATTCCAGCTCCCAGCCTCAGCCCTGGGAATACACACCCAGTGAGGTTATCAGCTCATCCCCTGCTTCACCTTTCCTTGGAAACATCTCTGAGTCACAGCTGGACTGGGCTGACCTGCCAAGGCTCAGAACTCCAGGATCTGCTGGAGGAGGGATCACAGGGATGTGTGGGAGAGGGGGACATGGAATCTCCAGCACTGAGGAGTCACAGCAGCCATTCCTGCAACCCGACCCAGAAGTGAAACCCTCTCCCAGAGAAATTCCAAGCTAAGGATCTTGGATAACAATTCCTAAAGAAGATTTTCCCTCTCTTCAGGAAAACCCTACATGAAGCTGCTCATTGCCACGGGGGCTTCCCTGCACTGCAACAGAGCAGAAGGGCTCCAGCAGCCAAATTTCAGCTGAATCCCAAAATTCCAGAATGGTTTGGGTGGGAAGGAGCTTAAAGATGATCCAGTGCCACCCCTGCCATGGCAGGGACACCTTCACTGCCCCAGGCTGCTCCAGCCTGGCCTTGGGCACTGCCAGGGATCCAGGGGCAGCCCCAGCTGCTCTGGCAATCCCAGCCCAGCCAGGAATTCCCAATGTCCCGCCTAAACCCAGCCTCCTTCAGCCTGAAGCCATAATTAAATCTGGAAAAGCAGCAGCTTCTGGAAGCACTGGGATCAGACACCCACTGCTGGTTTATCTGCACTGTTCCAGATCCCCCTCTGGAAGCCCTTCCCAAGCCCTCTTTACTCACCTGCTGCTTCAGCCCTAGGAGCCAGAGGAGCCTACCTGGGGTTCTTGTTGTTCAGGCTCAGTGCAATCTCATTAACCGCGTGCGGGTGGGACATCACCATGTTGAATCCATACTGGGAACAGAAGGGACAATCCAGCCTCAGCCTGGCCCCAAACCCCACCAATCCCACCTACCCCACCAACCCCACCAACCCCACCAACCCCACCAACCCCATCAATCCCACCAACCCCACCAACCCCACCAACCCCACCAATCCCACCAACCCCACCAACCCCACCAATCCCACCTGCCTCAGCCTGGCCCCAAACCCCACCAATCCCACCTACCCCACCAATCCCACCAACCCCACCAACCCCACCTGCCTCAGCCTGGCCTCAAATCCCACCAATCCCACCAATCCCACCAACCCCACCTGCCTCAACCTGGCCCCAAATCCCACCAATCCCACCAATCCCACCAACCCCACCAGCCTCAGCCTGGCCCCAAATCCCACCAATCCCACCAATCCCACCAATCCCACCAATCCCACCTGCCCCAGCCTGGCCCCAAATCCCACCAATCCCACCAATCCCACCAATCCCACCTGCCTCAGCCTGGCCCCAAACCCCACCAACCCCACCAACCCCACCAACCCCACCAATGCCACCTGCCTCAGCCTGGCCCTAAACCCCACCAACCCCACCAATCCCACCTACCCCACCAACCCCACCTGCCTCAGCCTGGCCCCAAACCCCACCAATCCCACCAATCCCACCAACCCCACCAACCCCACCAATCCCACCTCCCTGACAGCCCCTCCCAGTGCTTCAAGCCAAGCAAAACCTCGTGGGATTTAAAATCAGAATATTTCATTCTCCCACTGTCCACCACAGCTTCCTGCTCTGGGTATTCCATGATTTTACAATTCCATGAGTTTTCAATTCCATGAGTTTACAATTCCATGAGTTCACAACTCCATGATTTTACAATTCCACGAGTTTACAATTCCCTCCCATCAGCAGCGTTGGAAGTGCTGGGTTTGGCCATTTCAGCAACAAAAAGGGTCCCTGAGTGGCTCCTAAACCACTCCAGACTAATAGATACATAAAATATAACTAAATTCCTTTAAATTAATATATTATTTTATAGCTTATAATGCATTTTGTAGGTATTTTATTACTTTAATTAATATTAAATAGTAAATATGTTATTTAATATATTTGCATTATTTAATATACTTAATATATACTTTATATATTAGTTAATATATTGTTTATTGCATCTATAATTATTTTTTAAATATTAAATATTAAGAGTTAATATTAGTTTATTATAATAATTATAATTATTAATATATATTGTAATATAGAATATATTACATATAATAGATACAATTATTTTATAATTATTTTAACATAACTGTACATTAATATTTTTATATATTTTATAGATATTTTTATTATTATAATAAATAATATATCGTGAATTATCATTAATTATCACCAATTATTAATATATAATTAATAATTAGTAATATAAATAGTCATTATTCATATTCTATTATTTTATATTATATTATTATTTATATTATATAGATATTTTATAGATATTTTAGATTTCTATAAAGTAATAATTTATTATTTATAATATCGATTTATATTTATATTGATTTTATAGTTATAATAGTTTAATATTTATATTTATATTTATATTTATATATTTATATTTATATATTTATATTTATACATATTTGTACTTATATTTATATATTTCATTTATATTTCATTTATATTTATATTTATATTTATATTTATATTTATATTGTTATGTTATTTTCTATTTATATAAAATAATAATATATAATTTTATTTATAACTTATTATACTAAACTCCACAACTTAATTAGCTAATTATTATTATACTAATCACAATCTAATTAGCTGCATATCTAACAAACAGGAGCTGGCCCAGCACATCCAGCCTCTTATAGCCCGTTCCCTACATCCCTAAATCCCTAAATCCCATTGCTGCATCCCATTCCTTCCCATTTGGTGGGAATTCCAGCATTTCCATGGATTTCCCCATAACACCCCCAGCCCCTGCCCGTGCCCAGAGAGCTCCAGGCTGACCTGGTAGTTCATGATGGCCCTGAGGCACATGATGCACACGTGCACATCGTCCTTCTTGCTCACCAGCCGCGAGTTCTTCAGCGTCCTGCGGCTGGGCAGCGTGTTGTACCTGCAAAACACCACCCCACTGCCCATCAGTCCCGGGGATTTCCTGGGAAAGGGCAGGAAAAGGGACAGGGACAGCCCTCCAGGGGCTGGGCACGCAGGGTTCTACAGGGGACAAGCAGAAAACGTTTGTGGGATAAAGGAGAGAAAGGTCCTGGCAGGGATGAGAATGAGGGTGCCTGGCTCCAGCAGGAGCTGCACCTCAGCCCTTCCTGCCAGCACAGGTGACAGGGAACGTTCCCAACAAAACTGGGACAAGGAATGCCACACTGGTATGTTGTGACTTCCTTGCCCATCCCTGAAAATTCCTGGTTTAAGTCCACAATAAAAGCAGGGAGACGGAACACAATACCACACCAGTTTCTTACACTCCTTGGCTCATCCCTGAAAATCCCAGGGTTAAATCCACCAAAAAGGTAAGGACAGGGAATACCACACCAGTTTCTTGTACTCCTTGGCTCATCCCTGAAAATCCCAGGGTTAAATCCACCAAAAATGTAAGGACAGGGAATACCACACCAGTTTTTGTGACCCTCTGGCTCATCCCTGCGAATTCCTGGTTTAAATCCATGATAAAAGCAGGAAGAGGCAACACAATACCACACCAGTTTTTCATACTTCTTCCCAGTTCATCCCTGAAAATTCCCTGCTGAAATCCACAAAAAAGGCATGGATGGGAAATACCACACTGGTTTATTGTGACTTCCTGCCTCATCCCTGCAAATTCCTTGGTTTAAATCCATGATAAAAGCAGGAACAGGGAATACGACACCGCTTTATTGTGACTCCCTGCCCACCCCTGAAAATCCATGATAAAGCAGGTACAGGGAATATCACACTGGTTTATTGTGACTCCCTGGCTCATCCCTGAAAATTCCTGGTTTAAATCCACAATAAAAACAGGAAGAGGGAATGCCACACCAGTTTTTCATACTTTTTGGCTCATCCCTGCCAATTCATCCCTGAAAATTCCTGGTTTAAATCCACAATAAAAGCAGGAACAGGGAATACCACGCTGGTTTATTGTGACTCCCTGGCTCATCCCTGCAAATTCCTGATTTAAATCCATGATAAAAGCGGGAACAGGGAATACCACACTGGTTTATTGTGACTCCCTGCCTCATCCCTGAAAATTCCTGGTTTAAATCCACAATAAAAACAGGAACAGGGACTACCACAGGAGTTTTTGTGACCCTCTGGGTCATCCCTGCAAATTCTCTGTTTAAATCCATGATAAAGCAGGAACAGGGAATACCACACTGGTTTATTGTGACTTCCTTGCCCATCCCTGAAAATTCCCTGTTTAAATCCACAATAAAAGCAGGAACAGGGAATACCACACTGGTTTATTGTGACTCCCTGGCTCATCCCTGCAAATTCCTGATTTAAATCCATGATAAAAGCAGGAACAGGCAATACCACAGCAGTTTATTGTGACTTCCCAGTTCATCCCTGAAAATTTCCTGGTTTAAATCCATGATAAAAGCAGGAACAGGGAATACCACACTGGTGTACTGTAACTCCCTGCTTCATCCCTGAAAATTTCCTGTTTAAATCCATAATAAAAGCAGGAACAGGGAATACCACAGCACTTTTTGTGACTTCCTGGCTCATCCCTGAAACTTCCCTGTTTAAATCCACAAAAAAGCAGGAACAAGGAATACCACACCAGGTTTTTACACCTCTTGGATCATCCCTGCAAATTCCTGGTTTAAATCCACAATAAAAGCAGGAGCTGGGAATACCACACCAGTTTATTGTGACTTCCTGGCCCATCCCAGCAAATTCCCCCTTTCTAAATGCACAAACCAAAGTCCCACATCAGGGCTGGGTGCTCCTGTGCCCACCCTGCCCACAATTCCCAGCTTCCCACAATTCCTCCCCTGGGCTTCTCTTTCCAAGCCCAGATGAAAGGAATCCCCAAATCCAAAGCAGGATTCTGTCAAAGGAGATTTTTCTTTTCTTTTTTTTTTTTTTTTTTTTTTTTTTTTTTTTTTTTTTTTTTTCTATCCATAAATATGAATGAATCCATCAGCTCAGGGCACTGCAGGATTTTGGGAAACGTGACCCAGTTTGGGATCAGCACTCCATATTAACTAATGTATACAGTACATCTAATAAGTAGATTAAATAATATAAATATATCAAATTATAAGCATTTACTATTGAATATAAATTAAAATAATTATAAAAGAAATTATAAGTTATAAAATAACACATTATTATAAAGGAGTTTAGTTCTATCATATTTAGTTTTTAGTGTGAGGGGTTGGAGCACTGGAGCTGAATTTTGGGAGCAGCCCAGGAGGAGGCTGCTGAGCCCAAGCTCTGCTCCTGCACCTGGATATTTGGGATGCTCTGGTGGGAATGGGGCTGCCAGGGCTGTCCCACATCCCCCTGGATCAGCTCTGTGCCCTCCTGTCCCAAATGTCCCTTCCCCAGTCGCAGCTGGAGCTGAGGGACCCCAAACTGGGAATCTGAACTGGGAAGTGTGGAAGCACCTCCAGGGCAGCCTGGACACCCCAGACCTGCCAATCCCACACATTCACCCCAGCAAATGTGAAAAACACAGAAAAAAAAAAAAAACAAAAACCAAAAAAAGGTTTTGAAGTATTTTTAGTCCCACAGAGACAGTTCCTACACTGGTTTATCTCAGATTTAAATTATGAAGGGCTGCAGAATTATTTTCCATACATTTTAAATCAGATTAATGAGATTTTTATCATGCCACTGTTGGAAGAAAAATAATTAATTTTCCTCAGTGCCTGGTGAATCCCTGAATTTCAGAATTGAAGCATCCACCAGTTCTGTTGGCTCTGAGAAATGGGGAGAAGTCTCCTTAAACACTAAAAATGACCATAAACCCAGATTTAGTACTTCCAGGTGCTTGGAAAAACAGGATTGGGAAGCAAGGACACTCCAGCATGTCCAGCACTGGGTCTGATCTGCCTGCATCCAACCACTTGGATGGAACCTTCCCAAGCTGAGATGCCCCTCCTGAACCTCTCCATACCTGGGTGGCTTTCCAGGCCAAACTGGGAGAGCTGGGAATGCTCCCCTGGAGAAGGGAAGGATCCAGGCAGAGCTCAGAGCCCCTGGCAGGGCCTGAAGGGGCTCCAGGAGAGCTGGAGAGGGACTGGGGACAAGGGATGGAGGGACAGGAGCCAGGGAATGGCTCCCAGTGCCAGAGGGCAGGCATGGATGGGACATTGGGAATTGGGAATTCCTGGCTGGGCTGGGATTGCCAGAGCAGCTGGGGCTGCCCTGGATCCCTGGCAGTGCCCAGGGCCAGGCTGGCACCCTGGGATAGGGAAGATGTCCCTGGCATGGCAGGGTGGGATGGGATGGGCTCATTCCAGATGATTCTGGAACACCCCCAGGGAGGAGACTCCACCCAGGGCTTGGGCAGCACCCAGGGAAGTTCTGCCCCTGTGCAGGTGGAATTTCCTGCATCCCCTGTCCCACTGCCCAGCATCAGCCAGGGCACCCAGCCTGGCACCACCCAGCTCCCTGCCCTGGGCACAGGGCACATCCAGGTGGGACCATGGAACATCCCCTGAGAGCTCCTGTGCTGAGCCAGCCCCCCAGGACACAGGGAATTCTGCCCTGGCCCCCCAGCCCATCCCCTCAGCAGAGGTGGCTCCTTCCCAGAGCCACCAGAACCAGGCCCCAACGAGGATTTTTGGTACAGGACCCTCAGCACGTGGCTCTGCCCCTGGGATTCCAGCTCAGGATGCTTTTCCCTGTGTGTGCAGCCATCCCAAGGCTCCCTGAGGGTTTGGTTTGCTCCCCAAGGTGGGGCAGCTCCGACACCTCCCCCTGTGCTCCTCCAGCCAGGGAAAGGGTGGATGGTGGCCGGGCTCCTCCTGCTTCTCCCTCACTGCTGGCTCCCCAAGGCTTGGCCCAGCAGCTGGAGCACTGGTTGGGTTTGATTTCCTGTCTGCTGCAGGTCCCAGATGATGTCACCCCCAGGATATTTATGCTGCTAATTAAAGTCAGATGGTTCCTCTTTCATTTCCAGGGCCCCTCCTCGCAAGGGGAGCTACAAAACCTCTCCCCTGCACAAGAGCAGGAGCTCAAAGCTGAGCCTGTGGAAGCCCCTGCAGAGGGGAAGGGTCTGCAAGGGGAGGGAGGGAGCTGCTCCAGAGCTTTGGGATGAGGAGGATGAGGATTTCAACAGGATTTCAACAATCCAGAGGGCAGGATTTCAACAGCATCATGGGGAAAACCAACAGCCAGCAGAGCCAGGGCTGGTTCTGGACTGGAATACAGAGTTTGGGGTTCATTATCTCACCCAGATCTGACAGAAAAATGTTTCTGTTAAAGAATAATTCCATCATTTTTTTATATTCCAGGGCCATGGAGCTGCTGCAGGGCTGGAGCCCCTCTGGAGCCAGGCTGGGAGAGCTGGGAATGCTCCCCTGGAGAAGGGAAGGCTCCAGGCAGAGCTCAGAGCCCCTGGCAGGGCCTGAAGGGGCTCCAGGAGAGCTGGAGAGAGACTGGGGACAAGGGATGGAGGGACAGGAGCCAGGGAATGGCTTCCCATTGGGAAAGGGGAGATTTGAGTGGGATTTTGGGAAGGAATTCCTGGCTGGGCTGGGATTGCCAGAGCAGCTGGGGCTGCCCTGGAT
Organism: Agelaius phoeniceus; assembly: GCF_051311805.1. Lineage (NCBI taxonomy): Eukaryota > Metazoa > Chordata > Aves > Passeriformes > Icteridae > Agelaius > Agelaius phoeniceus. Next base: position 49,861,251 of record NC_135271.1, on the reverse strand, counting down.
CCCTGGCAGTGCCCAAGGCCAGGCTGGAGCAGCCTGGGATGGTGGGAGGAAGGTTGGAATTAGATCCCAAACCCTCCTGGAATTCCAGGACGTGCCCACTCCAGTGGTGCAGGCTTTGAATGGCCCAATTTAATAAAAATCACAGCTGATTTCTCCCATCATTTTCACCTTTTTTAGCTGCTAAAAATCACCCTGTTCTCCCCTGGCTCCCAGAGAGCAGCCCAGGGTGGGTCTCACAGAGATGAGAAGCTGAAGTTCATTAGGGCTGGGTGGGTTTTGGGTTCCATCCCTGCAGTTTTTTTGCTGGTGGTGGGTTGGAAACTGTGGGGTTTGTATCAACTGACAGCAAAAATTTCCTTCAGAAAGGGAGGTTTTGGCTCATCCCAGCAGGTTTGGGGTTTCTGTGATCTCCTGGAGCTGCTCACAAAGATGTTCTGGTAAATTAGGAAGCATCTGACAAAAGGATGACTCCCCCAGGCCCCTGAGCAGTGCAAGTGACACTGGCAAAGCCCAAATTCAGTGAGTGCAGCTCCCCAAACCGTGTCAGATTTAAGCCCCACTATCAAAGCCCATTTCTGGATATGGCTGGATCATTCTCTCCTCACAGACTCGACAGATTCCAGAGGAAGAACTGAAGTTTCTCACTTCAATCCACACGAAAACTCCAACATTTTTCTCAGAAGAAAGGGAATTTCTAATGGGCTGGGACCCTGCAAAGCCTGCATTAATATTTATCTGACAGCAGAGTCTGGCTCTCAGTAAAGCTCCCTCTCCCAAAAAAGCAGCAGTGAAATCCCCCAAGGTTCTTCCCCCTTTTTCATCCTCCTGCCCTCATTTTGGTGTTGGTTTCCCAAATCCCTGTGGCTCCTCTTAAGGAAAAAAGCCCCTCTCAGTTGCCAGGGAAACAGGGAGCAGGGAATTGGCAGCTTCAGCACTGCTGAGAGGAGCTGCAGGGAGGCAGCTGGGGCTGGAGTCAGGGAGGGAAGGTCCTGGAGCACGGACACAGCTCTGCCCACCCCGGCCAGCTCCTGGATTCTGCATTATCCCAGTGAGATCTTCCCAGCCTTCTCCTTTTTCCTCCACATCTTCCAGCCCAGCTTGGCTGGGCCCAGCCTGGGGGACTGGGAGGTGTCCCTGCCCATGGGATGGGATGAGTCCAAACTCTTCCAACCCAAACCAGGCTGGGGTTCTGGGGTTCCTTCCTCCCACTGCACAGTTTCCACCACCTCAAGAAATCCCACACACCTTGGGTGTCCACACATCCCAAAAATCTCATTTATCACTCAGAGATGGGGCAGAACCTCCTGGTTTTGACCAAAAAAAACCACCCTGCCAGCCCCTCCTCAGCTGAGCACCTGCCTTGTTCTGAGGAGAAGGTTCTCCTTCAGTTCACCAATATTTACGTGTATTGTATATTTATCACAGACAATATTATAGTCATAAAAATTATAATTAACAATATTATAATCATAAAAATTAAAATTCCAAAATTATAATAGCAAAAAACCCCTCCCTTCTTAAAAACCTCTCACCTACCTTTATCTTTCAGGTTTTTGTTAATGCACACAATCCCTAGCTATTGAAAAAATACCATTTTAAAAATAGATCTTTAAAAAACCCACATATTTTTAAAAGATACACCTTTTTAAAAAATTCCTATTTAAAAGGATATTAAAAATACAGATTTTAAAATTTAAAAATTATTTTTAAATCCGTATTTTATTAAATGACTAAAATTATTTTATTAAATTGTTTAAAATCTGTATTTTATTAAAAATACAGATTTTAAAATTTATTTAAGATTTTAAAACACGGATTTAAGGGAAAAAAACCCTCCAAAACCCAATCCAAAAATGCTGCCCCAGCACTAAGATGGCTCTGGAGGCAGGAGGAAAATTTTGGCTGGAAAACTCAGTCAGGTCCCATTTCCGTGGCGGTTTCGGGTATGAGCAAAGCCTCTATTTATAACAAAAAGGGGAAACAAGAGGGACAAGGGCTAAAAGCTCTATGTTCAGCTATCAAACACAACTATTTGCACCATGATAAGGAGCAGCCAGCTCTTGCTTCCATGCCAGCTGTTTCCCTGTCTCCGCGGGAATCCCGCTCTGCGGAAGCCAACCAGGCTGGGAACGGTGATGTGCCAGCCACGCGTGCTGAGCCCAGGTCCCTTCTCCTGGGGCTGGGGCTGTCCCAGCCCGTGTGGCCAGCACATTTCCCAGGGCATGGCAGCAGGGCTGGCCCCGGGCTCCGTGGTGCCCTGAGGGGACGGTGCCCGCTGGGACTTACGGGATTTTCCGGGCGGCAGCGCCATCGGCGGAGCGCAAAGGGAAGCTGCTCCAGAGGCAGTCGGCTGCCAAGCAGCTGTGGCAGCGTTTGAGCTCAAGGTGGTCGGGCAGAGAAACCAGTCTGAGGGTGGGTGAGAGGAGATGAGAGCACGGGGAACGGTGGGAGAGGCGGGAAGGGCGGGAGAACGGATGGGGGAAGAGCGTCCGAGCAGGGAAAGGGAACGGAGGAGACGTTGAAAGGGAGATTCAGACAGGTGAGGAATAAAGGGAGATGTGAGAAAGGGAAAAAGGGTGGAAGGAGATGAAGAGAAACAATGTAAGAGACATGTAAGGTATTCCTGAGTTAGGCATTCCTAATCCCAAGCACTCCTCCCGAGGACACAGCGGAACCGGCACCTCCTGGCAGAGCAATTCAGGAGCAAAGAACACCAAAAACCCTAAAAAAATCCCTAAATCAACTGGCCAGGTGATCCTGCTGCACTCCACAGCTGGATTTCTTCCCCAGAACTCTCCTCCTCTGTGCTGCCTGAGGGCTGGGAATTAAATCTTCCAGGTACAAGGTTTGGAGCCACTCAACATGGACCCCAGGGCCAAGGTCAGTGCCTGGCACCCCAGAACCACCCCTGCTGGAGGGAAAGGCTGGAAGTGACTCCAGTTTTGGACTTTTCAATGCTCACAGGATTATGGAGCAGAACTCCATAAAAGCCAAAAGAAGTCCCAAAGGATCCAGCACTCTGAGCTGCATCCTGAGTATCAGCGCTGGGAACTGAGGGTGGTGGTTGGAGTGGGACACCCAAGGAATGGAAAAGAGGTGACTGCCAACCAACCTGGGGAAGTGATCCTGCCTTTTCCATAAATAAAACTAAAAAAAAAGGAATATTAGGAAAGAGAGAGTCAAGCGTGGAATGGTGAGAGGGTGACAGCAGGTTTGGGGGAGGGAAGTGGCCTTTCCAAAGAATCCAATGTCCCATTCATGGCAGCACAGAAGGAATGTGCTGCTGGAAGAGAGAGGACACGGGATGGGAGCCCCAGCCTGGCTGGGTCCATGGGAATGCTCAGTGACATTGTGGAGAAGAGGAATGGCACAAGGAAACACATCCTCAAGCTCATCCTGCCCCTGAGAGGCTCCTTCCACCTCAAACCACCATTCCTTCCCGTGCCACTGGGCTGAGAGGGCAGGGAGGGATTCCCTGGAGGGAAGAACTGTCCCGCAGTGGCGTTCCCAAGGATCCGTACCGGAGCGTGGAGTGGCGGCCGGAGCGGGACGCGCTGTTCCCCACGGGAGAGGGCAGGTTGCTGCCCCTGTGCAGGTCCTCGATGGAGCGGCTCCAGGGCTTGGACTTGTCCATGGAGCTCTCCACGCTGCTCTCCAGGCTCTCAAAGTCAAACCTGCAAGGAAAAGGAAATTCCAAGGCTGGGTTAGGCGGGAGAGGCACGCGCGGAGTTCTCCTTCCCCCTGCAGGTTTTGCTGGAATCACAGAGCCACTGGACAAAGCCAAACATGACAAAAGCAAAGGAAAAGACCTCCAAGACCATCAAATCCAAGTGATCCCCCAGCGCTGGGAAGGTCCCTTCCCACCCAAACCGTTCCAGGGTTCTGTGATCCCAACAGGTGGAATAATGATGGAAAAGGAGAGTTGTGGTGCTGGAGCGACATGGAAAAGTCCAGGGAAACAGGATAAGCTTCACAAGGGGAAGGAAATTCCACAACAGGTGGGAAAGCCCTCCAAGAACATGGAATCCAACCATTCCCAGCCTTGCCAAGACCACCAGTAGGCCTTGTCCCCAAGTGCCACATCCACAGGGCTTTGAATCCCTCAGGGACACATCTTCAAACAAACAAACAAACAAACACACACACAAACAACTTCTTCAACATAAAATAAATCCAACCCTGACTGTTGCTGAGGAATATCCCTGCCTGGAAGGAAAAGCTGGGAATTCTGGGAGCTGTCTCCAGTGAATCTCCATAAATCAGCTGTGCCAGTACCACTTTGGTGTCCTCCATCCCAGTTTGGCCCCACAAACCTCCCACATTCAAACATCACCACCATCATCCCTGATTCCCTGATTTCTGACTCCTTGCCCGTTGCTCTGCTATTCCAAGCAGGAATTGCTTGTTCCCCTTCCAGCTCCTGAGGTTATTACTCATGTTCCCCATGCGAGAGGGGAAAAACCCAGCGAGCTCCTTGCGTTCATTTGTATAAATTTAGGAAGAAAGGCTTTGTACAAACATTTCTTTTTGCTGTGCACGGTTTTTTCCAGTGGGTAACATTTGAAACCATAGGATTTTCCCTCATAAATTTTCCTGCAGCTCCACCACAAATCTCTTTTCTGGGCAGTGACGGACGTAAATCTGATGGCAGCCTTGCTAAAAATAAATTATCGGCTCTCCCCAGCTCGAGTTTCTACTCCAAAATTATCTTTAACCTAAGGCTTCTCTTCCATTTTTATAGAAAAAAAATCTGCTACGATATCCTGAGTGAAATGTGGATCAATTCCCCATGCCTGGAGCTACCCACAGTCAGCTTGGATGGGGTTTGGAGCACCCCGGGGTTGGGAAGGCTCCCTGGCCATGGCAGGGGTGGGCTTGAAGGTCCCAAACCAGTCTGGGCTGATTCCATCATCATAAAACAAAGTCTCAGCTGAAGATCTCCACTGAAAGCTGATTTTCCCCACTGGTTTTTCAGAGCCCATCTCATGATTTATGACCCAAACAACTAAACCTGATCCCACCGTCCCAGATGTCAGAAACAAACTCTTGTTTCCAGCCTTCCCAACTCCCAAAACTGCCCAGCACCCCAGCCCTGCCTGCCAGTGCTGGGAATCCCTTGGAGCACAGCAGGAATACAAAGCCCTGGGCCCAAACACCAACTGCAAACCTATTTTCAAGGAACCCTGCATCTTTCCACGCATTGTGGGATGGGCTCTCCACCCCTAAGATGCTCGGAGACCAAAGATAAAAAATGTGAACAGAGATGAATAATCTCAAGGTTTAAATTCAGGTTGTTTTCGGGTTTTTGTTTTTTTTTTTTTGTTGTCTGCTGTGATGAAACAATTCCAGACTCACATCAAGATTTCCTCTGCCCTCAGGCCCACAGAATCATGGAATTATTGAGGCTGGCAAAGACCAGAACCACCAAGCACTTCCATGCCCACCAAACCACCTTTTGAACAATTCCAGGGGGAGCGACCCCAGCACTGCCCTGGGCAGCCTGTTCAATGCTTAGCCCCTTTGGAATGAAGGAATATTCCCTAAAATCCATGTATTTCCTGGCAGGAGATGCCAGGAATGGTCTCACTTACGTGACTGCATACTGGGCAAAGGACAGGTACTCCACCAGCACATCCAGGCCTTTGTTCTCCTCATTGAGGAACTCCCTGACCCACCTGTGAGAGAAACACCAGACATTAGAGCCTTTGGGATTCCCTGAAATCCTCAGGAAAACCCGAGGCAGAGCCACTGCAGCACTCTGAGCAAAAAAAAAAAAAAATAAAAAAAGGGTTTTCAAAGTGATTTAGAGGACTTTAAAGAGTCCTTTAGATGCCTTTCCAAATGTACTGAAATGAGGGGTTTTTTTTTGCAGCACTGTGAAGGTCAACTCCTAACACAGGGACTTGGCTCAGTTTTTACCTCATCCTGATTTCCAGCAGGCTGTAAAAGCAGGAAAAGAATCTCTGAGGGACACCCTGGGTGTACATTTAACAGCAATTTTGCCTCTTTTTTTAAAAGGTGTTCACCTGTCACAGTGAATTCTGGCCCCTGGGTTTTGCAAAATAATTCAGGTAAGTCTGTTATGTTCCAAAGCTTTGATTATGCCAAGAAAAATCTGAAAATCCATCAATCAGGGGGCAAAGTGAGGGGGAAAGGGAACCTCAGCACAGCCCCAGCTCTTCTCTGAACCCCAAGTGGGGCAGCAAATCCCCTGGGAGGGGCTGGCTGCCACTGGAATGAGAGAATCCAGGGAGAGAAATGGGAATTCCAGGCTCATGGAGTGGGAATTCACCACCTCTGACTGATTCTGCTCTTCAGGAGGGACATTTTTTATCATTTCCCTGCAAAAATAACCAGCCTGGTGTTTCACAAAATGTGTTTTGGAAAGAATCCCTCAGGCAGGGGCCCTAAGGAAATGAGCACTGGTGCTGTGCCCTCTTTTCTTGCCCTGGGGCAGCAGCCAGGTTCCTCCTGCTCCTCCTGAATCCAGGAGCACCCAGGGATGCCCTGAGCCTCTGGGGGGGAATCCCTGGTGCTGGAAAAGGAGGGAACACCTGGCAGGGCTGCGGGAGGAGTTTCTGGGATGGCGAAGCTCCAAGGAAGGTTTCCATCCCCACGCTGGGACTGCAATTCCATCCACAGCTTAAAATACCCCCATTCCCTCAAAACCCCAGCAGAGTCCCAAAAAATCCATGGAACTGAGCTGGACACAGGGTGTGACCATGGAGGAAACCACTGGAAAAGCTCCCTGGCTGATGCCCCAGGGCTGGACCAGCTTCTGGTCCCACAGGAAGGTGAAAGTGGTGGGAATGAGGACGGGAAAAGGGATGTCTGATAAAAACCTAAACTCTGATAAAAACAAAACCTCTGGCAACTCTGCTGCAGCAATCTGGGATGGATTTGCTGCTGTGTGGATAAATCCTGGTGCTGCTATTCCCAGCCAGGCTCCATGTTAAAGCTATGAGACAGCAAGGGGGGGCGATACATAAATTTATAGTTAAATTTAAAATGAAAAAATTAAATAAATTAGTATACAGTTTTAAAATTATGATTTACTAAAATTAATTCATTATTTTTTTAATTTAAAATTTATATTTGAAAATGTATTAAATATATATGCAAATTTTTATGTATTTATTCTGGACACAGCTTCACTCCCTGTGCTCTGACTGACTCCAACCTCTCCCTAGCCCTCAGAAAAATGTGGATGAATCCATCAGGAAAGGATTAAAGCTGAATTATCCTCTTGAGATGCCCAGCTCCCCTTAACTAAGCCCATCAGGCTTTAATTAGCAATCAAGTGGCATCACTTATTGACATGCAAAGGCGTGTATTCTCAAAGACAGACACCTTTAGAATTCAAAATTTAATTATTAAATAATAAAAAATAAATTAACGAATAAAATCAATTTTAAAATAAAGTTAATAAAAATAGAAATAATAAAAATATAAATAGTAAGAATGAAATTGAAGCAGAGGCATCAAAAACTCTCACCCAATGTGGTTTGTCCTCAAGGAAATTTCCAGTTCTCGGAGCACCTGAGTTGACTCCTGGACTCGTCTCCTGAATTTCTGCAATGGAATGAGCAGCAAAAATAACAATTAGGCTCTATTAAAAAATATCAACAGCTCACCCAGCACAGAGGGAATGAAGAAAACACGGGGGAAACTGAAAACTCCTCTGAATCCCCAGGAATGCAGCAACAACAGCCCAGCAGTCAACAAAAACACGTGTGGAGAAACCCCTTCTGTTCCCAGCAACATCCTGGAGCTTCCAGGATTAAGGAAATTAAAAGCCTGGAGATAAATAAACATTTCCTTATAAGCCAAGCTTTGGTTTAACACCAAACTTTCTCCTGAAGATTGCAGAGAGCCAGTGGGGGCACCTCAATCCCATCTGGAGCAGGACTGGAGGAGCCTGTTCTCCCTGCCCATGGGAAGGGGCTGAAACAGCTGGAGAAATCCCTCTGGAGCAGCTCTTTTGGCACATTCTCCTTCCTGAGCAAGGTAAATGAGAGCTAAAGGAGTGAGGAGGGATAAGGGCAGGGATACTGGGAAGGAATACTGGGATACTGGGATACTGGGATACTGGGAAGGAATTCCTGGATGTGAGAGGCCAGGTGGAGCCATGCAGCAAAACCAGTGCCGGCACCTCAATGGCAGCACGAATCCTGGTGGGATGAGCTCACCCATCCCTGTGGAAACCTTCAGCAGGAATCCTGGTGGGATGAGCTCTCCCATCCCTGCAGAAACCTTAACTCCAGAGGGATGAGCTCTCCCATCCCTGCAGGAACCCTGGTGGGATGAGCTCTCCCATTCCTGCAGGAACCCTGGTGGGATGAGCTCTCCCATCCCTGCAGGAACCCTGGTGGGATGAGCTCTCCCATCCCTTCCCATGTCAGGGGGGCTGAGCAAAGGCTGTGGGTGATCTGCAATGACCCAACAACAGGCAGGAAACCAGGGCAGTTATTTTTAGGCCCTTTGGGTTTGTCCTTTGTCCCGGAAGCCCTGGGTAAGAAAGGCTCCAATGTGAGCCCACGGAGCGAAGCCAATCGCGGAACAATCTCCAAACCCTGCGGAGGAAAAGCACAAAGACCCCGTTCACCGGGCTGGGAAACAACATCCACACAGGGAAACCTCAGGGTTTCCTAGGAAATGGCTCCCTGCTCCTGGCTGGGGGCTCCAACCAGAGCAGTGTCAGAGCCCAGGACATCGCTCTGGCTGCCCTGGAGGGCTCCAGACCCCAGCAGGGGCTCAGAGACCTTGGCACGGAGTCACAGACACCTGTGCCTTGGATTTTAGCCCATGGAAACAATTCCCAACTTTGTGTGAGGAGTTACAAGACACAAGGGTTTGAGTAGAGTGATGGTGAATTTGTCACAGGGTGAAAAAGTAAAATTTGGGGGATTTAGAATGAGGGTCCAAGAGGCAAGATGGAGGAATTTGGGCATGTCCTGTCCTTCCTCTTCTTCTTCTTGTCCTCCATCTTCTGCTGTGATGGTGGCACTTTGGATTGGTTTAGAGTAGAGACAGAGTGTCTAACATAGGTGATGGGTATTGGAAAATTATTGTAAATAAAGTACATGTAGTTTTTAGTATAAAAAGCTGACATCACCCCAACAAATTGTCACTATGGATGGAGCTGATCACCATAGAAGGAACTGATCACCAAGAATGGGAGCTGATCCCTATGGATGGAGCTGATCACCATGGATGGAAATTGTCTCCATGGATGGAAATTATCACCATAGAAGGAGCTGATCCCCATGGATGGAGCTGATCCCCATGGATGGAGCTGATCCTCATGGATGGAGCTGACCACCAAGAATGGGAGCTGATCCCTGTGGATGGAGCTGATCCCATGGATAGAAACTGTCTCCATGGATGGAGCTGATCACCATAGAAGGAACTGATCCCCATGGATGGAGCTGATCACCAAGAATGGGAGCTGATCCCTATGGATGGAGCTGATCCCCATGGATGGAAACTGTCTCCATGGATGGAGCTGATCACCATAGAAGGAACTGATCACCAAGAATGGGAGCTGATCCCCATGGATGGGAGCTGATCACCATGGATGGAGCTGGTCACCACAGAAGGAACTGATCCCCATGGATGGGAGCTGATCCCCATGGATGGAGCTGATCCCCATGGATGGAGCTGGTCACCACAGAAGGAACTGATCCCCATGGATGGAGCTGATCCCCATAGAAGGAACTGATCCCCATGGATGGAGCTGGTCACCACAGAAGGAACTGATCCCCATGGATGGAGCTGATCCCCATGGATGGAGCTGATCCCCATGGATGGAGCTGACCACCATGGACAAACAGTGCACTCAGCTGCACTGAGCCTCTGCCAGGCAAATTCCCAGAGGAAAGGACTCAGACCTCGGACACCCTTTCCCAGGGGTGAGCAAAGGGCCACCAGACAGGGGTTTAGCCAAAGCCAGGCCTAGAGCCCAGCTCAGAGACAATGTGTTGGGTTATTTGCTGAAGCCAACATTATTGAAACAGGCTGTGCTCCTTGTCAGATGGTCCTGGGCTTCCCAACATCTGCTCTCCTTCCCAAGCTGGAAAACTGCAGCAAATTCCCAATTTCTCTCTGCTTCTCCCTGCAACTTTGCAGGGCATTTGCACAAAGGCAGGAAGGAACCTGGACCCCAGGACCATCCTGGTTGAGGAATGAGGGACAGGCAGGAGGAAACAGGATGCTCCTCACCTTCCTGGTCACTGCTGGGTCCAGATATCCCTTCAGCTTCTGGATGTAAGTGTGTGGAGGATTCTTCACTTGGAATCTTTCCTGGAAAAGAGGCAGGAATAAACATCAGCCATTTTTCTGTATTTACTTTACCCAGAAAACACGTGCACCACGTACATATTAAACCATATATATTTATAATACTTTCTCTTCCTAAGTGGATAATCTATGCATGCAAATAAAATAGATTTAAATGGATCTTGATATCTGTATCAACAGTATAAAAAGACACCTTAAACATTCAGTGGGAATTGTGAATTTTAGGTGCACATCCATCTGAAGTTCCAGGGTTTCTGCTCAGCAGGAGCATGGAGAGGAAGAAGAAGGGTCAGGAGAGGAGATGCATGCACCAACACAAAATCCTTTTGGGAAAAACTTTCCACTGTCCCAGGGTGCTCCAATCCCTGTCCAGCCTGGCCTTGGGCACTGCCAGGGATCCAGGGGCAGCCCCAGCTGCTCTGGCAATCCCAGCTCAGCCAGGAATTCCCAATGTCCCACCCGTCCCTGCCCTCTGGCAGTGGGAAGCCAGTCCTCAAGGTCCCAACTCCTCCTGCAGGGATCACTCCATGTCCAACCAGTCCCCCCTCAGCCCCAGAGCACAGATTTTGGTGACAAACACCAAAGCTCTGTTTTCTGAGAGCTCCCTGACTTTTCCCTGCTTTCCCAGTGTCCAGCTGGAAGTTTATCCCACCAGAGCTGCTGTGGAACACGAGCTGTTCCCTGGGCAGTGTGCTGTGTCCAAACCTCCTCACAGCATTCCCAAACTTTCTCATCCTACTTGTATCTTGGAAGAACTTTAAGCTATTCTAGCCCTTTCCCCGGAGGAAAGATCTCATCCCAATCTCCTGAAATCTCCTCTTTTATCTGAAACCTCCCTTTATTAGGTCAGGATGCAATTCTGACTGCATTATCCCGAGCTTATTCCAGACTGAACAGGACACTGCTGCCCAGTTACCAGAACTGTCTGAACACCACAAGTTCTTCCTGTTATTATCTTGCTGCTTGCTGGAAAAGAAGCGATCCATCATGGCCAGCAGGAAAGAAATGGAAGGAAAATCTCTTCTGTGAGCTCCACCAGCCCTGGTGGGAGCTCTGGAAGTCACAGAGCACTCATGGCTTTCCTCTTTTACAGCTGGATTCTTTTTCCATGCACCTCCACACGGCTCTGGAATTGGCATTTCCTATTTTATCTAAAAAGCAGCTCAGGAAATGCAAAGTTCTTCCCCGAGGGTTCTTCTCTGGACAAAGTGGCACCAGCAGGGTCTGCCCTGCTCCAGCGTCGTGGATCCTTCCTGGCTCTTTCTCGGGGATTGAGAGAGCCAGGCTCACCCCAGTGGCTCCCATGGGGCACACGGAGATTCCCTGGAACCCCAGAGTGGTTTGGGTTGGAAAAGCCCTCAAGGATCCCCCAGTTCCATCCCCTGCCACCTCCTCCTGGCAGCAGCGTCCCGTCCCAACAATGCTCCACGTTCCCTCTCCCATTCATTCCCCACTTTCTGCTGGCAGAGCTGTGCTCAGTCCAACCCCCCAGAGAGGCTCTTCTGCTGTTATGGATTAATCCCTCTTCCCAAGTAACCCACCCTCATCTGCTGAAGTGACAGGAGCTTTTCCCAACCACCCGCTTTAATTGCCTGGAATCCTCAAAATGAAACGTTTAAAGAGACTCAAGGAGCACATTTAACAGTCTGGGATGCAGCTACTGGATGGTTTTGTTTGTTTTCTTCAAACCTGGCTGTAATTATGTATTTATGTAATAATCCTCGCAGCAGCTTCGTGTAAAAAGATGCTGCTCATTCTTGTGGAGTGGAATTATTTGGGTTAAAGGACTTTCCAGACATTGCCCATGAACAGCAAACTCCAGCAAGGCTCCTACCTGAGGAGTGACCAAGAATTGCTCGTGGTAAACATCTCCTAGGCCTGGAAACATTTTTACAGCCCCCTCAAGTGTTTCTTTTTTGCTGGTTTGGCAAGCTAGGAGGGATTAGCCTTTAAAATTGCCCTTTCCTGGCTATGAGTCCTGTCTGGGTTTATCCAGCTCGGAGTGTTTTATATTAGAGGCTGATTAGGAAGCTGCAAGAGCCAGGCTGTGCAGTGAGGCCTCCAAGTCACCCTGGATGTCTGGTCACAGCCACCCTCTTCCCAAAAATCTGACTGGGAGCTCCCAGGGGTTGGGAATGGAGCTGATTGCAGGCTGATCTTACTGGAATCCACCAGGATCCTCTCATGATCCCCCTTGGGAGCATCCCAATGCCCACACTTCCCAAGGCACTGCTGTGCCTCAGAAACCATAATTAAAGAGTTAAAAATCCCTGCTTTTTTTTCCTGTCAGCTCCTCCCCTCCACTTCTGGCAATTCCCACCCACTCCTTGGCCAGCTCTGCTTCCAAACCCAGGATTTAACACCATCTGAGTGACGAGGTCGGGCATTTTCACCACACACACACACAAAATAAAAGAGCCTAAAATCCGGATTGGAGCGGCCAAACCTTGCTCAGCAAATGCTGTGGGGTGACATCACGACTGGGACGTGGTGGCTTCCCTGGATTGAGCCATTCAGACACAACAAAGTTCCTAAATCCTGGTGAAACCCTCTTTATCTGCCCTACGTGACTGCTGTGGGCTGCAGCATTATCTGCAGGCTGGAAGGACAGGGGCACGGGGCAGCAGTGCCTGCACACTGCCTTTGTCAGCCACCTACAAAGCAAACCAGCTTAATTCCCAAGGATAAAGGTCCTTCCTGGCTTGGAAAATCCCTGAGGAGAGGTGTTGTAAGGCAGGATGGAACAGCACAGGGAATGCAAGGACAGAGAGCAATGAGATGAGCTGGGCCCAGCACCTTCCTCTGGGGGGATAAATGGGGAGAATTCACTGGGATTAAATCCTGAGAGGGATTTGGGACAAGGATGGAGGGACAGGAGCCAGGGAATGGCTCCCAGTGCCAGAGGGCAGGGATGGATGGGACATTGGGGATTGGGAATTCCTGGCTGGGCTGGAATTGCCAGAGCAGCTGGGGCTGCCCCTGGATCCCTGGCAGTGCCCAGGGCCAGGGCTGGAGCAGCCTGGGATAGAGGAAGGTGTCCCTGCCATGGCAAGGGTGGGATTGAATGGCTCTAAAGTCCTTTACAACCCAGCCCATTCCATGATTCCATAATTCAGGGGAAAAGCCTGGAGGCAGGAGCACAACAGCTCTCCTGTGCCTCCTTCACCCAGAATTGGCACTTTCTTTTCTGATGGACAGAAAAGGACAGAAAAGGACAGAAAAGGACAGAAAAAAGGGGGCCAGGGGGGGCTTTGCTTCATCAGCCAAGAGGAACTGCTGGACCTGTGCACTTCCTCCTCCTCCTCCACGTGATCCTACAAGGAGCCTGACACATCTCCTGGTCACCAGCTCTGGAAAACACATTCGTTCCGGAACCAGGAAATTGTGCCTTCCCCAACAGCCCTTGGCTCCCAGAGCCACTCAGGGCATTTTTCTGCATTAGCCCATCTGTTATTCCCATTATTATCATGATCCTCACTAAGCTGTTTCATTCCTGGGATTCACAGATGCTGGGGAAGCACCCGAGTCGGGATGAGAATCCCACAGAACCCCAGGGACTGGGACAGTGGGGGAGGAGATGGACAAGGAGATGGGGAGCAGAGTCTCAAACACATCATGAACACACTGCAGAATTCCCCATCTCCCACAGATCCAGAGGGTGGCTCCGTCCTGGCCCAGCAATCCAGCCATTCCCAGCAGCAGGACAGCGTGTCACTGTGGAGGTGTCCTTGTAGAATGATATATAATATTTATATATTCCAGGACACTATTTATATACTGTGAATATATATATTTTATATATATTATAAAAATATTATTATATACGTATTATATATATATATATATATATATATATATATATATATATATATATATTATATTATTATATAATTATAATTTTATATTACATGTAATAATTTTATTATATTTAATATTTATGATATTTATAGATATAATATATTTATATATTCCAGGGCAATATTTATATACTGTGAATACATGCTATATTTTATATGCTATAATAATAATTATTATTATTATTATTATTTATATATATAATATTTATGTATCACAGGGCAATATTTCTATATGGTGAATATATATTTTGTATGTTATATATATATAATTAATATTAATATTCATAATATTAATATTAATTTCATATATATTTATATATTCCAGTGCAATATTTCTATATTGTGAATATCTATTATATGTTATATGTAATATAACTTTTTCTTCTTCTTCTTCTTCTTGTTTTGTTATTGTTATTATTATTACTATTATTATTGATAATAATAATAATAATAATAATAATAATAATAATAATAATAATAATAATAATAATAATTTATATTACTATTAGTAGTCATATTATCATATAATATTTCTATATTCCAGGGCAATATTTCTATACTGTGAATATGTACTATATTTTTATATGTGATATTTATTATTGTTAAGAAGAAGAAGAAGAAGAAGAAGAAGAGTAATAATAATAATAATAATAATAATAATAATAATAATAATAATAAATTCCAGGGCAATATTTCTATACTATTTCACACCCCATATGCTGCATTTTGGTGCTTTCAGTGACACCTGCTCACACTGCTGTGACTGAGGGGGGTGGCAGCAGCCCCAGGGAGCTGTGCCAGACCCCAGGCTGTCCCCCGTGCCCAGTGTGTCCCATGGGATGGCTGCCAGGGCCAAGGTGGCACTTGGTCCCCTGGCCCTGCTGGCTCCTCAGTGCTGCTCCACCAGCCCTGCTTCCCTGCCTCTCCAAAGGAAGGGAAGGGCCCATCCCAGGGAAGGGACTCATCCCAGCCCGGGGGTGGACTGACTGGGAGTTGTGCAAGGAGATTACTCCAGATTGCAAATTTCCTCCCCATCTGCTCAGGCTGCTGTCTCAGCCCATGCTGGGCAGTGAATCAGCAGCAGCTGCGAAGGGTGGATCAGCTCCGAGGGGGAATTTGCACATCCAGGCTGGGATCAAACAGCTCCTGCCTGTCCCATTGCCAGCAGGAGCTCAGCACGGAGCTCACACCTCTGCAGGGAACAGCCTGGCACAAATCATGGAATCACAGAGTGGACTGGCTTGGGAGGGAACCCTAAAGGCCACCCAGTGCCACCCCTGCCATGGCAGGGACACCTCCCACTGTCCCAGCTGCTCCCAGCCCTGTCCAGCCTGGCCTGGAGCACTGCCAGGCATGGGGAATCTGCAATCACTCACAGCAGCTCCTGCAATTTTTGATGTCTCAGTAAACTGGATCTTTAAATAGCTCAAGCTTTACATTCTCTGCACAGGAAACTCACAGAGAAAAAGCAATTCTTCATTAAGCTTTGTTTTAAGGTACCTGTGGAATGAATTTAAACTGCCAGAGGGCAGGGTTAGATGGGGTATTGGGGAAAAAGCCCTTCCCTGTGAGGGTGGGCAGGCCCTGGCACAGGGTGCCCAGGGAAGCTGTGGCTGCCCCTGGATCCCTGGAAGGGCTCTAGGCCAGGCTGGACGGGGTTTGGAGCAGCCTGGGATGGTGGAAGGTTCCAGTTCCTCAGGCTGGAACTGGATGGGCTTTAAAGTCCCTCCCAGCCCAAACCAGTCTGGAGTTCCATGACTGTGTCAGGCACCCCACCTCTGTATCAGCTGAATAGGAAGTGTCCCATAAATGTCCTTATCCCAGTGTCCCTGACCTCCTGCCAAACTCTCACCCTGGTTCTGCTGAGCTTACATCCCAAGGGAACATCCCACTTTCCCAGTGCTGGATCAATTATCTTCATTAGCCATTACTGCTGAACTCCATGGCATTTTGCTGCTGGCTCCCAAATTCAAATCCCACTTTGCCAAATTTCATTTTTCCCCCCAAAATGCCATTCTTGTTGATCCACCACATCCTGCTGATTGCTGCACACCCTGCACAGCTCACCAGGAGATGCCTCAGCATCTGGCACTGCCTAACCCAGGTTGTTCCCAGCCTCTGGAGCTGAACAGGGGCTCAGCCTCCGGTCCCTGCAGGTGGCAGCTCCAGCTGTCACCACGGAGCATGACGTGGGCAGCCAGACACTGCCTGGACTGAGATCATCTGCTCATTTGTTCACTTGATCATTTACTCATTTGTTCATTTGATCATTTGACCATTTGTTCATTTGCTCACTTGATCATTTGACCATTTGCTCACTTGATCATTTGACCATTTGCTCATTTGATCACTTGTTCATTTGATCATTCGCTCATTTGATCATTTGTTCATTTGATCATTTAAACATTTGTTCACTTGATCATTTGATCATTTGTTCATTTGATCATTTGATCATTTGTTCATTTGATCATTTGACCATTTGCTCATTTGATCATTTGTTCATTTGATCATTTAAACATTTGTTCATTTGATCATTTAATCATTTGTTCATTTGACCATTTGTTCATTTGATCATTTGCTCATTTGCTCATTTGATCATTTGACCATTTGCTCATTTGATCACTTGATCATTTGTTCATTTGATCATTTAAATATTTGTTCATTTGATCATTCGCTCATTTGATCATTTAAACATTTGTTCATTTGATCATTTAATCATTTGTTCATTTGCTTATTTGATCATTTGACCATTTGCTCATTTGCTTATTTGATCATTTGCTCATTTGTTCATTTGATCATTTGACCATTTGTTCATTTGGTCATTTGTTCATTTGCTCATTCAATAATTTCTTCTCCTTTGCAAGACTCTGAGCTCAGGCTGAGGCTGTGCAGGGCAAACCCAGCAGCATTCAGCAGCCAGAGGCAATCCAGGATGGAAGCATCAGAGGGGAAAGGGATATCCCCCTGTGAGGTGGCATCAAACAGCTCCTGCCTGCCCTGCTGCCAGCACAGACTCCAGCCCAGAGCTCACAGCCCTCTGGGACATGGAGAAACACAAATCAGGCAATGGCAGAACCCCAGGATGGGCTGGGGTGGCTGCAGCTGTCACTGCAAGGCCTCTAGGAGCGGTTACCAACAAGGGAGCAGAAGGAACGTGTCTGAAGCTCCTGGGAACGGGAGTTTCCTGGGTCCTGCGAGGTCCTGCAAGGTCCTGCAGGGCCCAGGATGGAGCAGCTGGGAAGAGGCATCTCCCAAGGCTCTCCAGAGCCCCTCACCTGGTCACAGATGAGCTCCCACTTCTTCTCGTTGTCGTACTGCCGCAGGAGCCGGGCTTTGTCGGGAGGCAGGTTCATGGCATTCTGTGGAGAGACAGCAGCACTGTGAGGGATCAGCCACAGCCAGACCCACTGCAGCACAGCAAGGCAGCGTGGCTGAGGCTGCTGAATTGTTTCCTGTGAATTCCTGATGCCAGAGCTGCTCAGGAACGTTCCCTCCCTGTGTTGGTTTTGGCCCCAAAAGCGCCCGTGAATCACCAGGCACCCAAGGGCAGAGCTGGGACACACGAGGTGAAGGACCAAGGGCCAGCCCTGAGCTCCAGCTCCTGGGTTTTTAGGAAAAAAATGTTCCCTGTGAGGGTGGGCAGGCCCTGGCAGAGCTTCCCAGAGCAGCTGTGGCTGCCCCTGGATCCCTGAATGCCCCAGGCCAGGCTGGACAGGGCTTGGAGCAGCCTGGGATGGTGGAAGGTGTCCCTGCCCATGGGATGTGCTGTAAGGTCTCTTCCAAGCCAAACTAATTTTGGATTCTGTGACCACCCACCTCCATCCAGCAGAGAAGACAGGATTCCCTGAGCTGCCACAGCACAGGAGCCACTCTGTGTCCCATTCCCTTCCCCTGAGCACATTCCCAAGGGAAACAGCTCCCACTGCAGCTGGGGCTGCAGGACAGTCCTCTCCCAACAGGACCATGAAACACCACTCCATTTCACTCCAGCAGCCATCCAGGCTGGAAAAGCCACCACACACCACCTTATCTGGATGACACAGATCCTGCAGTCAGGATTGCTGCTGCCCAAGCCCAGAGATAACAATCCCAGACTGTGAGTGACAGGAGTCAGAAGGAAGGGGAGAGGCAGCAATTACTTGATCCCTATCGTTCCTGGCTCCTTTGATGTGAGCTCTCCTTCCAGGACAGCTCTCTGGGAAGGGCGGCTTTCCCAAGAGCCCTGTCTCGGAATGTGCAGCATAACTGTCCTGCCTGTGCTCCTGGGGAAGCCAGGAACAGTGCATGGGACCCAGGAACAGCTGGAGAGCTCTGGAAGGGACCCCATCAGCCCAGCAAGGTTGTTTCTTGGCACAGCAAGGCCAAGTGGTGGGTGGAGAATCTGCTGAGCACCTCTTGGGCTCCAGCATCTCCTGGACACACCAGCATCTCCTGGGCTCCAGCTGGAATCCCCAGAGTGGCCCCAGTTAACCCAGTTAACCCCTGGGGACCACAGGCCTCAGGCTGCCCATTCCCAGTGAGGAAGAGCTGGCCAGTCCCGGTGGCACCGGACACAACAATAAATCAGAAATCAATAAATCAGGGCTCTGGACTTAAATCCCACTCCAGGAGCACCTTCCCAAGGACTGTGACACACAACCTCCAGATTTATTCCAGCAGGAGGTCCTGGGGGTCCCTGGAAGCACCCCAGACCCACCCTCTGCACAGACTTCCTTCATTTCCTGGGAAGGGAAGGGAAGGGAAGGGAAGGGAAGGGAAGGGATGTGGACAAGCAGCACCTGAGGGGATCAGCCAACCAGGACACCTCACTGACACCTGGAAAATGGGAATTTAAGGAAGCTCCTGGCAGGATCACAGGTGCCAAGGGTGGTTCTGTGCCAGGGGATGCAGTGCTGACCACGCTGATGGGCAGCCAGGCAAGCTTGGGAATGAGGGGCAGCTGAGGATTTGCTCCATCCCAGCCAAGGAGTGTTCCTGCTCCTGGGGATCCCCTGCACACCTCCTGCTCCCATGGCTGCTCCTCCCAGAGCTTGTTTTCCACCAGGTAACAATGACTCTTTCTCCTGCTCGTCTCTGCTGTCATGTTGACAGTATTTATAGGCTCTGATCATATCTGTGCTTGCTTCTCCTCTCAGTCTCTCACCAGGCAGCTTATCAGCTCTGCTTATCATTTCATGCACTTCTTGGTATTTTTCCTGAGGGCTCTTCCAGCGCCATCCCTCCCTCCTGAGCCATATTTCACAGCTCCAGTGGCTCCCAGCTGGAGGAAAAGCTCCAGTGTTTACCTGCAGTGCAGGCCTTGCCAAGCTCTGATCTCCTCAGAGCTAATCAGCTTAGGCAGCCCGGCTGGCAGGGGGACAAGGAGCCTGCCTGGAACCCTGGGCAGGGCTCAGCCATGGCAGGGCTCCAGCAGGGATCAGAGCCTGGGCAGGGGAACAAGGGCCAGGCTGCAGGGATCTCGTGCCAAAGGGGGGCAGCTGGTGCCGGGCTGCAGCAGGGAGGGCTCTGCTCTGCTCTGCTCTGCTCCATACAAGCACTTACAGCCCTCCCCAGACACTGCTGCCCTCTCCCACAGGGAAAACCCTCCCTGGACGCCCTGAGCAGCCAGGATCAGCTCCTGTGTGCAGGCTGAGGGTGAACTGCACTTCCCACCATGGTGTGGACAGGACCAGGGGTCACCTGTAGCCATCATCTTTTATGGAAAATCCTTTCCTTAGGAATTTTCTTCCTGAGAAGCTGAGAGGCCTCAGGAACAAAATGTACCCAATGGTTATCTGCTGCTGTGGGATGCAACAGGTGCATCTGGGATTGGGCTCATGTGGTTGTTTCTGATTAATGGCCAATCACAGCCCAGCTGGCTCGGACTCTCTGGTCAGTCACAAGATTTGTGATCATTCTTTTTCTATTCTTAGCCGGCCTTCTGATGGAATCCTTTCTTCTATTCTTTTAGTATAGTTTTAATATAATATATATCATAAAATAATGGATCATCCTTGTGAAACATGGGGTCAGATCCTGGTCTCTCCCCTCACCCTGGGACCCTGTGAGCACCAGCACAGTCACCCCACAGCCCCTCCAGCCCTGGGCTTGATCCCTGCTGGAGGGACCTGGGAAGGGAAGAAGCGCCTTGGTTACCTGCACAGCCTGAGGGAGGCTTGGATCTGCCAGGGGGTGCCCGAAGGAGGGGCACAGGGATGGGCAAGGGACAGATGTGGAGCATCTGGGGCCACTGGGTTTGTTCAGCTGCAGAGGAGGAGACTCGGGGGAGAGATCTGGAGCTTCCTCCTGAGGGACAGCCCCGACCTCTGCTCTCTGGGGTCAGGGACAGAACCTGGCTGGAGCTGTGCCATGGAATTTCAGGCTGGATTTTGGGAAAGGTTCTTCCCCCAGAGGGTGCTGGGCACTGCCCAGGCTCCCCAGGGAATGGGCACATTCCCAAGGCTGCCAGAGCTCCAGGAGGGTTTGGACAGCCCAGAGTGGGATTGTTGGGGTGCCTGTGCAGGGCCAGGAGCTGGATCCATGATCCTTCTCACTCAGGATATTCCAGGATTCTGCCAGGATATTATTATTATTATTATTATTATTATTATTATTATTATTATTATTATTATTATTATTATTATTATTATTATTATTATTATATACCTTCTCTGAAACCTGGACTAAGGATTTTCTTTCTCTCAACAGCCACTCCCTGCTGGAAATCGGGATCCCAAACCACATTATTTTTACCTCCATGGGAAGCAATAGGTTGTTGGTTTTTTTTTTTACATCCCTGCATGGCACCATCCCAAGTGGCTCCTGAAATGCAAGTGCACTGCTCCCAGGTCCCCAGCTGCAGCCACAGCAGCAGGATCTGAGGCACAGGCTACTGAGCTGGCTCCAGGAGCTCTGCTGGAGTCCCACCCAGCCAGACACATTGGGATTTCTCATTCCCTGTGGATCCCTGGAATGACTCACCAACATCTCCTGGCCACTTCCAGCTCCTACAGCCCTGGGCTTCACTCACCCCAGTGTTCTTCAGTTAATGACAGGTCTATGCTCTGTGGTTTCCCTTTCCATCTTTTCCCAATTAGAGCTTTGGAGGCTTCTGAGAGCAGAACCATTCCCTTCCTAAAACAATCCAAACTCCTGCCTGTGTCCCCTGTGTCACCACCCACTTGTGCAGCTGGAGCAGATTTCCATTAAAAATGGATCCCCAGCTTCCACGAGGATCCCATAAAACCTTTTCCTGTCAGTGGGAACTGCAGCTGAAGCAGCCCCCCTGCTCTTCACCCTCATTTCCATCCTCATCCTCATCCCTGGCCAGTCTTGCCAGGAATGGCTCCTCCCATTCCAGGTGAAAAACAACCACCCAGCTTATTTTATTTTTAAAATTTAAATTTTATCTTAAAAATCTATTTTAACAACCCAGGTTAAAAATAAATGAATTTCTGGCCAGGCTATTTTGCCCCCAGTGGCCGAGCAGCCGAGCCCAGGTGATCTCCACATCTTCACCCCTCTCCTTCCTCCCCCAGCCTGGGGAATCAGTCCCACCTTCCTCACTGCAACTTTCCAGTACCTCAGGGTGCTGCCAGGCCTGGGAGGGGGGAGAAGCCGAGCTCTGCCACGTCCCCGTGCCTGGAGAGGCCGCAGGAGAGCGGAGCCGCGCGCTTCCGAGCGCTCAGCAACACCTCCAGCACAAGGCTGGAGGAAGCACAGCTGGGCCCTGCACAGCCTCCTGCTGTCTGCAAGGGCTCCTGTCCAAGCCATGCTGGCTCCAGGAGCACGGCACTTGGCTCTCCCCACCCCGAATTCCAAAGTTATTCATGTCTGCTGCTGCCTGCCAAGCGACCTAGGTAAGGTTTCCATTCCTCTGGTTTGCTCTGCTGCCTTGGCTGGGTAAAGCTGGGCCTTGAATTAATCACAGTAGCAGATGGAAAGCTGGGGGGAGTACGAGCAGACCTCCAAAATATTAAATTGCTGAAGAGTTAAAAATAAGACCAGAGTGCAACAAGGAAATTTATGTATTTTTAACCTATGAAACAAAGCCCAGCTCCATCCAAACTGGCGGAGCCTCCAATTCCAGGGTTTAGGACTAAAAATCTCACTTGGGGACTGATCTACAGGGTTTGGGCACCACCACCATGGCTTGGCTTTGTCCTTGGTCTCAAACATGTCCCTTGGGGTTGTCCTGCTGTCCCCTTCCATGGGAAAAGGGCACTGAGGGAGCTGCTGGTGACTGCACGTGGTGGCCCCAAAGTGCTCCTGCAGCCAGCATTACCCAGGGAAAATGCTGAAACACATCCCATGTGTCAGAGCAGGATAAAGCACCCAGCTGGAGAGGGAAGCACCAGCAGATGCCTCCAGGTGCCACCTGCAGCCCAGGTACACCAGCACCAACGCCAGTGCCAGCAGTGGAACAACTGAGCTGTGCTTTCCCCAATTTATTCCTCGTTTTCCTGAGGATTAAAAGGCCCAATGTTTTGGAAAACCAGTGTAGGAGCAACTCAAAAGCATGAGCATTGCTAATTAATAGCATCCCTAATTAATAGCACCGGGCTGCTGCTCTTATTGATCACATCATCTTCAAGTCTGCATCCCTTTTATTAATGAATCCTTAATGACATTAATTGTGCTGGGAATGAGCACAGAGTCCTCCTGATCCATTTGTTCCCATGAACAGCCCTGGATGTGTCAGTAGGAGCTCATGAGGCCCTAAGATGTGAGATGTCCTCACCATCCAATGGATGGGGATGGAAAAGGCAGGAAAGCAGAGCCTGACAAGGGAAGCTGAGTCTGACCAACACCAGCGCTGGAGGAAGGGACATTAAAACCATCCCAGCAAAGAGTTTAACTTCCTTGAATGCCCTTGAAAGGAATAAAAGTATCCCAGGAAATGCTCCTCCTCCTCCTCTACCCTGATGTGGCAGGTGAGGGTGAAGGGAATTGCCACTGCTCCTCCAAGAGATGCAGCACAGGAACTCAAACTCCTGGGAATTGATAATTCCCAGCTGGCTTTTCCTCCTGTCCTCCCTCTGACTGGGATTACTCCCACCTTCCACTGTTCCCAGAGAGATGGAAAAGCAAATCTGGATCGTTTCTGGCTTCTCAGCAGCACTTAGGAAAAAGATCAGGGCTTTAAAACCCTTCAAAGAAGCATCGGTGCTCGTGACTCAGATTTACACACCCACATCAAAGCTCTGCCCTTACTCCAGGCTCCAAGGACTCTCTATCCTCACCTGGAACTTCCCAGACTGAGTTTATTCTCCAGCCCATCTCCTCCCCAACTCCTCAGGCTCAGCACAGCACTTTGCCTGCAGCTCTCTGGGGTTTATCTCACTTTCTCCACCTTACAATGAGCTGCAATCCTGATTTTTCCTGCATTTCACCCAGGGCTGTTTTAAGGCAGAGCCTGAAGTATTTTTAACTTTTATTAATATCCAGTGAGTTCTTACAAAGCAGGCCCAAATCTGGCTCATAAGTCAAGTCCATGCCTCCCACCTCTGTAACCCTGAGGCAGAGCAGCCCTTCCCTGGCTGGAGGGAGCCTGAGAACCAAACCCCAGCTCCTGAGTGGGTCCAAGTTCCCTCCCTGGCACCGAGCTGCCCACATCCTCCCAGTGACCAGCATCCAAGAGCAACCAAATTCCAAAACCATCAAAAAGAGAACGTAAATCAGCTCAGATGGGTTCATGTGACACTGTCACCCTTGGCTGTCAGAGATGTGATGGCTGAGACTGGAAATGTTTCCTCACAATCCCTAAATTTAGCTGGTGTGAAAAGGAACCAGTTTAGAGCAAGGAGGGTGCCCAGGCAGGAGCAAAGCCAGGGCTCTGTGCTCATCCTTTGAGGCTGGAGCAGGACAACTCCAACTGGCCAACTCATCCTCTCCTGGGACAACCAAGGGGACAGGGGCTGCTTGCTGGTGGCTTGGAGCCACCAAGAGTCACTAGTGGGACCTCCTGCCTCACCCCCTCACTGAATCACCTCCAACCTGAGGTTTACTAAAGGTCTGCAACATCTGGGTACAGCATTAACCTGTGCATTAATGTGGCACTTGGGGACAGGGGACAGAAGTGGCCAAGGCAGTGCTGGGGGAATGGTTGGATCTGATGGTCCCTGAGGGTTAGGGTTGGATCTGATGATCCTCCAGGGTTAGGGTTGGATCTGATGATCCTCCAGGGTTAGGGTTGGATCTGATGGTCCCTGAGGGTTAGGGTTGGATCTGATGATCCTCCAGGGTTAGGGTTGGATCTGATGATCCCTGAGGGTTAGGGTTGGATCTGATGGTCCTCGAGGGTTAGGGCTGGATCTGATGATCCTCGAGGGTTAGGGTTGGATCTGATGATCCTCAAGGCTTAGGGTTGGATCTGATGATCCTCCAGGGTTAGGGTTGGATCTGATGGTCCTCAAGGCTTAGGGTTGGATCTGATGATCCCTGAGGGTTAGGGCTGGATCTGATGGTCCTAGAGGGTTAGGGCTGGATCTGATGGTCCTAGAGGGTTAGGGTTGGATCTGATGGTCCTAGAGGGTTAGGGCTGGATCTGATGATCCTTGAGAGTTAGGGTTGGATCTGATGATCCTCCAGGGTTAGGGTTGGATCTGATGATCCCTGAGGGTTAGGGCTGGATCTGATGATCCTCCAGGGTTAGGGTTGGATCTGATGATCCCTGAGGGTTAGGGCTGGATCTGATGGTCCTCAAGGGCTTTTCCAACCTTAATGATTCCGTATTTCTTCATCCCAACACAGTTCCTAGGTGAAACACACATTGAACAGATCACCCAGAAATAGGAGGGTGGTGCCAACCAGGCCTCTTTAGCCTGGGGGAAAATCCCCAAAATCCCAGAACCATCCAGTGAAGATCATCGAGTCCATCAACCCAGCATCACCACAACCACCCCTAAGCCACGTCCCCAGGTGCCACATCTTGAACACTCCCAGAGATGGTGACTCCACCACATCCTTGGGCAGCTCATTCCAATGCCTGACTGCTCTTCCAGGGAAAAAAAAAAATTCCCAATATTTAACCTGAACCTCCCCTGCTGCAACTTAGGGTCATTTCCTGTCATCCCTTCACTTGGGACATGGCAGAAGAGCCCAAACCCACCTCAGTCCACTCTCCTCTCCAGGAGCTGTAGAGATCAATGATATTCCACCTGTGCCTGACAAAAATTCCCAAAGAAATGACAAAATTCCCAAAGAAATGACAAAATTCCCGAAGAAATGACAAAATTCCAGAAGAAATGACAAAACTCCAGAAGCAGCAGATCCTGGCCCCAAGCCCTGCTCTCTTGCCATGGCTGGAGAAGGTTCCTCACCCTGCCCTAACCCTGCCCTGTTCCTAACCCCTGTCCTGTGACCCTTTCTGCAGAAAAAGTCTCTGTGTAGCTCCAGGAGCTGCCTACCAAAACAACCTCGGGATTTTTGTACAGCATTAAAATTTAATTCCAGGGCCTGGCCTGTAAAACAGCCCTTAATATTCTCCTAGAATATTAAAATGCAACTTTTTGCAATTTTCTGCACTGCTTAACTTCCCAGCCCTGCTCCAGTGTGTTTATTTAGGAAAGCCAGAGGCAACTGAAGCTGAGCTCCAAGTTCCCTGACTTTATGAAGAATCCAAGCTAGGCTAAAATTAAATGTGCTTATTGTTCTAATCCTCCTTCTTCTCTCCTGTTTTTTTTTTTTTTTATTAAACTTGTCTTTGATCTAAAAATACCAATGCTCTGCCTGCACCAGGTCTTTCTCCTCCTAAAGATGCCCTGGATCCGTAGGGAAGAGCAGGAGAAGCTCCCACAGCATGGAGGGACCTGCTGAGGAGAGAGGACACGGCGTGTGGAGTTCATCCTCGGGAAATGATTGGGAAAAACACCCAAGTCAAACTCTTGGAATTCTGGATTCGTGATTCCTCAGGTGCATCTTTGTGGGCCTGAGGTCATACAGGAACAACTTCTTCATCTTTGGAAGGGGAAAGCTTCCGAAAGCATTTGGAAGGGGATGTAGAAAACTGTGGTGACAGCCTGCGGCTCCTCAGCCGGTAAGGAAGGACTGGAGCACCCAGGAATCCTGTGGAAGGGAAGGGGGAATATTCCTTGGGACACCAGCACCTCCTGGGTGTTTATGGACAACCAGCCCCACTATAGCATCAGCCTGGAATCCTGGTGGAGCCTGGCCTGGGGACAGCCAAGGGTTCCTGCCCCTCGGCGCCCACGTGCAAGGAACACACTGAGATTCCCATGTTTTGCCACCACTGTGGTTTTCCATGACTTTTCTGAGCCTTTCTGTGTCTTTCCTCCTTCCCCACGTGCAGCTCTCTGCTCCCTTTGATCGGCACTTCCATTTGCATATTTATCATAAATTAGCATTTCCTTCCCAGCTCTTCCCAGAGGTCACTCAGGGCACTGTGGGGATGGAAGCAGTGACAGGGAGCCACTGTGGGATCACTCCCTGAGTGATGGGATACGCTGGATATGAGGGACAATTTCCTCAGGCATCGGGATGGGCTGCCCAGGGCAGTGGAATCCCCATTCCCTGGAGGAATTTAAAGCCATGAGAATGTGGCATTGGGAGCATGGGGCAGTCCTGGGGAATTGGAGGTTGGATTGGAGATCTTGGACACCTTTTCCAACCTTGAAGATTCTCTGATTCTCTGATCCTAAACCCCTTCTCCTCACACAGCAGTGGGGTCTCACTGGGAGAGCCATCCAATCCCTCTGAGGGAACTTTATCCAGGAAACCTCTGGAAGGATTTGGGCACTGAGGGCTGCAGTGACCACAGAGCTGCTTGTTCCTCTCAAAAATCCAGACTCAGCTTAATGGCCTCACGTTTTGGGAAAGCTGAAACCACATGAATTCACCACTGGAAAAGAATTCCATGGTAGGAAGGCTTCAAAGGCCAAGCCAGGCCTGACTCACTCCAAGCTCTGAGCTCGTCCCATGGCTTTATTAAAATGCTCACTGCTGATAAGGCAAACCACAAAATCCAAAATTAAAGCCCTTTCAGTGAAATGTCAGAGAAAGTGGCTCCCAAAGAGCCAAGATGAGTATTCCAAAGGCTGGGAATTGCACAGATGGGGGGGCAGTGCCCACGATTCCATCCATGGGGCAGCCCGGAGTGCTGGGAGCTGCAGGGCACAAAAATGCTGGGAAACACACACAAAAGGGGTTCCAGCAATTTGTACATCTTTTCCACTCCTGTGCAGCCTCACAGCAGCACAGACAGAGCGGTGAGGTCCAAGCATCCCTACAGTTATCCCAAATACACCAAGGGATTTCGGTTTTTCCCTGGAACTCTTCCCCAGATCCCATCAAAAAAGCAGCTTTGCTGTGAGTCAGAAGATCCCATCCCCTGATGCTGTTGCCTGCAATCCCTCTGGAAGTGGAGCAGGTGTCACCTGTGGGGCTGCACTGCTGCTCGTCCATCAGCTGCTCAGGAGGAAAAGGGAAATTCCGGGCAGCAGCTCCGAGTGAGGGCTGGCAAAGCCCATCTGGCAGCTGGAGGGCATTTCGGCACGGAATTCCTCCCTGGGAGGGTGGTCAGGCATGGGGACAGATTCCCAGAGCAGCTGTGGCTGCCCCTGGATCCCTGGAAGTGCCCAAGGCCAAGCTGGAGTGCTCTGGGATAGTGGGTGTGCCTGCCATGGCAGGGTGGAATGGGATGGGATTTCATATTCCATCCCAAACCAGCCTGGGATCCTGTGATTTCTGTGATATTCCTGAGGATGGGAAGGGATTTTCAGAGGGTGGGTGGAACAAAATCCCCCCGAGCTCCCCTCACATGGAGGATCCCTCAGCTCCCCTCCAAAGGGATGAACTGCTCAGGGACGTCGGCCAAGGCAACCTCATTCAGGAAAAGCTGGATAAAATTGTCATCAAAACACTTAAACTTCACCTAACTGCAATTCCTAAGGCAGTTGATGATCCCAAATTATCCTACACACTCTCCTATGATAGAGGTAACGTGTATTTTCCCATCAGAAATGATGGAATTCCAGAGAGGCTTGGATTGAGAAGGGACCTTAAAGCCCATCCCATCCATCCCTGACACCTTCCACTGTCCCAGGCTGCTCCAAGCCCTGTCCAGCGTGGCCTTGGACACTTCCAGGGATGCCACAGCTTCTCAGGACAACCTGTGCCCACAAACACTCTCCTCACACACGGATAAAAACCCATGGAATTCATCCCAAGTGAGCTCCTTACGCAACACCAACTGAGATTCCAACTACAGCGCCCACGAAAAACCCCCAGGTGGCAAAATCCCACCAGCATCCCCACCCAACCATATGGAAAACATCCCCCCCAGAGCCAGAATAACCCACAGGGATGTGTTCAAAGGGACACAAATGAAATCCAAGAGCAAATCCAACCCACGGGGCCGGCACGGTTCAGTCCCAGGACACCCTGATGGATGCTGCTCTAGGAACAAAACCTTCATTTCAATAATAGTAAGGGTTGGATAAACCAAGAAAAATAAATGAAGTCAGGGATAAAAAGCCTGGCCCGGGGCCTGGTCCCAGGTTTTCTGTCTCCAGTGAATGTCAGCATGAGCCCTCCTTGGAAAACCAGGCCCCAGACAAAACTGCTGCTTTGGAGGCAGCCAGGAACTCACTCAGATGCTCAGAACTGGGGCCTATTTTTAATTTTTTCATTCTCCCTGAGATCCCAATTCTCCCTTCCCAACATCCTCCAGCCAATCCAGGTCTCTGCACTGCCCTCACGCTGCCCAGTGGGAGCAGATGAATCAAAAGAACTCCTTAAAAAATGCAAATTATTTACATCCCTCTTGGCTGCACCCAAGCACTTGCTGAACAGGGAAAGCAATTTATTTGGAAGTCTATTACACCTAAAAATGTAAACACCAGAAAAGGCTCTCACACACCAAACCTCAATCCCAAGGGAATTTTTCACAGCAAGTCACAAACTTGGATTTATACTGGAAATATTTACAGGTCTCACTGCTGCAGGCACCACTCCAGCCTGGCAGGGAAGCCAAAATAAACCCAAATCCTGTGATTCTGCAGCTCTAATGAGCAATAATTCCTGCAGCAAGGCTGCTGTGTCCTGTGCTCCGGTGTCACTGTCCCCAGGGCTCCCTGACACTGTCTGGGGTGGCCATAAATCACTAAAAATGTGTCTCACACACACATGGGCATTGTGTGAGTGATTGAAGGGACCAAAATCCAGCATTTCCAGACACCAGCCCTGGTTTCTGCTGCTTCACCGGACACAAATCTCACGGCACCTTTCTGAAATACCATTCCTGAAGTGTTCAAGGCTCCATGGATGTGCCACGAGTGAGGCATCAGGATTTCAGGGAATGCAGGTGGCATTCCCTGAGCAAACACCCCTCAGTCTGCCCTCCCTTTGCTGCTTTCCCAGAAAACCCAGTGTCCTAATTCCAAACTCATCCCCCTGTCCTGCCTGCTCCTGCTCCCTCCTCCTGGACATGGATATTTTACACGTCAGACCCAGGAATGCATCAGGGCTAAATTTCCTTAAATTCCTCTGGATCTGGGGGAGTTTGTCCCCACTTTCACTGGATTTCCATGGATCTCAGGGTGGGTAACTCCACTTTCCTTGAGTTTCCCTGGATCTGGGGGGGTTTAAACCTTATTTCCTAGAGTTTCCCTGGATCTGTGGGGTTTATACCTTATTTCTTTGAGTTTCCCTGGATCTAGGGTTGTTTAAACCTTATTTCTTTGAGTTTCCCTGGATCTAGGGGGACTTAAACCTTATTTCTTTGAGTTTCCCTGGATCTGTGGGATATAGACCTTATATCTTTGAGTTTCCCTGGATCTGGAGGGTTTAAACCTTATTTCTTTGAGTTTCCCTGGTACTAGGAGGGTTTAAACCTTATTTTCTCGATTTACCCTGGATCTAGGGTTGTTTAAACCTTATTTCTTAGAGTTTCCCTGGATCTAGGTTGTTTAAACCTTATTTCTTTGAGTTTCCTTGGATCTGGGGGGTTTAACCCTTATTTCTTTGAGTTCCCCTGGATCTAGGAGGGTTTAAACCTTATTTCCTTGACTTAGCATGGATCTAGGGGGGTTTATCCCCACTTGCCTTGAGTTTCATGGATTTGAGGGAGGGTTTATCCCTTTTTTCCTTGAGTTTTCCTGGATTTGAAAGGGTTTATCCCCCTTCCCTTTTATTTTCCTGGTTTGGAGGGCTTTTTCTTTATTTCTTTTGAGTTTCTGTGGATCTGCATGGGTTTATCCCACTTCCCTCATATTTCCCTGGATCTGGGAGGGGGTTCTTCCCTATTTCCTTGAGTTTCCCTGCATCTCAGGTGGTTTCTCCTTTTTTCCTTGAGTTTCCCTGGAGGGGCCATAGGAGGAGCAGCTGAGGGCACTTGGTTTGTTGGAGAAAAAGACTGAGGGGAGACTTATCCCACTTTGGAGCTTCCTCCTGAGGGATCACTCTGCTTATTCCTTAAGCACTTTTACTGTGGCTGTCCCAAACCCAGTCCCAAAGGTAGGTGCTAGACCAATAAATGTTTGAACTCGCCCATAAAATCCCTGCTAGGTTACTTTTTCCAAATAAATCTGTGGCTGTGCTGGCTGGGCTCCCACTCCTGAGGCAGCTCTGGATGCTATTTTTAATCTCTGTGAGAAGATGAATCCCAAATTTCTGGACAATGTAAGCAGGCACCTAAACTCAGGAAAAGAAGGGAAGGGGAGAGGGAGAGGATTTCTTTCCAGTTCCTGTCATCCTTGCAAGTGAATCCCATAGGATTTCTCACCTGATGGCAACACATGTTTACAATTCCCTTTGTTTGCCCACAAATATGTTTCTAATTTCATCTTTTCATGTCAGACACGCTTCACCTGCTCACCCTCCCAGACATCCACCTCGTGACTTTCCCGCTGCAGGAAGCCTGGAACCAGACAAAACTTGGATTTCATCAAAATTCCCTTTGATGAACGTTTATAAACTGTAAAACATCACGGAATTGTGATGGGGAATTGTGCTGCAACACCACACACTGGTACCTCCTGCCAGGAGCACACTGAGGGTGCTGCCAAAATCATGGAATCTTGGAATCATGGAATCCTTGAGGTTGGAACAGACCTCCAAGACCACTGAATCCAGCCTGTGATGGATCACCCAGCCCAGAGCACTCAAGCTATGGTGCTGATGGCACAAAAACAGGGAAATTATTCCACACACCTGCTCTTCCTCAGGCTCTCTAAGGCACAAGTGTCCCTAATTCCTGGCTGAATTCATTTGGCTGTCAGGATGGTTCTGGAGAAGGAAGCTGGATTCAGTTATCACTGAATATCCAAGGACTGGGAGGTGCAGATCCCAGGCAGAAGGAGCTGGGCTGGCTGTCAGCACCATCAGGAGCTGAACAGCTTCAGGCTTGAAGACAGAAACAGCCAAAAATTATTTCTAAAGAGGCTTTCCTGGGAAGGTTTAGGTCCCCAAGCCCTTCCCCTGGGGGCAGGTGGCCGTGGCATGTGGCACCTGTGTGCAAGGGTGTCACCCACGAGTGAAACTCTGGGATTTCACGGTCACCCACGAGTGAAACCCTGGGATTTTCACCTCTGGCTCTGGAAGTGCTGACATGAAGAGAGAGCTTTGTGAAAGGAGCCCTGGCTCTCCTCAGCTTCCCACGCCGGGAGCTGGGAATGGGAATTAGGTTAAAGAGCTCCTGGGCTCCCAGGCAGAGCATGGCACGGAATGAAAAGGAGCCCTGGCCTGCACATGACCGGGATGAGCAGCAGGATTAATCCCACCCTGGCACCAGGAACAGCCAGCTCCCAACCTGGCACTGGGACAAGCCCCGGGCCAGGCTGGAATACCTCAAATTCCACTTGAAACGGTACAAAAACAAACCAAAAATCCTTTTATCCACTAAGTATGATCCAAGTCTGGCACGGGCAGCTCCATCCTCAGAGGGTAAATGGGATCCAGCCCTGAGCAACCTGCTGGGAATGCCTCAGCCTGTCAGGGATTCCAGGGAAACTCACTGATGGTGGGAGAAGCAGCAGCAATCCCACAGCACAGGGCAGACAGAGCTGACGAAGTTTTGTGCTCCAGATCACAAACAGCTTTTACCTTTAGCTGGAGTTGGCAAAGCAGAAATATTCTTCCCAGCAATGGTACTTCCTTATCAGCCCCACACTTCATTATCCTTATCTGCAAGAACTCCGAGATGCTATCGGCAATTCCCCGCTTCCGTGGCTGAAGGAATGCCAAAACACCAGCCAAGAATGCCAAAAAACCAGCCAAATCCTGGTGTGTGAGCTCAGCCACGCTGCCTGGATGGGGTGCATTGGGGAGCCAGGGAGCAGCTCCCCCTCCAAGCCTCAGAACAGGTCCCACTGCCAGCCCCAGGGGGAGGCAATCCCTGCTGGGAGCTGTGTGTTCCTGGGATGCTGTGCTTCCCCTGGGATCATGCCTCAGCTCCAGGGCTTACACAACACCAGCCTGTGACTCCTGCACCTCTAGAACCCAGTGAGGGTGTCTGGGAGCCCTGTTGGAGGCATTCCCACAAGACCCAAGTTCTGGGTCCCACACAATCTGGTGGTGCCAATCTGGAGACTTTGGGGAATTCTCCCCTCCCACTGCCTCACCTGCCCCTCCAGTTGTCTGGGAACCTCTCAGGGATGGCCAGCATGACTTGTGGGTTCATTTTTGGGGCACAAAGACGAAAAGAGAGCCCCACACCAAAGGAGAGTTGTGGGTCTGGCTGTAGCCACCAGCTGCCACCAACACAGAGCGGTGACACCAGCATCCCAGAGGAGAGGGGAGGGATGGCACAGCCAGTGAAGTAGCTGCTCCAGAAAAAAATCCAAATATCTCTCACAGCAATGGAGCTCTTGGATGGTGTTCCAGCACCACAGGTCCCCTTGAAGGGAGGCTCCAATCCCAGGGTGCCACCAGCACCCCCATTCCCAATGGGAGCCAGGGGGCATGGACCAGACCCATCTTTCCAGCAGGCTCCAACTCCTCTGTGCCTTTGGGAATGTCTTCTCCAGCTCAACAGGCACCAGAGATTATGGGAAGATTGTAAATCCCTGCTGCAACCAATTGCTCCTAATGATGCCCCTTTGGAACATATGCTCAGCCTTCTGTCACCACTCTCAAAGTGGCTTTGGAAGCAGGAATGCCCCAGCACAGCCCCACAAACAGGATTTCACACTTCCAGGGTGGAATTCTGCCTTTGATCAGGGGCACTGGGGGACAGCAGCACCCCCAGGGTACCCACACAGCTCCACAGGGATGGACCAAATTGGAAGATTTGGGCTGGGACTTGGCCAAACTTAGCTCCTTAAAATTTAGCTCCAGGCAGAGGGATGGCCCTGATCCCCAGGGAATGTCACATTCCCAGGGCTCCAGAGCTCAGGGAATGCTTGAACAAGGCTCTCAGGGATGCACAGGGTGGGACTGGTGGGGTGTGTGCGCAGGGCCAGGGGTTGGATCCATGATCCTGTGGGTCCTCCCAGCTCTGGCTTTAGGTGCAAAGGGAAATTCCTAAAGCAGCCAGGCACCTCCAGCACTCGGGGGAATGGGGCTGGGGGGAATGTGGGGCCCCCAAAGCAGGGAGGACACACTGAGCAGGAGCAGCAGCACAGCCCTGGCAGCCCCAGAGATCCCAGCCACGGAGAGAGCCTGGCTCTGCTCCTGGGAACAACACACACAGAGCCACACTGGGCACAGCACGGCTAATTAGTGTCCTTTTCTGCCACTAATGAGGCTGGGAAACAGCACTGGACGTGTGATGTCTGTGTTCCAGGAGGGATGACAAGCCCTCCCAGCCAAACGAGTGAGGGGCTGGGATAAAATCCCTCTGCAGGAAGGGAATCCCAGCTCCATGGGGCTGGGATAAATTCCCTCTGCAGGAAGGGAATCCCAGCTCCATGGGGCTGGGATAAATTCTCTCTCTGCAGGAAGGGAATCCCAGCTCCATGGGGCTGGGATAAATTCTCTCTCTGCAGGAAGGGAATCCCAGCTCCATGGGGCTGGGATAAATTCTCTCTCTGCAGGAAGGGAATCCCAGCTCCATGGGGCTGGGATAAATTCTCTCTCTGCAGGAAGGGAATCCCAGCTCCATGGGGCTGGGATAAATTCCCTCTGCAGGAAGGGAATCCCAGCTCCATGGGGCTGGGATCGATTCCCTCTGCAGGAAGGGAATCCCAGCTCCATGGGGCTGGGATCAATTCCCTCTGCTCCATGGGGCTGGGATAAATTCCCTCTGCAGGAAGGGAATCTCAGCTCCATGGGGCTGGGATAAATTCCCTCTGCAGGAAGGGAATCCCAGCTCCATGGGCAGGACTGGAAGCTCCACACCCTCCTGCCAGGGTGACACAGGTGACAGAGTGAGGAGCACCCAGCCCTGCTGCTCTTACATCCACTCCCAGCAGGGAAGAATCCTGATTTACAGTCCTCATTTCCTCCTGGATGCCCAATCCAGGTGGTTTTCCTATCAAAACAGGTGCCCACACTGAGCTGGCACAGGGTGAGGGAACCAAACCAAACCAAACTCCACAGCCCAAACACAAAGCACCAATTTTATAAACACATCTTCCCATTTCCTTTGGACAGTGAGGTCTATGCCAGCTTCAGAAGTCCAAGAGCTCAATCCTTTTCCATAATCCCATTCATTTCTCCAGCTGTATTTCAGCCTTTTAAACAATGCAAGACAAAGGCACACCTGCAATTCCCTCTTCAATGCTTGTGTTCCAGACCAATGCAGGGAACAGCCCCACAACACCTGCATTTCAAATGTCACCTCAGCAGATGGTAGAGAAGAGCCCAGGAGGGACAGGTGACAGCAGAGGCAGCAAAGCAGAAACCCTGCTTTCCATGGGCTTTCTTTGAAATTTCCTTGGAAATGATGTGGCATCAAAACCGACTTGGCACAAATAACAATTGTGGAATTAGGGCAGGACCTGGACACGGCCTCTTCCCAGACTTCCAGCAGCCATCTGGGGAATCTGAGCTGATATTCTGTATTTAAACAGCATTTACTTCATATTTCTAAGGTACAAGGTGGATTTGGTGGACAAGGATTTATTCCAGGAACTCCTCACAGGATTTATTCTAGGAACTCCTCACAATTTAAGATGAAACAAATCCTTCAATTTGAGTGAAATGGTGGAAACTGATTCTCACAACAGATTCCAGGGTACTGAGCTTGGCTGGATGGATGGATGGATGGATGGATGGATGGATGGATGGATGGATGGATGGATGGATGGAGGGGGGATGGAGGGGGGATGGATGGATGGATGGATGGATGATGGATGGATGGATGGATGGATGGATGGATGGATGGATGGATGATGGATGGATGGATGGATGGATGGATGATGGATGGATGGATGGATGATGGATGGATGGATGGATGGGGAATGGATGGATGGATGGATGGATGGGGGATGGATGATGGATGGATGGATGGATGGGGGATGGATGGATGGATGGATGGATGGATGGATGGATGGATGGGGGATGGATGATGGATGGATGGATGGATG
Organism: Agelaius phoeniceus; assembly: GCF_051311805.1. Classification (NCBI taxonomy): domain Eukaryota; kingdom Metazoa; phylum Chordata; class Aves; order Passeriformes; family Icteridae; genus Agelaius; species Agelaius phoeniceus. The sequence continues at coordinate 49,825,631 of NC_135271.1, read as the reverse complement.
GGGGATGGATGGATGGATGGATGGATGGATGGATGGATGGATGGATGATGGATGGATGGATGGATGGATGGATGGATGATGGATGGATGGATGGATGATGGATGGATGGATGGATGATGGATGGATGATGGATGGATGGATGATGGATGGATGGATGATGGATGGATGATGGATGGATGGATGGATGATGGATGGATGGATGGATGGATGGATGGATGGATGGATGGATGGATGATGGATGGATGGATGATGGATGGATGGATGGATGATGGATGGATGGATGATGGATGGATGGATGGATGATGGAGGGATGGATGGATGGATGGATGGATGGATGGATGGATGATGGATGGATGGATGATGGATGGATGATGGATGGATGGATGGATGGATGGATGATGGATGGATGGATGGATGGATGGATGGATGGATGGATGGATGGATGCATGGATGGATGGATGATGGATGGATGGATGGATGGATGGATGATGGATGGATGGATGGATGGATGGATGGATGGATGGATGGATGGATGATGGATGATGGATGGATGGATGGATGGATGGATGATGGATGGATGGATGATGGATGGATGGATGGATGGATGGATGGATGGATGGATGGATGATGGATGATGGATGGATGGATGGATGGATGGATGGATGGATGATGGATGGATGGATGATGGATGGATGGATGGATGGATGGATGGATGGATGGATGGATGGATGGATGATGGATGGATGATGGATGGATGGATGATGGATGGATGGATGGATGGATGGATGGATGATGGATGGGTGGATGATGGATGGATGGATGATGGATGGATGGATGGATGATGGATGGATGGATGGATGGATGGATGGATGGATGGATGGATGGATGATGGATGGATGGATGGATGATGGATGATGGATGGATGGATGATGGATGGATGGGGGATGGATGGATGGATGGATGATGGATGGATGGATGGATGGATGGATGATGGATGGATGGATGGATGATGGATGATGGATGATGGATGATGGATGGATGGATGATGGATGATGGATGATGGATGGATGGATGGATGGATGGATGATGGATGGATGATGCATGGATGATGCATGGATGTGCTGATGGGGATGGGGGTGTGCCAAGGACAGCGGGCACAAGGCAGTAGCTGAAATCCCAGGAAATCATGGAATCATTCAGGATGACAGAGACCTCTAAGGTCATCAAGCCCAACTCAGCCCAACCCCATCCTGCCACAGCATGGTCAGAACTCTCTGCCTTTCCAACCTGCACAGAATTCCAGGAATTCAGTCCAAAACCCCAGGCTCAAAGTCACCTGAGTAACACATCCACAGGGACGAACACAAATCCACACCAAGAGCTGCCAGAGCATCCAGAGGGGAACGAGGAGAGAGGCTGGGACTGTTCCAGCTGGGAAATGGGTCAGTGAAACAGCACTTGGCTCATCATTAACCCCCTGCATTAATCAGGCTCCTTGGAAGGGTGGAATCCAGCAGGAAGAGCTCAGGAGCTCCTGCCTCAGTGCCCAGAGCTCCCATCTCAGCACCCAGCAGGAATGAGGAGCTATCCCTGGGCACAGGGCAGGAGCTCTGTCCCACAGGGAACATTTCCCCCTCCCAGGCATCAGCTGGGAGCTTGGCTGAAGCCTTGGAATGAGATTTAAGTGCCCTGAAAGAAACAGCAGCTCTGGGGAGCAGCAGGAGCCCTGGGAATCCTCCTCTGTGCCATCCCAACCTGGGAATGGGGCTGGCCTCCATGGGAAGCAGGGAAATCCTGCATGGATCAAAGACAAACTCCTGCACGTGCTGGGGGCTTAGCAGGAACCCAGGCTGATCCCTAGGGAATGGCCAGCAGCAGTGTCCCTGCACTCTGCCTTTGGCTGGAAATTCAGGACAGAATTCAGGAGATAATCCAGAGCGTGTGGGACTCAATAACCACCCACCTTTTTTATGTAAGGCAGCAAAATAACTCAGATAAATCCAGCATTTAGAGCAAAATGTGGTTATTTTACTCTTAAATTCCCAACCCTGCACGTCCAGCAGGTTCAAGGGAGCAGAGATTGGATACTTCAAAATCCCACTCTGCCTCATCACCTGCATCCCAGTTTCCTCCCCAGCTCCCAGTTCAGGAAGGAAAACAAGCATCACTCATGGACAAAGCAGCAAAAATATGTAAGGCAGCAAAATAACTCAGATAAGGCAGCAAAATAACTCATGATCCAGCATTTAGAGCAAAATGTGGTTATTTTGCTCCTGAGATCCCAATCCTGCAGCTCCAGCAGGTTCAAGGGAGCAGAGATTGGATACTTCAAAATCCCACTCTGCCTCATCACCTGCATCCCAGTTTCCTCCCCAGCTCCCAGTTCAGGAAGGAAAACAAGCATCCCTCATGGACAAGGGCCAGGGGAATGCTCCTTGCCCTGGGCTAAGGGACCAGGAGGTTTCACTGTGGCCAAAATGTTATTTTAATAAATATTTGCCAAGCTTAATTACAACAAAAATATTCCAAACATTTTTTTTCCTGCCTCACAGAAAGCAGCAATCAAAACCTGTTGCTAAAGGTTCCCTTGGAGGAGTTGAAACCCAACCAAGCAGAGCCTTCTGAAATGCAAACCCTTCCTGAACAAGTTAAAAGCAAAAAAATGGGATGCTGGAACAGCTTCTGTGTCCAAACACAGACAGGAAAACAAGCATGGATAAAAGGAAAAACCCGGCCAGAGAACAAGGAGTGGTGGAACTGCTCCGTGTGGGCTCGGAGCAGGTGGCCAGGCAGATGGAACAGCCTCATCCCAGATGGACACACGGCTCCAGAGGGTCAGCACAGAGCAGGAACCCCTGACAGTGGGACAGGGAAGGAAACAGAGCTGGGAAGGGCTGGAGAATCCCTGAGGGAGCTGGGCAGGGGCTGCAGAATCCCTGAGGGAGCTGGGCAGGGGCTGCAGAATCCCTGAGGGAGCTGGGAAGGGGCTGGAGAAGCCCTGAGGGAGCCGGGCAGGGGCTGCAGAATCCCTGAGGGAGCCGGGCAGGGGCTCAGGCTGGAGCCAAGGAGGATCCCCAGGGATCTTTTCCCTCTCTGGAATTCCCTGCCAGGAGGGCACAGCCGGGGGGGTCGGGCTCTGCTCCCAGGGCACAGGGACAGGAGCAGAGGGAACGGCCTCAGGCTGGCCCAGGGCAGCTCAGGGTGGATTTTGGGGCAATTCCTTCAGGAAAAGGTGCTCAGGTGGAGTGCCCATCCCTGCAGGGATGTCAAAGTGGATGTGGCACTTGAGGACATGGGACAGTGCTGGGAATGTTGGACTCTATGATCTCCGAGGGCTTTCCCAACCCAATGGACCCTGTGGGTCCATGGCAGCTGACAAGAGCAGCTCCATCCTCTGCAAACAAACACCTGAGGCAGAACTGGTTCCAAGCCCTTTGCTCATCCCAGCTAATCCTGGATGTCCTGAGGCCAGGCAAGCAGGAATTCCTGGCTGTCACTGCTCCCACAGGCCAGGCTGTCAGGAAAAGGAACACAAACACTTGGGATTCCACAGCCAGTGCTTCCCATTGACTGCAATCCGTGGAACTAAAAAGGGCACTTCTGCTGCTCAGTCATACCATTAATACCAGCTAAAACTCCAGGCCCTTGGCTTAAAATGAAACCAAAAGAGAGCACTATACAACCAGTGTGAAACCTTCCAACACCACATCCATCTTAATCCCTCTGGATTCCCTAAAATGAGACAGAAATACTGGAAGACACACAAAAGGCCACACCAGGCACCTGTGAAGGGGAGGGCAAGACAATGCTGTTCTTTAACCACGAAATCATGGAATTCCAGACTGGTTTGTGTGGGAAGGGACCTTAAAAACTTCTCATTCCACACCCTGCCATGGGCAGGGACACCTTCCACTGGACCAGGCTGCTCCAAGCCCTGTCCAACCTGGATTTGAACACCTCATTTTTTGCATCTCTGTGCCTCTGAGAAAACACCTCCCTCACTGTGCTTCATTAATAAACCTTTCCCAAGTGCTCTGAGTATCCAGGTTATTATTTCTGCCAGAAAAGTGATCAAATCACCTCTATAAATACATCAGAAGAGACATTGCTTCAGGTCTTTCCTGAATTTCACAGAAAAGCAGGAATTGGGCCCTGCATCCGCCCCCAAGCCCTGCACCCCGACCTGGTGGCGATGAATCAGTTTGTGGAATCAAGTTCACACCACCCTGAGAAACACAGGCCTTTGTCCAAAAGCATTTGTCAGAACAAAAACAGAACCACCCAAAGTTGAACTGCACTCAAGTACTTAAAAAAGGAGGAAGAGCAAGGAAGGAGCAGACAGGGCTGGACATGAGGGATTTGGGCAGGAAGAGACCATCTCACAAGGATACCCACAAATTAAGAAATGCAAGAGGCAGGGAAGGGATTAATGCAGTGTTTTCTGCAGGGTGACAGGATTTCTATCAGGGAGATGCTGTTTGTCGCCCTCAGGGGCTGAGATGGCAGTGGGAGCTGTGTTATCCCCAACACCTTCCATGGAAAAACACCCTTCTGCTAAAAAGGCCCCACAAACCAACTGCAAACCACTCCAAAAGCAGGATCAGGGGCACTCTAAGGATAAAGCCAAGTGGAGCACCAGAAAAAATGCTTTTACAGGGAATCCCATAAAGACCGGAATTGATTTAAATCTTCTAAACCTGCCCTTGTTTTCCCTCCACCAGCAGCATCACCACTGACCCCATGGTGATGGGATCCCAAAGGGACCTTTCAGTGATCACAGAATCCCAGAATTGGTTGGGCTGGAAGTTGGAGCTAATCCAGTTGGAGCTTATCCAGTGCCACCCCTGCCATGGGCAGGGACACCTTCCACTGTCCCAGGCTGCTCCAAGTCCCATCCAACCTGGATTTGAACACTGCCAGGGATGAGGAGTTCCCAGAATGAGGATGGGATCCCAAAGGGCAGGGAGTGAGGATGGGATCCCTGTGGGATGTGCTCTGGGATGACCCTGCTCCAGACCACCCCACTGGGGTCCCCTCCATCCCATGAGGGCCACCAGAAACGCCATGGAAACCCAAAGCAGGAAAGGTCCAGCCTGGAGGAACGTGGGAAGATGCCAGGGGAGCGGGAGCAGGCAGAGAGGAGGGATTTGAGGGACGTGCCAAGGCTCCAAGCCCTGCCCAGGTGCAAGAACACCCCAGTGGGGCTCTCCCAGGCCAGCAGCTCCCTGGCTTTGCTGAGGAAGCAGGGCCAGCAGGAATCCCAGCCCCGAGCCCAGCTGGCCCTGGGTTCCTGCAGATCCACCCAGAGAGCTGAGGCCAGCGCAATCCGGGCGCGGCGATCCCCGCGGGGATCTCGGCGTTCCGGCACTTCCCAACTTCCCTGACAACCACGGATTCCGGGGAAAGCCAAGCACGAGGGCAGAGGGCTATTTTCACTTAACATCTTTTACTGATTAGGGCCTCGTGGTCTCCACCAAAACATCCAACACAGCACAGCAAAGCCACGAATAAAGGCAACAGAGCGGGGTTTTGGGGACACCGCACGCTCCGGGTCCTCTCCAGACTCCAGCGCTCATCAGAACCCCAGGAAGCTGCCTAAGAAGCTCTAATTAATTAGAGTCATTATCCAAGTCATGCTGTTTCCCTGTTTAGGTGTGTTTAAGCTTCATTATTTCACCCCAGGATTTTCTCCCGTTGCAGCTCTCCACACACCAGCTCTGCCATGGCCATTTCTGCTCCAGAGGGATAAAAATCCCTGGGATCTCCAGCAGCCCAGGGAGGGACACAGCTGGCTGCAGCCAACACCTACAGGGCAGCAGAGGCTGCTCAGGGAGCAGTCCCAGGGAATTAGGAATAATGCAGGGATCTCAGCACTGATCAAGGCCTGTTGATTTCATTTAGCAGAAAACAGGGATCATTCCGCCTGTTATTAAACCCAAAACTCCTTCCCACCCTGTGCTGTTCAATTAAACTTAACAAGCTCCGTGCTGACAGCCAGGATGCTCCTTCTTCCACACCCCAGGATTTTCAGGCACTGCTGTCAATGCTTTCCATCCAGTTTTAGGGGAGATTTATTTATCAGTATCGAGCTTGCTTTTGTTCTTACCGAAGCCTGACAGTTCTACAGAACTTTCAGCCTCATTATTGGTCCAAAGAGCTGAGTCAGCCCCCATCCCACCTGAAATCCAACATATCCTAAAGATGAGAATCCACCTCAGCATATTCCTCTTCTACCTCTTCAATCCAAGCTCTTCCAGGTGAATCTCAGCCCAAAACTCAGAGCAGTAACAAACCCCAGAATCCTCATCCATGACTTCCATCCGCACCCAGCCACTCCCTGCACTTCCAGGGCTCTCTGATGCCCCCAGTTTTGCAGCCAGGCTCAGCCTCTGGAAGCAGGACAATGCCAGGAGGATTCCCTGAGGCCCAGGACTGCATCCCAAGGATATCCTGCACACCAGCACTGTCCCGAGGGAGCTCGGGCTGTGCCTTCAGCTATTTCACTGCACTGCTCACAAAGAGCAGGCTGCTTTCTCAGGATTCAGTAAACAGCCTCCTTCTGCCAATTATGCAAATCAGATGCAGATTTATCCCAACAGACTTGGCCAGTCCCACCAAAGAGAAGGGAAGAGCAGCATCCCGATGGTATCAGCCCCATCCCGGTGCTCCATGAGGGGATCCCGAGCCAAAACCATGCCCTGATATGGCTGGAAGGGCTCCCCTCACTGCTCCACACCCTGAAAAGCAGAGCCAGGGCATCTCTTCCATCCTAAATCTCCAACCACACCACATCTGGATCACATTTGGTTTGATTTCCAAGATTCTGGCTGGTTTTTCTCAATCCTTCATGGAGCAAAGCACCCATGGTCCCACGGACCTCTCCTGCTCCATCCATACCTTTGGAATTGGGGCATCTACACAGAGAGGGAACAAACATGTTTTGCACCAAAAATCCCCAAATTCAGCCCCAAATCCCATGGGAGAATGTGCTGGTTGTGGGAATGGTGTGGCCCAGCCCTGAGGGAATGTGAGACCCATCACCTCCAACACCTTCCATCCACACTCCTGCTCTTCCCCACGGCAAATAATCCCCTTTTTGAAGGCTCTGACACCACCTGGTGTCAGGTGGTGCTAAATCCTGACTCTGTTGCTCAGTTCTCCTGCAGACCATGGCTCTGGTTTGGAAAAGCATCCCATGGATTTCCTGGTACATGGCGCGTGCTGAGATGGGTTTTGGGACTCGCTTCCTGCAGGAGCTGTTTGAGGCCAAATTACAAAGTCTCAGCACCAAGCTGAGGATCATGCTGCTAATATGATGCAGTCTAAAACCAGTGGGGTTATTTTATTCTTTAAAATTTTTTCACAGATTTGTTTTATTATGTTTTCTGGGCTCCACAGCCACCTGCCCAACAGGAGGTGCCAAAAACTCCCATGGAAGGCAGCAGGAATTCTTTGCCACGCTGGGCATTTTCCCACCCTGCACTTCAGAACATCCCCTGCCCTTACATAACAACTCCCTGCTGGAACTGCCTCTCTAAACCCACATCCAGACGTGTTTTGGAAAATTTGACTTGGAAGATGTTCCGGATGAGCCCTTCTGGAGACCAACACAGCCCCTCCCAGGGTCACACCTGGGGCCTGGGGGCTCCCTCCTCTTCCTGCTCAGGGGAACTCTGCAGAACTCCTGGAACCTGGGAGGATTAGGAGGGACAGGATTAGGACTCGGATCAGGAGCTGAGCCCAGCTTTGGAGTCGGCTGCTGACCAGCTCTGCACTTAGGAACATGGAGACACACCCTAGGGACAGGAACTTGCTTGTTTAGGGGATCACTCAAGGATTTAGGAACTGATCTTTAGATCCCAGTAAGTTTTCTTAATTGCTGGTGAATAAGTGGCCAAATTGTCAGGAAGAGAGGTGGGACTGAGGGAATGATCTGGACACAGAGCAGGAGAAGATGCAATGAGATGTATCCAACAGGGAGCTGGCACCCACAGCATCAAGGCTGAGTGCTTGGATAACTGAGCCCAAATTCTGCTCCTGCCTCCCAGCATTCCTCCTAGCCCCAAATCACCAGGGAGCAGGTCAGGATTGCTCAGGAGTCCACCATTACCACACATCACATACACAGACTTAATATTTCTCCTACTATTCCTAATTTCAGTAAGAATCTCTACTCTCAAAGTTACTCCCCCTGTAAAAAAGTCTTTAAAAGGAACAACAGCCAAACGCCCCTAAAATGCAACTCAGATGTAATATTTCTCCTACTATTCCTAATTTCAGTAAGAATCTCTACTCTCAAAGTTACTCCCCCTGTAAAATAGTCTTTAAAAGGAACAACAACCAAACACTCCTAAAATGCAACTCACAAACAAATTTTTCACCTCCTGAGAAAGCCCCAAAGTGCAAAACCCCAAAGGCACCCCTTTGACGAGGGAGGTCAGTAATTAAAACATCAGCGGGGGGGGGAAAAAAACCCCACCAACCCCAAACCTGCTTAAGGTTGCTCTTTAATTAGATTTGTTTACAATAGCAATAGTATCGCTCTGGAGATATTCTGGGAAGCTCCTGCCAGAAGTGATTTACCTTCCTCAGCAGGAAAGGTCAGGCAGGGAGCAGCTTTTAGCACTTTCATGGACATCTGCTGATGCATCCGGAACACAAAGGAGGAGGCAGGAAAGGCTGGAGTCAGGCAAACCCTCTGAAATATGTTTTTGTCCAAACAATTTTTATTTTTTTTTCTGGTATCCCAAGAACAATCAAGTAAACTTGGCTGGGTGTGTTTCAGTGCTTATGAAAGTGCTCTCCAAATTCTGCTTTTTGGTTACTATGAAACGGGGCTGGGGCTGGGGGTGATGTCAAGCTTTGACAGGGTCTGGGAGCCCAGAGAAGCTGACAGAGGTGCAGCTTCATCCCAAGAGCCTCCACGCAATGGGAAGCAGCAAAAATCATCCCCATCCCCACTGGTGGCTGAAGAACTCAAATTATTTACAGCCAAACAAGGCAGGACTTCCAAATGGAGGGGAATTGTCACTGGGAATTGTTGGCATCTGCTGGATACCCTTCATTCCTGGATCAAAGCTCTTTAGGAACCTGAAGCAATTAAGGCTCACAAAGGCCCTGTGAATCACAGAGGCTTTTATTGGGATTACTCCAGGCTCAGCTGAGAGCAGACACACTTATGGGGCTTCGAAGGTGATTTGGTTGCCCAGGATAGAGGCGAGAGGTCTCTGTGAACTTCCCATCCCTGGCAGTGTCCCAGGCCAGGCTGGACAGGGCTTGGAGCACCCAGGGACAGTGGGAGGTGTCCCCACCATGGCAGAGGGTGGCACTGGATGAGCTTTAAGGTCCCTTCCAGCCCAAACCATTCCATGATCACTCAAAGTTCTACAGGATGCTTCCAAAAGTCTGAAATTTATGAAGCCATGAAAAGCCAGGATTTACCTGCACTGCAGGCTCCTGCCCTGACAGCATCCAGGGAACAGGGATTCCTCCCTCATTCTTTCCCATGGTTTGACCCCCACCTTAACTCCATTTGCATAACTAATTACCACACTGGGTTTGCTGCATTTAAAGTTTAACAATCCTCAAGGCTCTGAAGAGAGATTTACAAGTTCATGTATCACAAAATCCCAGGATCACTAAGGTTGGAAAAGCCCTTTAAGGTCGTGGAGTCCCAGCTGTGGCCATGCCCACCCTGTCCCCAGCCCAGAGCCCTGAGTGCCACCTCCAGAATCCCTGGGACACCTGCAGGGATGGGCACTGCAAACCTCCCTGGGCAGCTGCAATCCCTGAGCCCCCTTTGCATGGGGAAATTCCTGCTGTGCCCACCCTGAGCTGCCCTGGGCCAGCCTGAGGCCGTTCCCTCTGCTCCTGTCCCTGTGCCCTGGGAGCAGAGCCCGACCCCCCCGGCTGTGCCCTCCTGGCAGGGAATTCCAGAGAGGGAAAAGATCCCTGGGGATCCTCCTTGGCTCCAGCCTGAGCCCCTGCCCAGCTCCCTCAGGGATTCTGCAGCCCCTGCCCAGCTCCCTCAGGGATTCTCCAGCCCCTTCCCAGCTCCGTTCCCTTCCCTGGCCCCGCTCCAGCCCCTCAGGGTCTCCCTTGCCGTGAGGGGAAAACCAAAAAGTGGGAGAAAAACGTGAGGGGAAAAAAAAGTGTGGGAAGTTTATGGAGGGCTCTGCTGCAGAGCTTTTCCCTCCTGGATCCTCCTTTGCTCCAGGCTGAGCCCCTGCCCAGCTCCCTCAGGGATTCTGCAGCCCCTTCCCAGCTCCCTCAGGGATTCTCCAGCCCCTGCCCAGCTCCCTCAGGGATTTTCCTGCCCTTTCCCAGCTCCGTTCCCTTCCTGGCCCCACTGCAGCCCCTCAGGGTCCTTTTTGTCATGTGGGGAGAATATAAAAATGGGAGAAAAAGTAAGGGGGGAAAAAAAAACAACATGAGGGAAGTTTGTGGAGGGCTCTGCTCCCCCCTGGATGCTCTGGGATGCACACTGGGCACCACAGCAGCTCCAGAACAGATCCCTGCCAGCCTCTGCTGCTGCCCAATCTCCCACTCCTGCAGCTCCAGCAGGGCTGGAAGTGGAGCACAGAGTGGAGCATCCCACCCCTGCACCAGGGCAGAGATAAAGCAAAACCACAGGGAGTTTGGGGAAAAGGGGAAAAACGAGCTCTGTAAACACACTCGGTGTTCCTGGGTGGTCTTCCAGGAAATCCAGAGTCCCTTGGAGGCAGCTGGAGCAGCTCCTGTGGGGTGTCAGATCCTCAGTGCAGCCCCAGCTAACTCTGGGTACACCCAGGCTCCACACCTGGGAGCGTGCTCAGGAGAGGCACATTCCCAAAAAACAGAAAACCCCACTGCTCTGGAGCGCTCCAGCCCAACAGCAGCTCCCACTCCCAGAACAAATTCCCTCATTCCCATCAACCCTGATCCCCACCATTTCATCCCCACCCTGCTGAAGGGAAGTATTCCAGTTTTTGTGGAGATACTTCCTACACGCTGTGTGTGGAGTACACGGAATTCTGTGTCCCAGCTGCTCCCTGGGCTAATTCCTGTCAACTCTCTGACCCTCCCTGGCAGCCCAAAAAACCAATCCAGGCATTTGGGTCAAAGAGAAGACACAGAGGTTTTTGTGTGTCTCTTGTTTTGTTCTATTTTTTTTCAGTAAAATACCAGAAAAACGCTGAGAAACCCACTTTAAACTGAGAACAAAACATCTTGCTGGCTCACCATATATTAACTCCAAAATTCTGTATATAAACAGCCCTACAACCCTGCTGGGCTCAGAGCCTTAGTGAGAACCCAGGAACAGGGATTATTTTGGAATTACACCACTCAGTGAAAGCAGAATCTGGCCCCAAATCCTTCCATCCAGCTGCTGGTGCCATGTGTACATATCTGCAATGAAGTAAACAACGAATTTTTGGAAAAAAATTAGAATAACAACTTGAAGTGAGGCTTTTGGCATCGTTTCCTTCAGCAATTCCTCCAGCAAACCCAGAAATCTGTGGTTAAAAATGGAAAACGGGGCAGGATTTTCCCTGTGGAAAACGGGGCAGGACTAGGAGAAGTAATAAAAGCTTTTTAAAGTCAAGTTGTTGCAGTTTTAAGAATACTGAGCTCTGGTACATCACACTGCAACAGGCCACCAGAGATGCCCATGGATTCTGCAGTGCAGAGGGGTGGCAGGAGCACCTGGAGGTGTCCAGCCTGTGGTGGTCACATCCCTGCTTCCCCCATCCATCCATGATGGGTCAGAGCCCGACCTCAGCTGATCCAAATTCACCAGGAATTCATTTGGCTTTTCATTATTTGTGCTGCTGCTGCTGCCTGAGCTCACTGTGTCCCCAGCTAAGCCAAAAATAGTGTTTGTGACCCAATTAAATTGCCATCCAGGATGACAAAAAGGTGAGGAGAGGGGAGAGAGCAAGCGGAGTAACCTCAATTAACAGGAATTAATTTGAAACTCAGCCCTCCTTGCCCACTGCTGAGCCACCTGTGGGAGAAATAAATGCCATATAACAAAAAGGTGATGCAGGCAGCTCGTTGCTCTTAGGTGTTTCAGGGGCTCAGATTTACATGAATTATAATCTCTGGGGTTTGATCTCATGTTCCCTGCTCCCCATCCCCTTCCTTTTGATGTCACTGGGAATTTTCCCTGTGTGGGATTGCAAGGCAGGGACCTCTCTCTTCCTGTGAGACACAGACACAGGAATTGCTCCCTGGGGTCCTCCCTGGCCTTACACAACATGGGAAGCACAACCAAGCCTGGACTTTTCTAAAAAGTCTGAGTAGAAAACTGAAATCCTGCTCACAGAGAAGAAAACAGCAATAAATCCTCTCAGCCTAAATCAAGTTAAGATTTCACTGCCTGCATCTGACATTTTATCTCCTGACTTCCCTGATCAGATACCAAAAAATCCCCTGGCAGTTTGTTTTTAATAACAGATATTTTTGTGATTAATTCCCCCTTATTGTCTATGGAAAACTCCCAGTGCTTTGATACTCCAGGCAGCATTTAACTCCTGGATGCCTCCAACACCCCCTGCCCACCTTCAGAAATCCTGCTTGGAAGGGAAAGCTGGGGAAGAGCAGGGGTTGTGTACAAAGCAAAGACAAATAAAGAGAGGAGAGCAGGAAGCTGGAGGCTCCTGCACACTCCAGCCCATCCTACACCCACTCCTTTGGGGCAGGAGCTCGAGCCAAGAGCCCTTCCCAGCACGGAGGGAGGGATGAGCACACATCCACTGCCCTCCCTCAGCTCCTCCATCCCCCTCATCTCCCCCTCCAGCCCAGGAAAATGATTCCTGACACGTTAATTGGTTAAAATCTCACTGCTGTGGCATCTAAAAGCTGTTGTGCAACAATAATGGTAATTTAAAAAAAAAACACAGTGCCCTCCAAAGTGGGAAAAATTATTATTGTATCCACGAATCCAACAGATCTGACAACAAACTGCTGCAGGACAAGGTACAAGGAGGATTAGATGGGATATTGGGAAGGAATCCCTGGGAGGGTGGGGAGGCCCTCAGGTTCCCAGAGCAGCTGTGGCTGCCCTTGGATCCCTGCAAGAGTCCAAGGCCAGGCTGGACAGAGCCAAATCCCTCCTATCCCTCTGTGCCAGGCTCCTGCTGGCTGTGCACCTGCTCAAAATAAAATGTTGGCATCTCTGGGTGTAAGAAGGGAGAAATGCATAAAAATGGCTTTAAAAAACCACCTTGCTTCTGACAAATCTGCAATAACCTGCACTTAACTTCTAATTCCTTGGGTAATTCCCTCTTTTCCTTGCCCCCTGCACTCTTTGGAGGATTTGCTGGGATCCCCATCCAGCTCACATCCAGGGAAATGGGTCCTGGCTGTTTGGGATTTCTGGGAGCAGCAATCCATGCATCCCCCAAAACAGCAACACCCTCAGAACAGAAATCAGTAAACCCCCCCCATGATTTCTTCAGGGAGGATTTTGGAGCATCCCAAACCGGCAGAAATCAGTAAAATCCCCCATGATTTCTTCAGGGAGGATTTTGGAGCATCCCAAAACAGCAGAAATCAGTAAAATCCCCCATGAGTTCCACAGGGAGGACTTTGGAGCATCCCAAACCAGCAGAAATCAGTAAAACCCCCCCATGATTTCTTCAGGGAGGATTTTGGAGCATCCCAAACCAGCAGAAATCAGTAAAACCCCCCATGAGTTGCTCAGGGAGGTTTTTGGAGCATCCCAAACCAGCAGGAATCAGTAAAACCCCCCATGAGTTGCTCAGGGAGGTTTTTGGAGCATCCCAAACCAGCAGAAATCAGTAAAACCCCTCATGATTTCTTCAGGGAGGATTTTGGAGCATCCCAAACCAGCAGGAATCAGTAAAACCCCCCATGAGTTGCTGAGGGAGGATTTTGGAGATCCCCAAGGCAGGGACACGGTCCCTGCTCTCAGTGGGATCTGGAACGCCGCGCTTCCCGCCCGGGCTGAAGCCGCCGTTGTTCCTCCTCACGGTGAGCTCACAGCAGATAATTCTTGGAAGCAGCCACAGGAATATTGATGGGAAACATCTGGCAGAGGATGCAGAGTTACCTCAGCTCCCCCGGCCCCGGCAGCGCTCCGCGGACGCGCTCCCCGCCGCAGCGCCCGGGGCCTCGCTGCTGTGCTCCTGTCACACCTTGTCCCCTCCTTGTCCCTCCACCTCCTTGCCCTTCTCCTCTCCAACACCCCTCTGGGCCAAGTGGCACCAGGAGCCACCTGGATGAAAGGAGGCAGCTCTGGATTTCAGCCCCCTCCTGAATTCTGGGAGCAGGGAATGCTGCGCCATGTCCCCGGCTCTCTTTCCAAAGGTGGGGAGCCAGCCCTGCTCACTTCCACTCCAGGCACCCCAATCCTTAGGGAATCACGTTCTAGAATCCCAGAATGGGTCAGGTTGGAAGGGACATTAAGGATTATCCATCCAGTCCCACCCCCTGCACTGTCCCAGGGTGCTGGAATGCAAGGATATGGATATAAGCTCTCAGCATTATGGCAAAATGTTCCCAATTTGTCACTCCCCGTGACACAGAGCTTCCTGCAGCCACCTCCCAGGGACACACAGCGGGAATTTCAGCATCTCCACAGGAAAATACATTTTGTTACATTTCCTACAGCTTTTTTTTCTGGAATATAAAGGGACAACAAACACCTTCCTTCATCCTTCCAGGGCAGTTCTGCTACACTGGAGGCTCCACTCCAAACTGGACAATTCCTTTGGTGGTATCTCAGTCACTCTGTGCCCCTCAGACTGAATATTTTTACCTGCAATAATCCAACACCCCACCCACAGACTATTCCATGCCCTTTGAATCCAATGGCTTTCAGGGAAAGCAGAAAACATTTCCAGCACCAATTCAATAAAGGCACCAAAATAGATAATTTTGTCTTGATAATTTTAACATCTTCTTTGGCACATCCTTGGTTTAACCATCTGCTTAAACGCACACAGCCCTGTCACTCGGGGAGCTCTCAGGAGCTCCAACTTAGATGATGGAGAATTCCATGGAATTATAGAATCACTGAGGTTGGAAAAGGCCCCTTGTCCCCAGCCCAGAGCACCAAGTGCCACCTCCAGAATTCCTGGGACACCCCCAGGGATGGGCACTGCAAACCTCCCTGGGCAGCTGCAATCCCTGAGCCCCCTTTGCATGGGGAAATTCCTGCTCTGCCCACCCTGAGCTGCCCTGGGCCAGCCTGAGGCCGTTCCCTCTGCTCCTGTCCCTGTGCCCTGGGAGCAGAGCCCGACCCCACCAGCTGTGCCCTCCTGGCAGGAGCTGTGCAGAGCCAAAAGGTCCCCCCTGAGCCTCCTTTGCTCCCTTTCCTAGCTCCCTTATCCTCTCTCCGTACGATTCACTCTCCAAACCTTTCATCTTCCTGGCCAGGTCCAACACAGATGATGCTGAACCTCAACACTGATGCCACTGATACTGATGGAGCACAACAGAAAGGATGGGGGATTCCTTTCCCTGTGGATCTGGGCTCTTCTCCTGGCCTGGGACACTTCTTGTCCCTCTGAGGTGACAGAACTTTGTGGCCAACACAGAGGAACAAGCACATCCAGTGATGCCTTGGGAGGCTGCCCTGGAGCAGAGGCTGGGCAGAGTCCCAGAATAAAGCAAGGATTCATTCCAAGCATCTCCTCCATGGATCCACCTTGGGCAGCACCAGAGCCCAGCCAGGGCTGCACCCAAGATCAACCAAAATGGCCCCAAAATGCACCAGCGCTCCCGGGCTCTCTCCCTGGGATCAGTTCTGCTCCATTTGCATCTTGCAGTTCATTGTCCCATTCCAGCTTTAGCCCCTGCAGTCCCACCCTGCTTGTTTTTCTCTCTCCAGCCCACGGGGTTTGTGCTCTTGGGGCTGAGATTTGGGTCATTTGTCCTTGGTGCCCAGCTGGAGCAGGAATTGTTTTGTCTCCCTGCTCTGTGCAGAGCTCAGCACCACTGAGTGTGAGGTTCAGAGCTGCACACTAAAGCAGCACAGAGCCTGAAACATGGAAAAGCCAAACCTGAGGCATCACCAGCACTGCCCTGCAGAACTGCCATGGTCACAACACTCCCAGCCTCGAGCTGCAGCTCCTCCTCGTGCTACAGGGAGCCAGTTCTGCTGTAAACAACTCCATGAGCCACTCCAGAGGGAGAGGAACACCTCCCTGTGCCTGGGGTGGGCACTTCCCACTGGCAATTAGAGCCCAGCTGAAGGGCTCAGCTTTTAACGTGATCGGATGCTTGGAAAATCCGGTTGTTCATTTATAACTTCAAGAGGAGCTGAGCTCGTTTGAAAATCTAGTTCTGACTAGCCACTGAGCCTCTGCTGAAAACTGGTCCTTAATCTCACCACATCTTGGTTTCCTCACCTTTAATTAAAAGGTATTTAATATATAAACCTCCTCCACTGAGACTCTCAAGTAAACTCCATCAGTTTTCCCATCCTGGGAAGGATTGTGCAAGTTTTCCCTCGGTGACAGACACAGAGGAATCACTCAAAAATTGTGGGATCCCCCCAACAAAGTCAAGGGGGACACCCCAAATGGAAAAGAGATCTAGTATTTTCTTATTTCATGGTCATGGGTACTGCAGGCAGCAGGGTCAGAGTCTCCTGATCCCTGTTCCTGCAGTATTCCCTGAATTCCTCAGCCTGGCTGGAGGAGGTGTGGATACCACAGCCAGCCCCTCAGGTGTCCTGACTCCCAGAGCAGAGCTGCAGAGAGCAGAAACCCTGGCTGAGCTGGGAGGGCATCCCCCAGCCAGGCCTGGATGCAGCTATGGATTAGGGCACTACTAAAACAGCCTTCAGTTAATCCCAGGGGGAAACATCCCCGGCACAAAATCCCTGCACGTTCTGGCACAGTCTGAAAGCTCTTCCCAAGAAGAGGGAAAAGCAGGGATGAGGGAGGGACTGGGGAGACTGGTTAGCCCTGCACCAGCACTCCCAGCCTTTCCCTTTCCCAGGCACAAAAATCCCTCTGGAACTGAAGTCCCGACAGGAGAAACAACTTCCAAGCAGGAACAGGCAGCCTGGGATCTCAGGGGCGGCTCTGAGGGAAGGGCTGCACTTGTCTGGGGGAGCTGTGGCCCCATGTCCAGCGCTGACCACATCCCCTGGCCGCAGCCCACAGCTGGAATCACTTTCCCTCTCCAGGAGGCTGCTCTTGCAACACTCCCCAGCTGGGTGTTCTCCTTTCCCATCACCCTGCTCCCACTCGGAGAGCTGTGCCATCCCTCTGGCTCCCATCCTCAGGAAAGGAAGCTTTTCCTGCTTCTTCCTCACACCCAGGGGGTTCCCAACACCAGGAACAACAACAAGAACCAGCCATCAATTAACTGTTACAGTGCCACTCCAAAGAAATATCCTGAGGCTGACCATGGCTCCCAGGTTTATCAGGGAATGATGCATTTGGATGGGTGCAGCTGCATAAATTCCCAGCAAATCACGATCCATCCCAGAAGGTTAGGCCAGATTTTGCTTTGTCAAATACAGTGGGGATCTATTTGCACCTCCACAGCCCATTCCAGGCAATTCCACCCCCTCCAGGCAGTGCCCAAGCCCAAACTCCACTTGGCAGTGACTCCAGAAATAATCCAGCTAAGGGGCAAGTGGGCACAGAGGAGCCTGTGGTGATTATGTGGGTTCTGCCTTCATGTGAATCCCATTATTTATACAGAAACACAACTTTAGGCCAAGCACCACAGACATAAATAAATGGATAGATATCCCTGGCTCATCCCAGGCTGTCCCATCCCTCAGCATCCCAGGCTTTCACAACCTCTGCTGCCTCTCCTTTGAGGCAGGAAAGCAAATCCCTTCCTTGGAGTGTTCCATTGATCCCTCCCTGACCCACAGCTTGTTCCTACCACTAACCCACACTTGTCCCCTTAATCCTTTTTGGGGTTAGCTCCATGGGACTGGGAAACCCACAGGAACAACAAGGTCTGGTCTGCAATTCCCAGCAGGTGTTGTCCCCCATGGAAGGTGCAGGATGGGGCTGTCCCCAGGCCACACACCCAAATCCCAACTTTGTGTCCCACTTTGCTTCTCTGTCCCTTCCTCCTGGGCCGTTTGTGCCTCAAATCCCTTCTCCAAGGGATTTGAATCACCCACTCAAGGGCTGGGAAACATTCCTGCCATCCCATGGAGCAGGGCTGGCACTCACTGGGTGGAGACAAGCTGGAGGAGGAGTCCTGGAAGCTGGGAGATAAAATTCCCTCTGGCACCACACAGATCTCAGCTGATGGAGAACACCACACCCAGCTCCCCGGGCTCCATGCAGACAGGAATTCCCATGCATGAAGGATGCAGCAGCATCTCCCTTTGCAAACCAGATCCTTGTCACACATAAACCAGCATTTTCACTGCTCTCACTCCCCATAAAGTCACTTCAGTTCTCACCTGCTTTGAAAGGAGTGATTACTGCCAGTGCTCCCACGTGAATAATATTCCTATTAAAAGTGAGGAAATGACACAGGGTTCCTCCTCAGATGTTACAAGTGGTGACAGAGCCACCATCAAGTCACAGCCTGTCCTGTCTTGTGTGCAAAGGCAGAGTAAAACATGAACCTACAGCTGCAGTTTACAGGAGGAACGTGACAATTTCCAAAACCCCATAAATTGGCAAGGTGCTTTTATTGATCCTTCCTAGCACTTCCCACAGTGGAGATACTGGGACGGGGCTTCCACACAGCTCTCCCTTCACAGGAGCACAGCCAGCTGGACCTCCCAGTCCTTGGGGTGTCCATGGGGTGTCCCTGGGTCATCCCAGGAGCTGGGGACAGGCAGATGTGGCTGGAGAAGTGGCCTGTGCTGCCAACTCCCTGGCATTTCATCCCTCCCATGGAAATATGCACAGGGACCACAGCATCAATGCTGCTTTTGTGATCTCCTCAGCTGACTTCATTCCTAACATATATCCAAATGGAAGAAATTAAATGACATGACAAATCCATGACATTTTCCATCTGAAGAATGCCGAGGAGCAGCGCTCGCTGGGATGAATGAGGTCCCACCGCTGCCAAGCGTGTATCTTCAGGAAACTCACAGTTATCCTGCCAAAGGGTGGGGGGAGACCAGATCCCCTTCCTGTCTATAAATATTTTTCTGCTGCTCTGCTCCTTCAGCAGAGCTCTTCCAGATTTCTGTCGGAGCAAAGGAGCGCTGGGGCTGCCTCTGACGCAAGCCTGGAGCAACTCCAGCGACATCAAACACCAGAGGCAGGGAAGGACTGGGCACAACCCACGCTCATGATGTCCTAGAACTCCTCTCCTCCCAAAAACTTCACCCAAATCCCCGTGGCTGTGTCTGTCTCACAGCTCTCCTGTGGGGCTGGGTCATGGGGAGTTAACACTGCACAATCCCACATCCCTGAGGATGCTCCCAGATGCTCCCCGGTCCCTCATCCGGGGCTGGACGTGCAAAATCCGAGCAGCAGGTGGTTGGGAATTTGAAAATAGGAAGGCTTAATCTGCCTCCTGCTTTTCTGGAGCCTGCACAGCCCCTTGAGCAGTGCAAGGGAGAGGAGCCCGGCACGATCCCGAACCTTTCCCCCAAAGGGGAGGTCTCCGGGTCAGATGTTCGGGAAGCAAGCGGAGGCCAACCCCAGGGTTTGTACCTTCAATCTGCTCACCACATGTGCACTTCAAAAAGCCTCCACGTCCAAGCCAGCTGTAGGAAAAAGCCTTTAAAGTCCTGTGCTGTGTGACCTACATCCCTGATTCTTCACTCCTTCAGCAAAACTCTTCCTTTTTTCACTTGACCTCCGATTGTTTCCCGTTTTATCCCAAAGGCGTAACAGCCATACGAAAGTGCATCGCCAGCGATTTAAGAGCAAGGAAGAGAGAGATGTGCAGCTGACATGGAAAACCTTGATGTGTGTTATACCCTCGAGGCTCCAGCACTTCCCAAGCAGCATTTCCCATCTCCAAATCCCTAAAACCCGAGCCGGGCAGGCGGGGAGGGAGCAGCCAGAGCCCAACAAAGGCGGGAGTGCTCTGTGGAAGCGCTCGGCTGGAATTTTCTCCCCAGGTACTCTGAGCTGCATTCAATGGCAGGAGCATTAATGTCTAGTCCATTCTTCCAGCACGTTGGCTTGACCTCCTCAGATGTTCAGAGCCGAGCAGCCTCTGGCTCTGCCCTCCCTGTCACCCCCAGCATGCCAGGATGCTGCAGGATTCCTGTGTGTGCCCGTCCTGCATCGGCTGCTGCAGTGGGATCATGCTGATGCCTTGAGAAGGCTGGATGGAATTCCAGAATAAAGAATAAAGCAGAGATTTATTCAAAGGATCTCCTCCATGGATCCACCTTGGGCAGCACCAGAGCCCAGCCAGGCCTGCACCCAAGATCAACCAAAATGGCCCCAAAATGCACCAGCGCTCCCGGGCTCTGTCCCTGGGATCAGTTCTGCTCCATTTGCATCTTGCAGTTCATTGTCCCATTCCAGCTTTAGCCCCTGCAGTCCCACCCTGCTTGTTTTTCTCTCTCCAGCCCACGGGGTTTGTGCTCTTGGGGCTGAGATTTGGGTCATTTGTCCTTGGTGCCCAGCTGGAGCAGGAATTGTTTTGTCTCCCTGCTCTGTGCACAGAGCTCAGCACCACTAAATGTGAAGCTCAGAGCTGCACACTAAAGCAGCACAGAGTCTGAAAAATATGAATGCTAAACCTGAGGCATCATTTCCCCCCTTTAGAGGCCTGACAAGGCCTTTACCTTGTCAAGGTCTCTATTCTGAACATCCACTAATAACAGGCATTCCCTGGGTGCTGTCCCTGCCCCAGAGAGCGGAGGTTGGCACTGCCCCTCAGGAGCCCAGGTGAACCAGGGACAATCCCTGTGCCACCAACGCCTGCCCGCTCCTTCCACACGCCCTGCAGGAAGCTCTCCCTGCTCAGAGCTTCCTGAGCTGAGCCTGGAACAAACATGGCACAGTGCCAGGCTCAGCTCGTCCAAAACCATCTTAAAACTCTGCAGCCTGGCGCCGGTGCCAGGAGAGGATATGGATGTGCCACTGACCCAGTGACACAGTGACTGCGGGCACGGCTGGCACCAGACAGCTGCCAGGGACACCACGGTGCTGCCAGGCTGTGCCAGGGGCTCCTGCAGGTAAAACCAGATCAGGAGCTCAGGGAAACTGTGCTGGCAGATGCTCCTGCGCTCTGGGAAAGGGAATCCAACAGTGAAAAGGGAAAGGGAGACAGAAATGTAAAGAAAACAGGGAAAAAACGTTTCTGTCCGCTGGAATCATATCCCATCTATTTTTAATATTAAAAAGGAAATGTGTTTGCTGGCTCATTTACAATAAAGCTTTTCATCCTCTGCAGCAGAGTAAAGCCCCAGTCACAATTGCAGGAGAAGCAGCATCTCCAAGCCCCCAAAGCTGCACCTGGAGCAGGGCCAAAGGGGATAAATTAGAAATAAGGTTTTAGAAAAGCCCTCCCTGTTTGCATTCTTTGTGAAATACCATTGAACCCAGCAGCAGGGCAGTGCCCTTCTCCTGCTCAGTAACAGCTCAGGGTCCGGTTTTAGCCTTGGAGCTGGGAGATCAGGGACATCCCCTGCCCCAATCCCTCCAGTCTCCCACCACACAGCAAATGGCAGGATTCAATCCTTCCACACATCCCCAGGACAGCAGCACAAGGACACAGCGGGCTGGAGCTCACATTCCCTGCCTGATGTGACAGGGATGTTGGGCACAGCTCCACAGTGCCATCCCACCCTGGGTTAGTCCATGGCAATGCTCCCCAAACCCTCCTGAGCAGCCAGGTTTGGGCCTTGGCCTTGCTCAATCTCAGACAATGCCATTTCCCTCTGTTTGCTGACATAATCCCTAAAATAGGAAACTTGTTCATAACAAAAACAGACACACCCACACCCACAATGACAAAACTGTCTCCACAGTAATATCAACACCAACCTGCTTTCTCCCTTGTTTTCTTACAGAGTTTATTTGCAACATAAGCACAGATAAATGCTTTGTGCCTTTGATTTTTTTTCTTGCATTTTAGGATGAAAAATCCCAGGAACAAAACTTACAGACAGAAGTTTTTCACTGCCAACCCTCCAAATCAACCAGGGTTTATTTTAATTTCTCTGAAACAACATAAAAGCAGACATTCTAGGGAACGGGGCTTGTACTTCTGAGTGGTTACACCTGTATTAATAAAATCACCATTTTCTCATTTGCCAAAACTCATGGATGGAAATGGATCAAAGCCCTTGCCAAGATGATGAGGCGGAGAATCACAGATCATTGAGGTTGGAAAATACCTCTGAGATCATCGAGCCCAAGCCTTACCTGTGCTCACCACTAACCCATGTCCCCAAGTACCACATGGACACAGCTCTGGAACACTTCCAGGGATGGGGACTCCACAGGAGGAGACCCTCCAGGAGAGGAGGGAGCTCCAACAAACCACGGTGCTGACATGGCAGAGGGAGCCAAGCACGTCCCAGCTCCCACCCCATGGCCAAGGGCATCCCTGTGTCTCCTCAGGCATTTAGGAGGCATAAAACCATAATGCAGACACCCCAGCAGCAGTGGTGAGACAGGTATAGAGTGTGGTGACATCCCAGGGGTGACAGCCAGGTTATAATGAGGCACTTTCACCTGGACGAAGCCAGCACAGATTCCCACCAGGAAGGGTCTGACAAACACAAAACGGTGTTCCCATGTCCCAAATCCCCCCTTGGGAACCCAGCTGCAATGGGTGCTGCACCTCACATTACAGCCAGAGCTGGCATCTCATCCCAAACCAGGAATGTCAGTGTCAACCTGGATGAAAAGGGAGCAGCACCAGCACAAACAAGCACCAACACACGCTCGCTGCCCTCATGGCTTCCTTGAAATCCCGGCCCCATTTCAGCAGGAGCCCTGTCCCTCTGCCCACTCCTCCTCCTCCTCCTCCCTCCTGGGAGGATCCAGAGCCTGTTCCCATAGGAACCAGCACACCATGGCACAGGGACAGGAGGAGCCCACAGGGACAGCAGGGAGCCCACAGGGACAAAAAGGGGCCCATAGGGGCAGGAGGGAGGCACAGGGACAGCAGGGAGCCCACAGGGACAAAAAGGAGCCCACAGGGACAGGAGGGAGCACAGAAGAACAAAAAGGAGCCTACAGGAACAAAAAGGAACCCACAGGGACCAAAAGGAGCCCAAAGGGACAGCAGGGAGCCCATAGGGACAAAAAGGAGACCACAGGGACAGGAGGGAGGCCACAGGGATGCAAAGGAGCCCAAAGGGACAGGATGGAGCCCACGGGGACAGGAGGGAACCCACAGGGACAAAAAGGGACAGACAGAGCCCAGGGACACCGGGGTGCCCCCAGTTTTCCCTGGAAACCCGTGTGTGGAAGGAGCTCCCCTCAGAAGCACAGCCAGACAGCACCGGGCCCTCAGCACACACAACCACAACACAAGTGCCCGTCTGAAGGGGAATTTTTTTTTAATGAAAGAGCCCTTTCAACTCCAGAAGGTACAAGGAAGTAAACACGCTCGTGGGTGTAAGAAAATAAAGCCTTTTCATTTAAGCAGCACTTAACATAAGCTGTAAAACAACAAGAAAATCCAGGCGTGCTCCTGCCGCTCCGATGTCTCGCGTGCCAAGGCTGGGGTGCCTCCGAGCTGAGCACAGCCCTGCACCCCTCAGGTACCCTCAGAACATCCCCCCTGCTCTCCTGGTAAGCTCTTCCCAAGCCCCTGGAGCTGCTGCAGCTCTGGGCTGACCTTAAGGAAACGTGAAGGAAAATTGGGGGTGGAAAAATTCACGTTGGGCCTTTTCCCTTGGCTGCGCTTTCTCCAGTTCCTCACACGAATTCCAAGGCTGGGGTTGTCTCCTGATCCTGCCAGATCCTGAGGGGGTGCAGGACAATGGCAGAGCCAGTACTGGGCCCATCCCATGGGAAAACATCTGTCTGTCCCTCTGGCCTGCCCTCAGACAGGGAGAAACCAAACCCCGCAGCCACATCGCTGCAATGGCTGCACAGGCACCACGGCACTGCTGGCAACGGCAATGAAGGTTCCCTGATTAACAGATAATTAATAATTTTGTCCCACAGTTACCGGAGGATGTGGCAAAGCCACTCCACATTCCCTGGAGCAGCCCCTGGGAGCCTGGTTTACCTGGAGCTAGGAGCACTGGGCAGTTTAATGAGCCCTGGGAGTGAGGTAATTAAGTCACTCACTAATCATCATGGCAGACAACACGGGGGACTTTTCACTGCAGCAACCTCTAAACATCAACAGATTTCCACCCAAAACTGACTTTGTTCATCAGCTGAAATCCCTCCCACAGCACAGCTCCCCACCAAGGGCCTCATCCATCAGCTGTCAGGGGGCTCCTGGCACCAAAATTCCTCCTGTCCAGAGAGAACTGGGACAGAGAGCATCCCAAAAGTGAGAGTAATGATGCTGAACTCTGCAACTCCTTGGCCACTGCCTCTGTCACCCATAGACCCCCAAGGAGGTGCTGGGAGGGTGGCAAAGGAGGTGCTCCCCCCTTGGAGCTCTCACAGGGACAGAGGATGAGCAACCCTAAAAATCTTTCCTCAAACTCCAGCTGCCTCTGACAACCAAGCAAAGGAAAGGAGGAAAAGCGAGGCTGGTGCACACCTTCAGCTCATCCCAAGGTCTTCCAAAGTGCCCACAAGGATCACAAAGCTGAGGAGATCTATTGCCTCTCTCCCCTGATCCCACAGAGAGGATTTTTTCCTCCAGACCAGGAGGGTTTGTGATTTTCTTTCACTTTTATTTCCGCAGCCTGCTGCTGCAAACCTCCTGACTGCTTTTAGATCAAGAGTTCATCCATCAACCAGCCCGGGCCAGGAGCCAAACTCACATCCCCTGGAGCCCCCAGTGCAGGGCCAGCCCCACTGGAAAGCCATTGGAAAAGGGGTTTTCCAGATGTCCAATGGGAAATCCAAGCCAGCTGCCCACGCGTCTGCCCTGACCGTCAGCAGTTCCAGGCTCCCCTTCCTCCTCTCACTCCAAATGCTCCAAAAGCACCATTAAAATAAACCCCGAGCCCTTGTGTCCCTGCAACCATGTCACAGCCCCTCTGAGCCTCACCACCCCAAAGGACACCCAGAACTCCAGCCAGGCAAAACCCTTGGGAGAAAGAGAAGCATTCACAAAACCCATTTCAAGTCCCTAAAAATCAAAGTGGTTTCAACTTCTTCAAGCCACTCATCTTCTCTCTTTACAAGCAGCTCGTGCTTCAGAGCCTCTTCACAAAACCACTCCCAGCTCTGATGCATTTTCCACTGCCTGAACAGCCCCAGAACCAGGGATCTCCATGGGATGCAGGAGGAGCCTGAAGTGAGGCCAGCTGCCCATTTTGCAGAGTTTAAACCTGCCTGTGTCCTGCTCAGGGAGTTAAATCAGAGCTTGCCTGGCTCAGTTTTGGGCTCGTGTTATTCCTGCTCTTTGCTGGCGTGTTTGGATGTGCAATCCACATAATTATCCCAAATAATATGCCTTGTCCATGGCAAACATACAGAAATTCACATTCCTGAGCTGGCTATTAGTGGCTCCACAAAATCCATTCTTTTCTGGAAGGCCTACACCTACCTCTACTGCAGTAATTTTGCACTCAATTTACTTTTCAGCCCCAAACTCCTACATCTTTTATGAAGATGGATCTGTACGTTGCAGCATTTTCTAATTTTGAGGAAAACCAGGGAAGACTCGACTGGTTTTATCTTTACAGCTGAGATTTGTTGCCCAGAGCAGCTGTGGCTGCCCCTGGATCCCTGGAAGTGTCCCAGGCCAAGCTGGATGGAGCTTGGAGCACCCTGAGATACTGGAAGGTGACCCAGCCCATGGCAGGGGTGGCACTGGATGGGGTTTAAGGTCCCTTCCAACCCAAACCATTCTGTAATTCCATAATTTATCAACATTTTAATGCTCCCAACGTCTTAAAAGTTCTCAGGTGTAACTGAGGTCAGGGTACCACAAGATTAATTTCCCAAATCAGACACCCAGAGCCTGGATTTCCAGCCTGCCCCAGCAGCACCCCCAGCTCTGGGGACACGAATCTGTTGAGGCAAGCCCAGAGCTGAAGCTGTAATTTCACAGAAGGAAGAAGCGCCTGTGAAACGCCTTCCTTGAATGCAGGCAGGTATTTACGGTTATCCCAGCACAAAAAATGCAAAAATTATCTGTTCAGACATGTGGTCTGACTTGGAAGCACCAGCAGGGTTATGCTGCAAGCCTGGAAAAGTGGTTCAGGAGAAACATTATCCTGCTGGTATCATTATCCTTTTTGATTATTTATTTTAATACTTTTTTTTTTTTTTGCCCCGATCCTTAATTTTTCACTATGACTCCCTTTCATCAGGAAGCCTTTTTGGGAAATGGCTCAGAATCCCAGGCAGTTTGGAACGAAGCATTTTAATCACCTGCTCATGTGCAGGTTACTGACTTGGGAGGGTTTTTATTTCATTTCCAGGCTCGGCAGAGTCACTTCATTAAACCCAACGAGGCTTCAACAGGGAGCTTTTGTATTGGAATCTATAAATTACCTGCAGTAATGAAGAGAAGGGAAGGAGACACCCCTCCCACATGGCATTCCTGGGATCCCTGTCCAAGGGGAAGGAGTGGAGCAGGCACTCTGGGCTCTCCTGGGACCACCACGACCCCACAGTGCCCAATTTTCACCCCCATCCCACCAAAGGAATGGAGGCGCTTCACCCATGCTGCCATTCAGCTATTGGCACATATTGGGGAAATTCCAATGGGAATTTCACATATGGGCACATATAATGGGCAATTCCCATTCCTGGAGGGATTTCAAAGCCCTGTGGATGTGGCACTTGGGGACATGGGTGGCCTTGGCAGTGCTGGGCAAGGGTGGATCAGTCTTGGAGAACCCAAACCGTGCTGTGATCCCACGACTGTAACACATCCCCCAGGGCAGGATTGCTGCTGCTCCCCCCAGAATTCCCATTCTCCCCATCCCAAGGCCAGGAGGTGCTGGGAGGCTGCTGGGAGCCCTGTGCCAGCCCCCAGGGCACAGCCAGCACGGTGCCACCCCTCGGCTGGGGACACTGGTGACAGGAATGGCACAACAGACGGCCCCAGTGCCGGCCCTGCCAGCAATGCTGCACGTGCCAGGAACCCAAAGGGCCCCTGCATCCACCAGGGAAAGGTCGAGCCAGGACAGAGCCCAGCAGCTCCAGGAGAGGCACAGAGAACAAGGTCACAAATCCCCTCCTGCAGGATCTCAGATGCAAAGCAGCCCCCCATTGTTTTTAAGAGTTAAAATGGTCTTTTTGGGGTTTTTTTTTTGGGGATGTTTGGCCCAGCCATCCCTGCTATGGGAGTTGATACCCTCCCAACTCAGGAGTTATTCCTTCTGGGCTTGCTCTTCACAGGTCACAGCATCCCAGCAGGAAAACAAGCTGGATTTCAGCCCCAGGGCCAGCGGGTTTGGAGGTGGCACATCCCCAAAAGATCCCAAAAGGATCCCACTGCTCCTGGCCCTGCCCAGTGCACCCCAATCCCCTCGATCCCTGCAGGCACACAGGTGGCACCACAGCTCACTCCAGGCTGGAATTCAGGGATCAAAGCTGGAAATTCCAGGTTCATTCACACCCCTGCAATGTGGCCCCAGCCAGGAACAGCCTTCAGTCCATGCTGTAAAGCCACCTCTCTGCAAAGGGACAAAATGTGTCCCAGCACCCAAAAATACCTCACCACATGGAATCATGGGATCATGGAATGGTTTGGGATGGAAGGAACCTTAGGGCCCATCCCATCCACCCCCTTGCCATGGGCAGGGACACCTCCCACTGCCCCAGGCTGCTCCAGCCTGGCCTTGGGCATTGCCAGGGATCCAGGGGCAGCCCCAGCTGCTCTGGGAATCCCAGCCCAGCCAGGAATTCCCAGTTCTCAATATCCCATCCATCCCTGCCCTCTGGCAGTTTCAATCCATTCCCCCTTCTCCTTGACCAAACCCAGGACAAACCCAAACACACAAAGCTGAACCAAGCTCTCCCTCGAGTTTAAGAACCCCAAATGCAAAATATGGAAAGAGCAAAGTAAGAAACTGTTAATATTATGAGAGTGCAAAATTTAAACACACAGCACTGCCCGAGCTCTTGATTCCTGACCTCCCACCACAAATGCATCTGCAGGGAGTGCAACAATAACAGGACATAAAGCAGATCTGTGTGGGACAGGAATAAATTTGGGTCTGAAATGAGGGGCATCTGTTCTTTGTAATGGCAAACAGCAGAGATCTGCCCCCGTGAGCAAAAGTGACAGCAAGAAATGCATCAAACCAGGGAGAGCTCCTCCTGACGTCAGCCAAGCTGTCCATAAGTTAACTCAAACCAGAATCTGACCAGGAATATACACAGAGCTGAGCACAAATTAAATGTAAATTGAGCTCTTCCAAAAAAGAAAACACAGGAAATATGCAGGATGAGGCTGATTACTCAAGAGGAGCTACCACAGGGACCGAATTTCCATCCTTCCTGAAAATAAATCAGGAGTTGCATGTACACAAATCTGACTCTGGGGCTAGAATATAGAAAGCTTTCATATGCATGCCTAAAATATTTATTATAGAGGTCTGGAGTTTTAAGACACACAGTGATATAATTAAAAAAGGATTGTGCTGTGCCGTCATCTGTCATGTCCTAAAAAATGGGAGAGTGTTGCAAGAGCCTGGAGAAAGAGAGAGGCTCACCTCAAATCATTACTGAGACCCCAAAAATTAACTGAATATATAATAATCATTAGTTGTTATTAACAACAACAACAAAACAACAACAACAACAATAATAATAGTAGTAGTAATAATAATAATAATAATAAAGTAATACCAACAGTAACAAGAATAAGAAAAATAAAATTTGTTTGGACCCCCTGGGCAGTGTTAATTTACTCCTTGATGGTCACAAACAAAAGGTGGCCAAAGCACAGCTCATCCCATGGTAAAACCAGTCCTGGATCAAGGATCACTAAAACCAGACTCAGATTTAGTTAACAGAAGCTTTTCACTCTCTTGTTGAGTGGGAGCAAGAAGAAAAACCCCCAAAATGTCCTAAATTCACTTTTTTTTTAGAGAGAGAACTCATTTAGGGTAAGTGCTTTAATTCCCTAGTGATGCCAAGCCCTGCTGCTACTCCTGAAAATTGGAAATACAGGATTTTTTTGCAGCGCTCTGGGCTGGCACCACCACTTTTGCTGCTCCACAGGGGTGACAGGGGAATGGAACCAGGACCACCAGGAATGTGGCTCCAGGGATGGCTGACAATGATCCCATCCCAGGGGTGGCTGACAATGATCCCATCCCAGGGATGGCTGACAGTGATCCCATCCCAGGGATGCCTGACAATGATCCCATCCCAGGGGTGGCTGACAATGATCCCATCCCAGGGATGGCTGACAATGATCCCATCCCAGGGATGCCTGACAATGATCCCATCCCAGGGATGCCTGACAATGATCCCATTCTAGGGATGGCTGACATTGCCAGGGATGGCTGATAATGATCCCATTCTAGGGATGCCGACAGTCCCAGGGATGGATGACAATCCCAGGGATGGCTGACAATGATCCCATCCCAGGGATGCCTGACAATGATCCCATCCCAGGGATGCCTGACAATGATCCCATCCCAGGGATGCTGACAGTCCCAGGGATGGCTGACAATGATCCCATTCTAGGGATGCTGACAGTCCTAGGGATGGCTGACAATCCCAAGGATGGCTGACAGTCCCAAGGATGGCTGACAATGATCCCATTCTAGGGATGGCTGACATTGCCAGGGATGGTTGATAATCCCAGGGATGGCTGACAATGATCCCATCCCAGGGATGGCTGACAATGATCCCGTCCGAGGGATGGCTGACAATCCCAGGGATGGCTGACAATCCCAAGGATGGCTGACAATGCCAGGGATGGTTGACAATGCCAGGGATGGCTGACAATGATCCCATCCCAGGGATGGCTGACAATGATCCCGTCCCAGGGATGGCTGACAATCCCAGGGATGGCTGACAATCCCAAGGATGGCTGACAATGCCAGGGATGGTTGACAATCCCAAGGATGGCTGACAATGATCCCATCCCAGGGATGGCTGACATTGCCAGGGATGGCTGACAATGATCCCATCCCAAGGATGGCTGACAATCCCCGAGCTGGCCCCAGGCTCAGAGCAGGTGGCTGCCCCAGCTGGTCCCAACCCCAGGCAGCAGGAAGGCAGCTCCAGCACTGAGCCCAGCAGCCTTCCATGTGGATTTTGGAAGTCATCATGTCCCTGTCTGATGAGAGAAGGTGACACCACAGCCGTGTTCTGGCTGTCCCTGGATCCCTGGGAATGCTCCAGGCCAGCCTGGACAGGGCTTGGAGCAACCTGGCATAGTGGAAGGTGTCCCTGCCCATGGGATGTAAGATTCCTTCAACTCAAACCATTCCATGATCCCATGATTATTATCACTGTGTCTAAAAAACCTATGGGGACACAACTCCTGATTTTGTTCTTTCCCTGATTTTTTATCTGCAGGGATTATGAGAGAAACTGAGAAGTTCCAAGTAAAAACAAAAAAGGAGAAAAGGGAAGAACGCTGGAGGTTTGGTATCAGCCTTCAGGCTGTGAGAATTCCCTCAAAAACACGGGAAGGGCTCCCAACAAAATTCACCCCCGAGCAGCCATGCAGGATTCAGCTCCTGAAGGATTTGCTCCTCACCATGAATTAACAACAGCACTGTCAAACGTTCCACCATGGAATTCCACACTGGTTTGGGTTGGAAAAGACATTAAGGATTATCCCAGCCCATCCCTGCCATGGCAGGGACACTTCCAGCATCCCAGGGTGTTCCAGCCTGGCCTTGGGCACTGCCAGGGATCCAGGGGCAGCCACAGCTGCTCTGGGAATCCCAGCCCAGCCAGGAATTCCCAATTCCCAATGTCCCATCCATCCCTGCTCAGCTTCAGTTGGAAGCTGAGAATAAAATGTCTCTGTAACAATGGCAAAGACAACTATGTATTTTTTAATACAATTATTAAATACATCTCCAGCCTCCCAGGGACAGGAGTTTTCCAGGCACGTTCAGACCTAATATTTGCCAGGAAAATAACCCCACTCAGGGAGTTTTCTGTGAGCTGCACAGGCAGGGGATGTGCAGAGGGTATTCCTGCCCCTTGGAATATAATCCCACCCAAACTGAGCGGGGCTTAGGGGCGGGCACGGAAGATCAGGGAGGTGAAACCTTCCCAAATTCCTGGTTTTCCTTACTTTAGCAATACCAGCACAGAGATTTCCACCCCAAGCTCAGGACAGTTTTGTAAAAATGGGATTAGGTTAACACCCCAAAAGCACCCCTTGCCTGGGAGCTGGGATTGACAGAAAACCCAAAGTTTAAAAGGTGGCAGAGGGAGAGAAAAGAGCCCTGGCATCCCCAAAAAGCCAAGGGAGCCAGAGCCAGGCAGTCTGGGGCTGGAAAAGCTCCTTTGTCTCCCTGAGCTGTTTCTAACTCCCTGTCTGGGTGTCTTGGGAGCCTTTCCTTGTCCACAGGGAATTCAATCCATCCAAAAGCCCTTGTGGGAGCTGCTCCCAGGTTCAGGGCACCAAACCCCCCTCAGCTCTGTGTCAGCTCCCAGAAGGGCTCAGAGCCAGCCAGGACCTCCCTGGAGCCAGAGGAAGTTCTGGAGCACAGGGAAGGCTCCATCAACAGATGGCCAGATGAGAATAAACCTAATTATGGGGGAATTTTTGTCCCAGAGTGGCTGGAGCCCAGCAAAATCTGCCCCAGAGTGCAGGAACTCCTTGAACTGAGGTGCTCTCCCAACCTGTTCCCCACCAAGAGAAGCCATCCAGGGGCTGCAGCTGAGTGGAATTATTGTGATTATTCCCCTCACCCTGCCGAAAAGCTGAACAGCAATTAAATTCATTTCCTTCCCAAGTTCCACTTCCCTGATTAACACCTTCCACAGGCACAAAAAGCAGCCTTCAGGGAAGTGTCCCTCCAGCAGCCCCACTTCTACAAACAGGCCAAACCACACAAAGCCTCAACAAATAAATACAACTCCAAATAATGCCTTCTTTTTCCCTGAATCTCTCTTATTTTGTCCTTAACCACTTGTGTCCCATCTTTCCCAAAAACTGCTTCCAAAACCAA
This sequence comes from Agelaius phoeniceus, assembly GCF_051311805.1. Lineage (NCBI taxonomy): Eukaryota > Metazoa > Chordata > Aves > Passeriformes > Icteridae > Agelaius > Agelaius phoeniceus. The sequence continues at coordinate 49,793,518 of NC_135271.1, read as the reverse complement.
GGCTGTGGTGCCAATTCTCTGCTGTACAGCTGGCTCTACACAACAATGCCAAACCCTGGGATTTATTACAATTTATTAGGATTTATTCCAGTGCAGAGTCAATAAGCAGCTCTCAGTATGGAGCATTTTGCCCTGATAAGGCTAAATTTGGAGGTGATGTCGTGGAAGTTTGAGGAACTGAAAAACTAAAATTGGTTTCATGTGTTTTGCTGTTCCAGGCTACATGCAAAAGCATTTGCTGGGATTATTTTTGTAAGGACACCCGTTCAATTGGATTAATTATCCTCATCTGTTAGTATTCCAAATACTGCCCTAATAAAAGCATCAAACAATCAATTGTTAATCATATATGCTTATATTTATGCACCTATTCCTGCACCTGTCTGGGTCTGGCAGAGCCCTGCTTTAAGGACCAGGTGAGGCCCAAAAGCACCAAACAAATGGGGAAGCTGAGCCTGGAAACATCCTGGATTTCAGGCCTCCTAAGCTTCTCCAGTCCATCCCCTAAATGAATGCCCAGAAAGATGATTATTGCTGCTTTGCAGCTGCCATGTGCCATCAGTGCTCCTGCCTTCACAGCAATTTATGGAGATTTCTCCTCCAAAATCAAGCAGGGAAGAGCCTTGCTGGGAGTGCTTGGCCAAGCCATTCCCCATTTGTGGGAATTTCCATCTCTTGGGAATGCTGGGGAGGAAAAGCCCTGTCCAAAGCACCCGGGGCAAGCACAAAGCTGGGTTCATCTCTTTGGGATGCAGCTCCTGGGTGCTCCAGCACTCCTCCCACTGCAGCCATCCCCAAGGAGGCAATCAAAAGCCCATTTTTATTCTCCTCAGCCCAGGAGTGAACCCCAGCTGAGAAACAGAGACAAGCAGCATGATTCATGCTCAACATCTGCGGGCCAGAGCCACTTCTCCTTACACTGGGCTGTGCTGAAGTGGGTTTCCAACAAAAAAAGGGAATGAGGGAATGGTTTTATCCCACAGGAATGGTGCAGGGAGAGCAGCTCTGCCTGCCTGAGCTGCTCCCTGCGAGCTCCCAGCCCACTGGGAAAACACAGCCTGAGGGAGGCTTGGCTATAAATGGGAAAACATCCTGGATTTCCAGATGCAGATCCCTCAGAGAAGGGCTTTGGGTAAGGGATGGAGGGACAGGACACACAGGACACAGGGGATGGATTCCCACTGCCAGAGGGACACTGGGAAGGGATTCCTGGCTGGGATGGAATTCCCAGAAAAGCTGTGGCTGGATCCCTGGATGTGCCCAAGGCCAGGCTGGAGCAGACTGGGGCAGTGGGAGCTGTCCCAGGGAGTAGCACTGGGGAATCCTTACATCCCTTCCCACCCAAAGCATTCCACGATCCCAGGTCACAGCCATCCCTTCCTGGTGGCTCCTTCCCATCCAGGGAAGCTCCAGGAACACTCCAGAGACTCCCTGGCTGATTGTGTGCCATAAATAACCCCGGCACTGAATTACTGCAACAACTAAAACTTAATTGAGTCACCCAGGAAATTACTGGAAAATGATCCTCGTTTTTATCCCTAAGCTACTTAAGGGCCATGCAAGCAAACCTGTGGAATATTGAGCACAGACAAGCAGGGATAATATTGTCTGCAAGCAAAAAAAAAAAAAAAAAAACAAAAAAAAAAACTAGATTGATTTTGGCAGAGGAGGATTAAGTTATGGAAAAGAAGCTCAGGCCAGAGCAAAGGAGACAGCAACAAAATAAAAAGCTGCAGATGGAATCCCAGGGAGAAGAAGGAAAAAAACCACTGGAAGGGAATACACAAAATAAAGGAGCATTTTCAGGAGCCACACTGGGCTCACCAAGCACCTCAAACTACAGCGAGATTGGATGAGTTAAACTCCTCCATCTTCAGACTAAAGCATAAAAGAATAAAAATGTATAAACTGCTGGGATGGAAAAAATGAAGAGATGAGAGGTGCCACAAACAACAGTAAACGTGAATTATTCCATCATTCACAAACTAGATCCAAACAGGCATCAAAATATTTACAACTCAAGAGTCCTGAGCACCTGAAAAGGTGAGGAAAACATGAGGGAAGGGAGGGATGCACTGGATTCCCACAAAAAGGGAAAGAAAATATCCTTTCCCAAACACCAAAGGAACAGAATGAAAAGAGGGTGTCTAAAACCAATAAATCTGAGAAATTCAACATGCAGGATGAGATAACAGCAAATGTATTCTAACCCAAACCTTAAAATAACCTGCCCAAGTTGTGCAGCAAGCGATGAACAAGGTGAGCACTAAACAACCCAGAACAGGCCCCTCACTGCCAGGTCATTCACTGCTTGGGAACAGCAGAATTCCCTTTTCCCCCTGGTTTCACCAGCTTTAAAAATCCCCAGCAGCAGCTCGGGGGAAAAGCCATGGTGCTGCTGCACCCCCATCCTGGGCAGGACAACCCCAGCTTCTCCCTCTCACACCCACCTGCTCCTGGGGGATAAATTCATTTCTCCAGGGATTTTGGGGACCAGCCCCTCTGGACTGCACTGAGGAAGGGGCTGTCACCTCAGGGTTGTCACCTCAGGGTGACAGCAAAGGCTGCTCCAAGCTCCAGCTTCTACCAGGGTCACAAAACCCAAAATTAAAATTCTCTGGCCTTGTCTGTGCTCAGCAGGAACTTCTTCCACTCTGCAGCCCCCTGGCACACAGAACCTGGCAAACAGCACCCCACAAGGAGATCTGATCTTCCCCAGCTCCCCAAAAAAAACCCTGGATCAAGGAAGACTGGTTTCATCCCCAGCTCCTTCCCCAGCATCACTCCCTTATCCTGCATCACCTCCTAAAAATCAGATTACACAACTCCCCCCTAAATACCAACATTTAAGCTAAAAACATCTCCATTTAATGCCCATTCCAGGCATCCATCCCTCATGAATCTCAACACCTCTGCTGGAATTCCAGCTCTAATATTCCCACATAAAGACAAAAATACCACTTTACTCGGAGAGCTGAAGTCACCCCTGAAATGAGGCATTTCCAGAGACAAAAAAATCCCTTTGGCTGGGTGAGAATCGTGACTGCTGTGGGGCAGCAGCACTTCTGACCATCCCACATGGATCTGCCAAATCACCCAATCCTACTCAATCCCTGATTTTTTAGCAGCAGCATTTCTGACCATCCCACATGGATCTGCCAAATCACCCAATCCTACTCAATCCCTGATTTCTTAGCACTCCAGTGCTAAATAGTGTATATAAATATATAAATACTGCCCTTGAATGGGCTCGTGCTTTGTTTCTCCCTGGATTTTCTACTCCAAATGACCCAATCCCAGCAGAATGAGAGGCTGCCTGCTCCCCAGTTTTGTTTGGAAAACTGCTGATCCATGAGCTGTCAATTAGCATCAATTCTCCTGCTGGAAGCACTGTCTCCATCCCACCCATCCACCCTCCCAACTCATTTCCTAGGAAGAAATGGGATCCATGAACAAAGCTCTGCTTTTCCCATTATTCCATTCATCCTATGCACAAATACTGGGATAATGGAGTTTATTCAATCTCATTTGAGGTTTTTCCTGGCGTCCTGGTTCAGAAGTTATCAGGAATTGCTTGATGTTCAAAAGGGATTTTTGGGGATTTGATGTAGGGGATTTGAAAACATCCTATTTTAGGGTGGAATGCAGTTTTAAGGAAAGGGAAGCTCTCCTATGAAGGTAAAAAAACCCAATCTGTGGCATTTAATCAGCCATTGCCAGCCAAACCCAAGGCACTGCCCTGATTACAGTGAATTTTAAAAACTATCAAACTGTTCCTGATGTATCCCACGCTGAGGTGGGACATCATCCCAGCCCTGCACACTGAAGAGCACTTATGGTGATTTTCAGACTGGTTTCACCTCAGGAAAAAAACCCCACACAACATAAAAACTCCAATCTGTTTTCCAGATGATTTAGCTATTAAGTGAAAGGCCAGTAAAAATCTGCCTAGAACTGAAATTGGGTATGACCAAGTGAAATGGTTGTTCATGTAACATAAACCCCTGCTCAATATGGTGCTACCACAACCCAGGGACTCTGGGAAAAAGATGTTGCCTATTAAAATAAAACTAAATTAAAAAAAAAAAAGGAAGAAAGTAAGTTTTATATTTTCATATGAGCTGAGTAGTTGAGCACTGAACAGAGGGAAGGAAAGGAAGAATCCAGTGTAAAAAAATACCTAAACAATCTGTTCAGAATGGTTTGTAAGTACAGCTATTGTTTTATTTGGAGCAAAATAAAGCCCTTTTTATTTTACAGGGAACTGAGGGACTAGCTTAACACCTGGATAGGTGACATTTTCCAGAGGTCAAAATGTGACACGAAAGCAGGGAAAATGGCATCAAAACACAGCAGGAAACAAGGTGAGGACACCCTGGGCTCCCCTGGCAGGAACAGGAGACACTGCTCCGAGATCCCAGCTGCTGGGAAAGGCTGCTCCAGTCAAAAACCAGGGGAAAATAATCCTAATAAATAATCCCAGCCTGGTGGGACAGATTGGCTCAGCACAGGCTGGGCATCCTCAAGGGAACTGTGGAATGATGGAACAGGGAAATGCCCACTCCTTAAACCCCAGCTTTCCCTGGAGAGGAATCCCAGAATCCCAGACTGGGCTGGGTCACAGGGACCTTAAACCCATCCCAGTCCATGGGACAGGGACACCTCCCAGGCTGCTCCAGTGTCCCTTGGACACTCCCAGGGATCCAGGGGCAGCCACAGCTCCTCTGGGAATTCCAGCCCAGCCTCTCCCAGGCAGGAATTCCCTCCCAAAATCCCACCTAAAGCTATCCTTGCCACTGGCATCACCTCCCACAGCCACTCCAGTGCATCCCAGCACAGGACTTCCTCCAGCTGTGGCACAGCAAACCCAACCTTTGGGGTTTTTCCTTTTACCCATCTCTCCCATTTTGATGGGTTTCCATCCCCCATTATCCAACACAGCGCACAGATCCCTCCTCCTCCTCCTCCTCCTCCAGCCCAAGCACACAAACACCACAGTTCAGCCTCCCACTAATGCAAAAAAATGTTAAACCCCGCTCCCTAACGAGGTGGATTTGCTCGTGGCATGTTGATATTTCTCCAGCCACATTCCCTCCCACGAAGTTCCAAATGCCTCCGAGAGAGCCACGAGCACACAGAGAGGGCTGAGCTCCCACAGCTGGGCTGGAAATGTCCTGGAATGTCCAGGGAGGCAGGGATGGGGCAGGGACAGCGCCACAAACACCACCCTGGCCAAGGATCACCCCCCACCCTGGGCTGGGCACCGTCCCCCAGGGCAGGACCCGCACAGGCGTCTCCAAGGATGGAGGCTGGCCAGAAAAATCCACAAATCTGCTCTTTTAATCACTGTCTGAAGCCTTTATCACTGTTGTTATTATTATTATTGTTGCTGTCATTCTCGTGGTGCACTGGGATGCTGCAGAGGAAAGGGGAAGTTTCCACCCAAAATTTGCTGATGGAGGGAACGAGCAGAAAACAAAAAAATCTCTGCTGATTGAAAAGAGGAGGAAACAGCCCAGAATTGAGGCACCTTGGAAAACAAAACTGGGTCACTGCTGAGCTCCCAGAGGAGCAGCAGCCGTGCCCATGGCTGTGGCATCCCCAGCACAAGGTCAGTGGGATAAGAGCAGCCCCATGCCAGCCCTGGCTCAGTGTTTTGGCTACACACAGTGAAGGCCTCCCTGTTTGCCTGGTATCTCTGTGGGAAAAGGCCCTGAGCAGGAAACCATGGCTAAAAAGAGTTAAAATGTGAGCCCAGGGATGGGTGGCCCTGGGACAGACCCTGAGCTGTCACAGCAGGAACATCTTCTTGACAAGGCATTCCCAAACCCTCTGTTTCTGGGATGGAATAAATCCAAACCTGAATTTTCCCAGTTTAAAGAGGAGGTGCTTTTCCCCCTCCACATCTTTTTCTGTGAAATATTTTGGCACAGCAGCAGCAGCTGGGACGTGGTACCCAACAAGCCCGTAGGTTAAACTCAAATTATTACAACAGGTATGATTTGTGATGTTTCAGTTCATCTGTACATTCATTTATGTGCTGTCTGGGCTGTTTCAATACCAGAACAAGGCACACAAGTAATTCTCTGCTCCACACAGGTTCTTGCACCTCAAGTACCCCCAAGCACTTCCTCGGAGCACCTCGAACAATTCTAACAATTCCAACAATTCCCTGAATGCCTCACAAGTGCATCGGGGCCGTTTTCACTCCACTTGCTAAACAGAAGGGATAATTCACCTTTAACAAAGATCTGCCATCAGACAGAAAATAAACACCAGCAAAACCAAACAAACAATAGCTCTGAGCTTTCCAAATAAAATTCCTTTTCCCTTTCAGTTGTGCAACCTTTTGTCCCTGAGCCAGCAGAGAATTCACTGCCAGAGAAGAATTTCATGCTTAATCAATTTTTGCCTCACTGGTGTTTGTAGGTACCCCAGTTCCTCCTCTGCCCTGCAAATCCAGCTCAGGGTACCTTGGATCTGCCACACCCAAGGATGCAGGAGAAAACTCAGGTTTTCTGACATTTGGGAATTGATCTGCAACCCCCTGGCTGCTGAAGGATCCTGAAAGGGACCAACAGGGAAGCACTCAGCTCATGGGAACTCTTGCACAATTCCTTTTATGTTCTCATTGAAGCACTTGAATGTGACAGAATCATCCCCTAGCAGGGAGAAAGCCCACCTGCCTTCTGCTCAGAACAGGCTGCACTTCCAGGAATACACACAGATTTATTTCTGGAAAACACCTCTTGCCCCCATACCCAGTGATGGGGGAGCTGGGAATGGCCCCAAAGCTCCTGCAGACTCAGAGGGAGCAAGAGAGGCCTGAGACAGGAGGAAAGGGCACAGGCTCTGAGCTGACCCTGGCAACCCCTGCGTGGGCTGAGCTGAAAGGTCACTTCCCTCTAATCCACACCAAGCCTGAGACTCAGCTTCCTAAATTCCTCCTGCCCCACTCTTCTGCCACTTGATCTGGGTCAGCTGAATCCCTCACTTCTCCTGAGTGTGGTCAGCACAACAAGGAAACCACCCCTGACTACCCCAGGTACCACAGGGCCTGGTATTAAAGGAGATAAAAAACAACATTTCAAAAGCAAAGCGTTTTCCCCACGGTGTTTTGTGCTTCATTATCTGCTCAGGCACAGAATCGTGGAATGCTGGGATGGTTTGGGTGGGAAGGGACCTTAAAGGCCATCCCATCCCATCCCATCCCATCCCACCCCATGGGCAGGGACACCTTCCACCACCCCAGGCTGCTCCAAGCCCCTCTCACTCCTCTCCTCCCTCCACAGCACCGCCAGAAGCTCCTGAAACATTCATGGAGCAAAAACGCCCGTCAAGCACCAAAGTTCTTGTTTCATTTAGCAAAAAGCACATTGTGCATTTGCCTCACTCAGATACTCGTTTAGATGATCAAGAGAACAGGGCTGTGCAGCTGAAGCTGTGCCACGGAGCGGAGCTGAGCTCTCAAACACAGTTCCCTGTGAGCTGATCACTGGGAAGATCTGACAGCTCCCAGACTATTCCAGGGAGCTGCAGTTTTCAGCCAACAGCTCACAGCCAGCCAGCCCAGCTACCTGTAAGCAGCTGCTATCACACAAGGATTAAATTAATTACCCAACAATCCTGGCTCAAGCCATGCATAATTATCATGACATCAAAGGGACTTTGGTTACCTGGAGAGTTGTGGCCACCAAGCAACACCTGGCACCAATGCCATGAAAAATCACCCCTGAGCCAAAGTTTTTTGTAGGGATGGCATGGCCAGCCCTGCAGTCCTCAAAAGTGTGACTGCCCTGCTCACAATCCGGTTTCATCAGCTTCCCAGGAAAACTCCTTGTGCCATAATTCATCCCAATGCCACCCAAGGCTGTATCCCATCCTGCTGCCCATGGAGGGGGAATAATAAATGTAATCAATTATTATTTACATTTCCAGTTTTAGGCTTCTTGTATCTGAGAGAAGAGACGAATTCAACGTTCACCCAATATCCCTGGGAGAGTGCAGAGCCACACAGAGGCTCCCACACACACACTCAACATCAAAGCTCCTGTTTGAGCAGGCTTTAAGTTAAATATTTGTGATAGTTAATTTATTTGATCATCTGCACTTGCAAGGCTCGGAGCTGGGCAGAGAGGCCTTTGAAGCACTCCCAAACACAGTAAATCATTGGGAACCTTTGTCAGAAAAGGGCTGTATGAACTCAGCCAAGCCATTTCCATCCCTTCCCAGGCCCTGTGGATAACGGTGCCACCAGGCAGCCCCAAACCTGGCCCAGGTGGAACTGGGCTGTTTGTGTGTCCTCTGGAAAGCAGGACAAGGGGAGCCACAGGGGGACATGCCAGGGTGCTGGATGCATGAACAGCCAGGGTTTCTGGATTGAACAATTTGCTTCTTCATTGTAATTACTGGCTTCTGAAAGACTTTGGCAACTTTGCCAATTTGTACAACCCTTTATTCTCTGCTTTTGGCCTCCACTGTACAGTCATTTTGCAGACAAACAAGGAACAGATGTACACTCTAGAGCTGCCCCAAGTCCTTTTATAGTAAAGGATTTCTGGCCAAACAATATATGTTAAAAAGAAAAGAGAGGGGGGAAAAACCAATTTTTATACTTTTTAAGGTATCTCTCACAACAGCCAGACACACACTACACAATCTAAAATCTCTGCACATGATTCTGGAAGGCTCGAGAATGTTCTGTCCTGGATCAGCTCCTGCCCTTGGCCAACACCCACGTGGGGAGCGTGGCCAGAGCTGCCCACAAACTCTGGGGACACCAGGGGCAGCCCTGGGGGCTCCTGCTGCCACCACCAACCCCTTCTGCCCCTGGGCCACCAGGACACAACCCCTGAAAGGAGCTACAGAATTCCAGAGAGGTTTGGGGTGGAAAGGACACGAAGGATCATCCAGTGCCACCCCAGCCATGGGCAGGGACACCTTCTGCTGCTCCAAGCTGTTCTGGAACACCTCCAGGGATCCAGGGGCACCCACAGCTTCTCTGGGAAACCCATTCCAGCCCCTGCCCCTGCTCCCAGCCAGGAATTCCTTCCCAAAATCCCCAAATCCCATCCATCCCAGCCCTGTGGGAAGCCGCTCCCGTGTCCTGTCCATGGTTAACCCCGCTCCACGCTGCTCAACGTGACAAGGGAAGTCACAACCTCTGGGAGCTTTCCTGTGGATCTTCCTGCCACGGGATCCCTCCCTGGGGCCCAGCCCAGGCCTGGCAGTGCTGTCCCAGTTCCCAGGGCAGCTCCCAGCTCCCAGTTCCCAGGACAGCTCCCAGTTCCCGAGGTGTCCCCAGCGCTGGGAAGCGCCGGGCGCGGCTCCAGCCCCCAGCCAGGACACAGAGCCACTCTCCAGAGCTGAGGCAGAGTCCTGGAGGTCCAGCAGAGCCCAGCTCTCATGTGAGGAGCATTCATTGGCAGGACAATGCCCCCATTCTGGTGCTTTATGAATATCCTCCCCAAATGTATGTTTAAGGCTGCGCAGTCCCCGCAGACAAACACTTGTTTTGTTACAGAGATCCCGGGCTGAATTGAAACCCAGCACACGCTGCAGCTCTGCAATATGGCACTGAGAGCCCAGCATATACAAGTTATACATTAGCCAAGCCTCTGGGCCATGAAACACTCCAGAAAGACGTGACTTTGGGAAGAGGCAAAGCCTGCACAGATTAATGCTCGTGTTTTCCATATATCCATACGGAATTCTGGGCATTGGGAGCTACAGAGAGGGTCAGGGCCGGAGCTGTGAGTGAGAACATCACACACCTTTCACCAGCCACAGATCCCACAGGGTCAGGGAATCTCCTGAGCTGGAAGGGACCCACAGGATCATGGATCAAAACTCCCAAAACCCCATACTGGGCATCCCTGGGAGCGGTGTCCAAATGCTCCTGGAGCTCTCAGTGCCCAGCACCCTGTGAGGGAAGAGCCTTTTCCTGAAATCCATCCGAAACTGGAGCAGAACTAACTGGCATTTCCCAGCAACCACGTGGGCAGGAGCACAACCCTGGGGCCAGCTGGTGAGAGCACATGAAGGGATGGAAACCTGCTCAATGCTCCAGAACTGAAACCGGGATGTGATAAAGGGGAAATTCCCACTTTTTAAACACCAGCAGCTCCAAGTGCTGCTACCTGACCAGCCTGAGCCCTTGGGCCCCGCGGTAGAGATTTTCTCTATCCCAAATATAAATCAAATGGAACAAGCTGGTGTCACTTATTTCCCATCCCAAATTCCCAAATGGACTCTCCCAAAGAAAGAAAACAAGAATCCAGCTGTGTTTGTCTCAAATGTGGCTGCACACTGCTCACCACAGAAGTCCTCAGCAGCCAGATCACCAGCACTGCCTGCAAGCACACTGCAAACTGCTCTGCTGTTTTTAAACCCTAATCTTCTGCTTACCAAAGAAAAATCCCATTTCCACCTCCCAGCAGAGTTAGGAAAAACCCTCCAGAGGCACAGCTCCAGCCTCCTGCTGTCCCCACACCTTCCCAGGACACGGAGAGGGAGCAGGAAAAGCAATCCCTTCTGTGTCTGCCTTCCTGCACGGGGCAGTGCTTGGATGCTGATCAGAAAGTGCTTCATTCAAAGCCAAGAGGCAGCCCAGATGCTTAAAAATCAGCTGGTGCTGAAGTGCTACTGCATTAGCATGCTGTGCATAATTCATGAGCTCGTGCTGGGGAGAGCAGAGCAGGTCAGGGTGCCAGGGCTCCAACACGGATTCCTGCGGGCACAGCCGGGTGCCAGCCTGCCCTGCCAGACCCAGGCCAGCCCAGGAGACAGGCAGGGCTGGCTCTGCATCACAGAATCCCAGAAATCTGGGCTATTCCCAGAGACACTGGCCCTGGATGCCTGGCAGTGTCCCAGGCCGGGCTGGACAGGACAGTGGGAGGTGTCCCTGCCATGGCAGGGTGGCACTGGATGGGCTTTAGGGTCCCTTCCAAGCCAGGCCATGCTGGGATTCTGCCACTCTGGCCTCCTGCCCTTTCAGAGGGCCTGTCCTGGTGGTCCAGGGGCAGCAGAGGGGGTTGGTGATGGCAGCAGGAGCCCCCAGGGCTGCCCTTGATGTCTCCCAAGTTTGTGGGATATGGGGAAGGGATACCTGGCTGGGAGGGTGGGGAGGAGCTGGGATGGAATTCCCAGAGCATCTGTGGCCGCCCCAATCCCTGGAATAGTCCAAGGCCAGGCTGGACAGGGCCTGGAGCACCCTGGAATGTTTTGGTGCTAAAGTGGCACCAAACCCTCCTGCTGGACATCACTGATCCCAAAACCAACTTGTGCAGCAGAACCCGCAGCACAACCCAGGCGATTTTACATTCCCTGTGCCCTAAAGCCACAGTGGGCACCAGTGCCAGCGCTTTCAGCTGGGCACAGCAGTGCTGGTGGCCCTGGAGCACCTGAGACCTGCCCAGAGACCCTCCCCAGCCACCTCCCCACTGCAACCATCGCAAACCACGGCTGGGTCAGCAAAGGAAAGCAAAACCAAAACTGCAACGGTCCCAGGGATTTCCCACCTCCAGAGGAGCACTGGGCTGTGCTCATTCCCCCTTCCAGCTACCCAGCTGGAAGAACAGCAACAGCCTGGAAAAAATGAGCAGAAAGCTCCAAAGTCAAAGTGTGTTTGGGGGGAAAGGCAGGGATGGAACAAGGTTTGTCCCTCAGTGAGCAAACTAAAATCAGAAAGTGAATGTCAAAGGTTGGTTTCGTTTTAGGATGGATCCCGAGCGAGAAATGAGGAAAATAAAACCAGAGTCATTCACCCCCTCAGCTCCAGAGCAAGGGGACAGATTTAAACCACTTCTTCTGACAGAAAGGGCAGAAAAAAACATTTCTTCAGCAGGTGCTGGACTCAAAATGGGAGCAAGAAACTGCCTGGACTCTGTGAAAGCAGGGGTGGTGCTGATCCCACATGGAACCCATGGATCCTACGTGCCCAATCCCTTCTGCAGCTGGAAGGAGCACCCAAAACTCCAGCAGGGAAAAACCCAAAATTCCAACAGGAAAAACCCAAAATTCCAGCAGGGAAAACCTCTCCTCTTCTCCAAAGCAGCCACACAAACACAGGACAGAGCTGCTAATTACCATGCACACCTTCACATGGATGTTTTACTCCAAAAGGGGTTGGAATCTTCAAGAAGTTGCCTGAATGATTCACAATCTTTGTCCAATAATCCCAAAATTCAGCAAAACCAGCAATGTGCTTCTGGAAACACAGGAGGAAATCAAACATCTTGGTTTGGGTTTGTTATCTGCTGAGCTTTGCCATTCAGGGGAGAAGTTTCTGTGCACTTTAATACCTCCTCATGCAGCAGGAAAAGCTGAAGTGATTTTAAAATGAAATACTGAGGGCAGCCACCCGTGGCTTCAAGTCATTCAATCACCAATCAGAAACCACTCAAGAGCCACTGATTGATTTCAGATCACCTTGTAAACTCTGAATTTCATCCTGCACCTCTCAGTTCTTTCTTCAGCATCAGCCAGGACATGGAGTAGTTCACAAGAGAGCATTTTACACCTCAGGGCCAACTCCTGCACCACCTTGCTCGTGCAGACAAAACAAAAATCATAAAAACCCCTTATCCCTCACACAAGCTTAAGGAAGTTGATAGAGATGTTTGATAAAGCTTCAATGCTCTGAGGAAAGAGGATGGGGCAGGTTAAAGGTAAAGGCAGACAGTTTGCTTGACCTGCAGTTGTTCACCTTAAACAAAACTGAATGTGCAATTTGGAGGGTTCATCCCTCCACCATCACCCACATGAATGGGATTATTTGGCATGGGAAATGGTACACTGAAAAAATATATGCACCTACATCAGCCCAGCCATTTTAGAAGTCTTCCAGGTTTCCAGGAGCTGAAATTCATTTTAGCAGGCTTGCACCAGCTAAATGCCCACCACAGTACCCTCGTATTCCAGACACTCAAAGGAAAAAATCTGTTTTACAAAAATGTTCTCCAGTGATGTCTGGGTGGAAAAACTTACAAATGCCATCCCCTGAGTGACAAAGCAGCTGGGCAGAAGTGTCACCACCAGGCACTGCTGTACATTTAACCCCTGTGAAATATATATATTTAACCATGTGATTTAGGAGGTTGTTTCTTCCAGCAATAGTGTCACTGCCCCAATCACTTCACGAGACCTTGAGGAAAATCCCCAGTGGCAGGAGCCTGTCAGAGCTGAGGCCTGGACAAGGAAACCCCACAGGTCTGTTTGGGATCTGCATCACAGAAATCTCATTTTCCTCAAGACTCCTAAAGCCACCTCAGTGCCTCTCACCTCCCTGCACCACTCCCACCTGCATCAGGTGTTCCAGGACCTCAAATCCATGCCAAGGGAATCCTGTTAAATTTAGGGATCACAAGAAGGAATCCAGTGCCCCACCAAAGCAGGGAGGGTGATCCTATCCCACAGATATCTCCTGCAGCCTCCTCCTGCTCTGTAATGATTTACAGACCCTAAACCATACACACATATATACACATATATATATTTTATAAAACAATGCCTAATATATCTGATAGACAATGAGGAAGGGGAACAAACAGCTGGGAAACATTAAGAGTTTTCACACTGAGTTTCCAAATTCTTCAGCAGGAGACACTCAAGCTGCCTTCCCTGGGATGGAACACGACGCTGGGACAAAATCCAGGGGCAAGAAGGGAATTCCAGCAGAAGGGAGATGCTCCTGTGGCCAAAGCAGGACCAGGTAGGTGCCTCACCTGGGCATGGCAGGAACACCTCCCTCACCCTCTGGCCGAGCCCTCCCTGGGCACAGAGGAGCCCTTTGTGCACCCAAGCCCCACTGAGGGAGGGGGAAGAGGATATTTCCTGTTAACCTCACCGCAGATTTGTAATCCAGCAGTCAAATTATGTCAATCACAGCTCATTAGGCAGCGATTTCCCCTGCCAAGCCCGGCCTGGCTGCTTCCTCCACACCACGTGGCATCTGCAAACGTGCAGCCCCGTGCTGGGGAGACCACCCTGCTGCAGGAGCTCAGATCTGGGCTCCCACAGCCCCCAGCTCCAGTGCCACCCTGCCTAGGGATGCTGAACTGGGGCTTGCTCTGTTCAGCAGACAGCTGGGGTGTCACCAGAATTCAGGATTTATGCCCAAGTGTCCGTAGGGGAAGATCCCACACGGCTGAGAGAAGAGAGCACTGGGAAGGACAAGGCTGGGATGTCCCCAAGGGGATGTGCCAGTGCTGGGAAGCTCAGAGCCAGAGCCAGAGCTGAGAGCCAGCACAGCCAAACTGGGAACTTGGTGGCAAAACCACACCACTGCTTCCCTGGAGTTCACATTCTCGTGTAACCCTGAGAGGAAGGGAATTACCTCACAGGGAAAGTGGAGAGTTCACATCAGCTTGAGAGGATGGAAGAACAATACTCAGCTTACAGAAACCTGGACCTCTCTTGGGTTGTCCTCCACATTTTCCTCCTTGAAGTACATCCCATCAAACACATTCTCCTGGAACACACACAGAGCCCAGTGCCCACCAGCACAGGCTCAACACGCCAACCACAGCAGCACATTTACTGCAGCAGTGCCAGAAACAGCACCAGGAGACACAGACCCACAGGGAAAACCCTGATTATTGCCCAACAGACCACGAGGAGCGACACAGCCGGTGACATCCCTGTCCCTCCATTGGCTCAGGACATCCTCGGGAACACCGAGGGCACAACGAGCACAAGATTTGAGAACTTCACCCAAAAAACGTGACCTGGAGCAGTGCCCATCATCTCCTGCAATTTATGGAACTCAAGGAGGATCAGGAGGCAGGGAGGTGACAGTGTGTGCTCAAGGTGACCAGGTGTGGGTATTCAAGGTGACCAGGTGGGTGTTTGAAGTGACAGTGTGTGTTTGAGGTGACCAGGTGTGTTTTTGAGGTGACAGTGTGTGTTTGAGGTGACCAGGTGTGTTTTTGAGGGGGACAAACCACCACACCAGAGTACTTTCTCCACACAAAATCCTCTGACAGCCCCACAAACACAAGCTGGCACACATCCATCAGCTCCAGGCACAGCATCCCCTCGCTGAAGGGACTCCAGTGATGCTGGAGCAGCTCAGGACAGCGTGTTTGAGGTGGAAAAAATAAACCAGTTGGTGTCACGGTGAAATCATGGCCAAGTGTGCTCTCCTCGTGGTTTGGAGGGCCAAGGCTCCCTGCTCTGCACGAGGGGAGACAACAAAACTTCCAAACACACAGGAGGGACCTCTCCCACACAGGAATGGGCAGAACCCACCCAGTGTGAGGAGCGAGACCTGCACAGAGCCACTCACCGCGTTCATCAACGTCCAAATCAGCCTTGGGAATTTCATCAGGGATCTGGAAATTGGTATTGTCAGCACAGCCCTCGGGACCTCACCAGGGCTCTGAGTGCACCAGCAACGCCTGTGCCAGGCTAATTTCTTAAGACAGCACATAAAGAAGGTGAGATTTAGTCCTATAACCTTCAGCATCTCCTTCTGCATACTCCCTGCTCCTGACTAATCCTCTCTCCACACAGAAAATATTCCTCATGGTTTTTCCCCTAATCATTCCTTTCTTGTTAATCCCTGCACTTCTCCAGCCTACCCCATTCTGGGGTTTGACCAGTGGCACAGTCATCTCTCCCTCAGAGCCACAGAGAAAACAAAACGATCACAGCCTGGCAATTTATTCTTTCATGAACTGGTCAGAGATTTCCTGGAAGCTGCAGCAGCACCAGTCATCCCTGGTGAACAGCACAAAGGTGATTTTTGGGGCTGTTGGAGTCCCATCTTGCAGCTTTTCCCAGTGGGAGAAGAGATCAGTGGGGGAAAATCATCCCACACCACGTTTGTACAGACTGCCCACCTGCATGGGCAGCCTCTCCCTCCAGCAAAGCTGCAGCACTCATCCTCCCAGCCTTAATTGAAGTCCATCTTCTAAAACCTTCCGAGCACCTCAGGAAATGACAGGCTGGGTGCTGTTATCTCCTGTGTATTTACGTTTCACGTTTCTAAGGCTGCCCCAAATGACGTCTCTGCCTTTCACCGATGCCATCCATCACCATCCCCGAACCCAAACCCACCGATTTCCTCCCGCAGACGGAGCCGGGAGCCCTTCTGGGAGTCACAGACGGATCCAGAGTGGATTCTGAGCCATGTGCTGCCTGTGGGAGCATCTCCCATCCCCAACACGACCCCGACAAGAGCAACGCGACACCAGGCTTTTTTCCACTGTGCCTAATAATCGTAACATCTCACTCGCCATTTGGCTCGTCAGTGGGGGTTCCTGACTGAATAGGCTTATTCTTTTCTTAGACATGATAATCTAATTGGGTCTAACCAGAAATAATCCCCAACACACACCAGTTGTGAATCCTCTCCCAGCGCCGGGAGCGTTCCAGGGAGCGGGGGGGCGGCTCTGGGATGCGGGACGGGAATTACCCCGGCAGCTCCGGGCTCCCCGTGGCATCGCAGCGAGCGCAGGGCATGGCACGCACATGGAGCCGCTGCCCTCCTCCCCCGGCTCCCCTTCCACACGCAAACGTGGCTGCGAGTTAAAAAAACCACGGCAGAAAAAGAGATGGAGCCGCGCTGCCTGGGTACCCCAAAGGCAGCGGGAGCTTTGCCCAGGGAAAGCTCAGCCCTTCCTTCCCGCAGAGCTGATCTCACACGGCAGCGACCCGTCCGTGCTGCTGAGCGGAACGCCCGCTGGCCCGCACACAGCCGGGGCAGCACCGGGGGACAAGGACCGCGGTGTCCCGGGGAAAACGAACGGCGGCGTCCTCCGGAGGAGAGAGCCGGAGGTGTCCCGGGGGGCGCCGAGCGGGTGTCCCCGGCAGGAGCAGGGGACAGGAGCAGGAGCGGCGTCCCCGCAGTGTCCCCGCCGGAGCCGCTCCCGCTGCGCTCCCCGCGGGCTGCGCTCCGCCGGCGCTGCCCGCCCCAGCCCCGGGAGCCGCCCGGGCCGGGGCACGGCGGCCCTCGGGGGGCTGCCGAGACAAAGAGGAGCCGCGGCCCCGTCCCGCGGGTTGCGGCACCGCCCCGCCGAGCCCACCTGTGCCCGGCCGCGGCTCCCGAGCCAACTTGGCGGCGCTCCCCCCTTCCCCCGCCGCGCTCCTCCCCGGCGGCCCCTCCGCGCTGCCCGCAGACAATGGGGCCGGCGCTCACCAGCACCACGGCGAAGCGCTCCTCCAGCTCGCCGGGCTCGGGCATGGGCAGCTTCAGGGGGACGCTGTGCGCCCTCAGCTCCGTCTGCTGCGCGTCCACGCTCCCCGCGTTGCCCATGGCGGCCGCTCCGCGCTCTCCGCGCCCCGCGCCGGCCCGGGCGGGCTCCGCGCCCCGCGCTCGCCCTCTACCACCGCGGGCGCTCCGCGGCGCCGCCGCCCGTCATGGCTCGCCGCCCTCGCCCTCCTCCCCCCGGGGCGGGCTCGCTCCGGCTCCGGCTCCAGCCCCGGCTGCGGCTCCCCCGCATGCCGCCCGCACAAAGCCCCGCTCCGCCCCCGGCCCGCGGCGCCATGGGACTCGTAGTCCCGCCGCCGGCCGGGGGTGGGAATGCCTGGGAAAGGGTGGAAAAGAGTGGAGAAATGGGGGAAAGGGGTGGGGGAGACCCCGCCGCCTCCATTTTGCCTCGGCGGCCGCGCTGGCAGCGGCCGGGAGTGAGTGGACGCAGGGAATGGTTTAAGCGAGGGCAGGGGGAGAGCGGAGATTCGGAAGAAATCCTGCCCTGGCAGGGTGGGCAGGCCTGGCACTGGGTGCCCAGAGCAGCTGGGGCTGCCCCTGCATCCCGGGAAGTGCCCAAGGCCAGGGGGGACGGGGCTGGGAGCAGCCTGGGACAGGGGAAGGTGTCCCTGCCATTGCAGGGGTGGCACTGGGTGGACTTTAATGTCCCTTTAAATCCAAACCGGTCTGGGATTCTGGGATGCTGTGATTAACTCTAGACCTTTGCCATGGAAAGCCGTGGTCCTGCCGCTCGCCAAAAAGGCTGTAGGTGCCCAAGGACTTGGTCTCTCCAGCCCTCATCCCGAGAGAGGGAAATCAGGACAAATGGGGATTGAATTCCCCACCCTGACGCATCCATACCCGAACTGAAGCTGCCTGGGTGTGCTCAGGAGGTTCATCCTCCCCAGCATGTCAAACCTGCCCGTTCCTCAGGTGTGATCCCCCATTTCTTCAGCGTTCCCTGCCAGTTCTCTCCAAGGCGGGGTTTCAGCATCCCAGGAATGCAGGGCTGCACAGGAGACAGGAGCCCTGACCCTGGAGATGCCATCAGCCCGTTTGGTGACTGTGCTGTCCTCACTGGCATCTGGTTTAATCCCAAATCCGAGACCTCATTCCCTCCTGTCAGCCCCACCAATCCATATCCCACTGTCCCCTATTAGCATCCCATTATCCTGCCAGGGAAGAACGATTTTCACTCAGCTCTCACCTTGATGACAGCACTGGTGCTGCTGCCTCTCCTCCCGGCCATGGAAACTGTCCACATAGAGATTAATTTGGGGACGAAAGCAAAAGGATGAGCATCATAGTTTGGAAAATGACCATTCCTTAATTTCCATTCTCTGGGATAAGGGTTGTGCCAGAGGCACGGCTCAGGAAGCGCCGCAGAAGCGACGTGCTGGGAGTCCTGAGTGGCACCACACACAGTCCTGCAGGGAAATCCATGCAAGTGACAGGCAGCTTTCCTCCCTAAACCCACTACTAATTGAATGTGCTCGTTGCAATTAAAAAACAAGATGTCACACATCCATAACAGGATGGGGAGGAATCCTTGTCCTGGCTCACTGCCCACCTTGCCCACGGAGCACCAGGACGCGGCCTGGGATCCCGGGTGATGCCAAAGGTTTCCCCACTCTGCAGGCCCCAGGAACAGCTCAGATTTTCACAAACTGCTTGGTTAAAAGCCTGAAAATCTGGCAATATCCTCAGTAAACAAAGGTTTGAATCCTGGAGAGCTCTCAGGATTTAATAACGACGTTATTGTCGATATCCAAGGAAGTGGTAATAGATACTTTGCCCCGTGTCTTTTATCTAAGGCTATCACAATTCTCTGAAAGATTAATTAGTTAATTAAGCTTCACAACAGTGCTGTGAGATAAGGCAGCGTTAGGGTGCCACTGATAAAGAGGAGGGCAGGGAGCAGTGACTGAAGACAGAACCCAGCAAGGATCCTTCTCTCTCCCAGCAGCAAATTGCTGTGGGGCTCTTCATTACCTGTGGTGACAAACTCATTGCAATGTGAGGAATCCCAGGATTTTCCCAGTCCATTATTCCCACCGTGGAAACACTCAACAGCGTCCTGATGATCCTTGTGGGTCCCTTCCCACTCAGCATTTGCTGGGGTTCCCTGAACCACCTCAGCATTTTTGATCCCTCTGGACACCGGGAGACCTCGGGGGACAGGGAGATGCTGCTGGCCACAAATACCTGGGACAGGTTGAGAAAACTGCAGGATAAATTGGATTCCTGGGTTTCAGCAAGAAGTCGAAGGCAGCTCTAAATCCTGCTATGAGGCATATTCAGGTCAAAACCGGCCTTGCAAAATGTTTAATGAATTTAGGCATCCTTACACGCAGCGAGCATTTAACATCAATGCAGCAGAGCAAAGAGAAGAATGCTTTTAAAGGATGAGATGATTTTTAAGCAATTTGTTGTTGTCTCTAACCGGGATGTCGACATTTGCAAATGCCAAAATTAGTGTGGGTAAGTGAAAAAGGGAACTTAGCTGGCTCATGCAATGTAAAGAAATTATTCTGGGGTAAAAACTAATAAACAAGACCTTTGTTTTCACATTTATTTATTCAAATAAAAGAAGCAGCTACACAATGTGCAGTTCCCAGAGCTCATCCCAGGCACCTGGGTGATTCACACCTGGTGATGCCACCAGGGAATGCTTGGTCTGCCCAGGGGTTAATGGCCATACCAGCTTTGCAAGGGCTCCGTGCCATGAGCGTGTGTGGAATTTCACTGGAGAATGAGACTTCTCAGCCTTTCCTCAAGGTCTGTTTGTCACCAAAATCTCCTCATAACGAGCTGGAAGTTATGGCCGAGTCATTCCTAAATTCCCCTGACCCAACTGCTCTGTTTGTCACCAAAATCTCCTCATGAAGAGCTGGAAGTCTGGGGCTGAGTCATTCCTAAAATCCCCTGAACCAGTCTGTACCTATTTATATGCAAGAGGAACCTCTGAAGGGAAAAGATTGATTTGTGAACCCTGATTTTCCCTGATGCTCAGCACTTCCAGATGGATCCTGAGCTGCCATTTCAGTGAGGTTCCAGGTGATCTGATAAAGCTGGAGAGACTTTAATAAACAGCCAGACCCTGGCTCAGCAGTGGCCAAGGATGTTTCATTCATAATAAAGATGTACAGCACCCATAAAATCTATCCCTGGGCTGAGCAGTGCTCACTTCAGGAGAGGTTATTGACTGCAGTTTGTGAATGCTGAGCTTGCCTAGGAGAGGGGGTTTCCTGTAATAAATGAAAAAATATATAAAAATCACAGGGTGCTTTCTGAGGAGAGCCTTCCCAAGGGAAATGAGCTCCTGCAGAAGCTGCAGGCTGGAAAGGCTCAGTCCCAGCACAGCGAGTTCTTAGGTTCACATCCATCCAGCCCTTTCAATTTTCCCTGTGTGCTGGAAATTAAGTTATTAACTTTGGATCTGATTTGCTCCTGCCCTGCTGATGTCCTTGGGTGTCACTGCCAGCGCTGGTGTGGATCAGGTGCAGCTCCAGCAGAGCCAAATGTGGAGCTGTTACCAAGATCCACCTCACCCTGCCCTCCATCCCTTGTCCCTTGTCCCCAGTCCCTCTCCAGCTCTCCTGGAGCCTCCTCCAGGCTGAACATCCCTCCAGGTGTAAACTGAGATGGAAACAAGATGCAGAGCTGGGATGGAGAATGCCCAGGGTGTGAGGATGAGCGCCTGGAGTTGAAGGTGAAGCCTCTGCCACATGGCTGCCATCACTCTGAGCAGACCCAGCAGCAGCTGGGGTTATTAAAGCCAGCCTGGCTGGGAGCTCCTTCCTTCCCCATTTCTTGGCAGGAAGGCAGGCAGACAAAACACAGCCTCGGAATTCCCAGCAAGGCCAGGGATTGCAAATGCTGAGCAAAGTGAGATAATGGAGCAGAAAACAGGCCTGGGGAAGGAGTCAATATTTAATAAGGCTGCAGGGTGAGAGCAGGGCAGCGCCGAGGGCTGCAGGAGATGCTGGCTGGAACAGGGGCCAGGAGATGCCTCTCCCTGCTCTCCCTGGGGAGTGGAGGGGCTGGAGCTCAGCCCCAGCTGGCTCCAGAGGGGACATTGTCCCCAGCAGGGACAATGGCAGCCCTGTCCCCGAGGCACAGGACACGCAGGGCTCGCTCACCAACGCCCCACGGGCTCCCACTGTGCTCCCACCAAAGGCTCTCCCCAAAGAACTGCCCAGGATGCTCAGGCAGGAGCAATGAAAGGAATTTGATTTTATTTTTCAGCTGCTAGGAGCTGTTTAGAGGCCTTAAATGGGTTTCAGAACTCAGGAGAAAAATATGGATCTCAATTTACAGGGCTGATTAACAAGAATTGCCTCCCAGCAAGGCAGAGGGAGGGGGGTGGTTCCCAGAGCAGGAGTTGTGCAGTCACTGGAAACACCTTCTCCAGAGCTTTCAGTCACTTTTTCCAGTGTCACCAGCTCCCTTCAGTGATGTCTTACCATGGTGAGAGCTCCCAGCAGAGCTGAGATCCCCCCCAGCCCAGAGCTGCCATGTACCTGCTGCTCCTGGGATGCTCCAGGGGCCCTGGGGCATGAAGGATTGAACCATCCTTCACCCCAGGCCCTTGCCCAAACTCTCTCCCCATCTTTACTCCAAGCTCAGGCACTGGAAAACCACAATTAGGTCACCCCAGAGCTTCTCTTCTCCAGGGACCTGCAAGGTTCTGTTTCATGCTAAATTAAACAGAAGGCCAACGATGCAGGTTTTCCCATAGAACAAACGTTTCCCCTTTGCAAGCAGCTCTGAACATCTCCACTCCTGTTCCAGACAAGGAGAACAGCAGTTCACCTGAATTATTCACTGCCTGGTGGAGCAGGGGCAGCCTGGCTACCTCTGGCTGAACCCAGCCAGGAGGGAAATGCTGGGGGATGCAGGAGGGAGAGCCAGAGCTGCTGCATCTTTAATAACTCCTGTGAGCAGCCAGCTGGGAGGGCTTGGAGGAGCCAGGGACAGAACTCCCCCAGCCCCTGTCACCTCCTGGCCCACAGCACAGCTCTGGGGATGGCTGTGGTGTGGTGGCACCGGCCTGGCCTGGGAAAGGCACATCCCAAACCCTCCAGAACACTGCTGGTGTGGGCTGGAGGGGGTTTGTGGGCAGCTGCAGGGCACCCCCTGCCTTAGGGCACTTCTGTGTGGGCAGCTGCACCCAGAGCAGTGGAGATGAATCAGGGGTGATGGAGCAGAGCTGGTGGTGCAGTGGTGATGGAGCAATGGTGATGGAGCAATGGTGATGGAGCTGGGGCAAAGTTCAGCCTGGCTCCAGGCAGAGCTCAGAGCCCCTGGCAGGGCCTGGAGGGGCTCCAGGAGAGCTGGAGAGGGACTGGGGACAAGGGATGGAGGGACAGGAGCCAGGGAATGGCTGCCAGTGCCAGAGGGCAGGGATGGATGGGACACTGGGAATTGGGAATTCCTGGCTGGGCTGGGATTCCCAGAGCAGCTGGGGCTGCCCCTGGATCCCTGGCAGTGCCCAAGGCCAGGCTGGAGCAGCCTGGGACAGTGGGAGGGGGCCCTGCCATGGCAGGGGTGGCACTGGGTGGGATTTAAGGCCCCTCCAATCCAAGCCAGTCTGGGGTTCCACATCTGCAACTCTCAGCACCACTGCCCAACAGAGAGCTCAGGTTTCCCAGTCATTGGTAACACAATTAAAGCTCATTTCCCAGAAAACAGGCCAGGGTGACAAATTGAGCCTCCCTCTCCTCTGCAGGGCACTAAGCCCAGCCTAAGCCCAGCCTAAGCCCTGCTGTGTGTGCCTGGTGTGTGTTTAAGCCACGTGCCCGCAGGTGCCTCCACGTTCAACCTGCCACCTTTTCAAATGCTTCAGAGGAAATGGAGCTGTTGCTAGAGCAAATATTTACAGCTGGAGAGCAGTGGCTGCATCCTCTGGCTGGAGGCTGCCTGCTTGCATTGCAAATCCCATCAGCAGCCACAGCACCAGGCCCAGCCCTCGTTACTGCTGGGGAGGCCAGGCAGGCACCGAGTGTGACCGTGGCCATGCAAGGGCTGGGGTGTGTGGCACAGAAAAGGCTTCTGCAGAGGGATCTGCAGAGTCCTGGGGGGCAGCAGGGAGGCTCTGAGCCCGTGTCCATCCCTGCTCCTGCCGACTCAGCTCCCCTTTGTTCAGCTTCTCCCTGCTGGCCACAACAGAGATGCTGCAGTGCAGGGCCGGGTGGGTGAGCTCAGCCTCGGTGCCAACTGCATGGATGGCTGAAATGCAGGCAGAAAACACAATCCATTGTCCTGGCCCTGAAATGCCAGCTTTGTTCCACGTGGAGCTGCTGGGTGCTCACCATAACCCCTTCCTTCCCTGCTGCACAGAGCTTTCAGCTCTGCTCCCTGCCCTTGCATCCCTCCAGAATCCTAAAAATTCCTGCCAAGGCTTCATTTGCACCTGGCAAAGGCAGATCCAGAGGGGTGGCAGTGCTGCAATGCCACAGCACACCCTTCCTGTGCAAGATTTGCAGTTTGGTGCAAATCCACCCAGATTTGGGTGTTTTGGTCTCTGGCCGTGGTTAAAGCTGTGGGGGTGAGCTGGAGAAGCTCTTTCAGCACAGACAAAATCTCATCCTCAGTGTCCTCACAAGGACTGGGCCTTTCCAGAAAACAGCTCCTGTGGCTGGCTTGGAAAAGAGCAGGATGTGACCATGGGGACAGCCTGGGATGGCCTTGGAGAGCCCAGCTCCAACCCATGCTGGGGGGACAGCACAGCCTGGGGTGGACAGCACAGCCTGGGGTGGACAGCACAGCCTGGGATGTCCTTGGAGCCCAGTCCAGCCCAGCCTGGGATGGACAGCACAGCCTGGGATGGACAGCACAGCCTGGGATGTCCTTGGAGCCCAGGTCCAGCCCATTGTGGGTGGACAGCACAGCCTGGGATGTCCCTGCAGAGCCCAGGGCTGCTCACTCTGTGTCTGCAGGATGGGAGGACCCTCGCAAGGACCAGTGAGCCCCTCTCAGTGCCCAGGCATGGGGAAGAAGCTGTTGTTTGCTGACTACAGCAGGTGCCACTGGTGTCCTGCCGGGCTGTGGTGATCTCCTGCCGGGCTGAGGTGATCTCCTACCAGGCTGAGGTGATCTCCTGCCGGGCTGAGGTGATCTCCTACCAGGCTGAGGTGATCTCCTGCCGGCTGAGGTGATCTCCTGCCGGGCTGAGGTGATCTCCTCCGGCTGAGGTGATCTCCTGCCGGGCTGAGGTGATCTCCTGCCGGGCTGAGGTGATCTCCTGCCGGCTGAGGTGATCTCCTGGCTGAGGTGATCTGCTGCCGGCTGAGGTGATCTCCTGCCGGCTGAGGTGATCTCCTGGCTGAGGTGATCTCCTGCCGGGCTGAGGTGATCTCCTGCCGGGCTGAGGTGATCTCCTGCCGGGCTGAGGTGATCTCCTCCGGCTGAGGTGATCTCCTGCCGGGCTGAGGTGATCTCCTGCAGGCTGAGGTGATCTCCTGTCGGGCTGTGGTGATCTCCTGGCTGAGGTGATCTCCTGCCGGGCTGAGGTGATCTCCTGCCGGCTGAGGTGATCTCCTGCCGGGCTGAGGTGATCTCCTGCAGGCTGAGGTGATCTCCTGTCGGGCTGTGGTGATCTCCTGGCTGAGGTGATCTCCTGCCGGCTGAGGTGATCTCCTGCCGGCTGGCAGCTGCTGCAGCTCCATCGCTCGGAGGGGCCGAGCTCAGCTCCTCGGGCAGGGACGGGGCTGTGACCCGAGCCCTCCCTGCCCTGCCAGCCCGGGGCCGCGGCCGCAGCTGCTGCTGGATTTTCCGGGTGCTTTAACACGGCTCTGTG
The DNA here is from genome assembly GCF_051311805.1 of Agelaius phoeniceus. Lineage (NCBI taxonomy): Eukaryota > Metazoa > Chordata > Aves > Passeriformes > Icteridae > Agelaius > Agelaius phoeniceus. The sequence continues at coordinate 49,768,526 of NC_135271.1, read as the reverse complement.
CCGAGTGCCCGAGTCCCGGGGAGCATTTGCAGCTCATTTCGGGCCGGGGGATGCGAGGGGCGGGGGCTGAGCTCGGCGTGTCCCTCCCCAGGCTCTCCCTTATCGGATACACAGATAAGAGCTCCGAGCGTCGCATCGGGGCACTGCTGGCAAGGACAAGCACGGGATTAAAAGCAAGGAAGATACAAACCCTAAAGGAGCACAGCAGAGGGCATCCCGCTCCCTGCAGGGCTTTCCCAGTGCCCTGCTGCCCATCCATCCCCTGTGTCATCAGGACAGGTATCCCTGTGCCCACCCAGCTCAATCCCTGCTTTTAGGGATTTGCTTCCCAGTGCAGAGGCTTTTGTGCATCCCAAACCCCTTTCCCCTGCAGCTCAATCCCTGTTTTTAGGGATTTGCTTCCCAGTGCAGAGGTTTTTCCATCCCAAACCCCTTTCCCCTGCAGCTCGATCCCTGTTTTTAGGGATGTGCTTCCCAGTGCAGAGGCTTTTGTGCATCCCAAACCCCTTTCCCCTGCAGCTCAATCCCTGTTTTTAGGGATTTGCTTCCCAGTGCAGAGGTTTTTGTGCATCCCAGGGCCGGGCAGGGATCAGCCTCTCCTCCTGGCCACAGACATCCCTGCCCCCTGGCCATGCCACCCCAGCCAGGGCCTTGTTTGGGAAAAAATACAAGTAAATAAACACCCAAGCCACAGCAGAATGCTCCCTGGGCAGCTGCTCACGCCCTCCCTCTGCCAGAAGTGGGTTCAGAAGAGTCGATGGTTTTTCATGGTGTGGGTGTGATTAATGAACTTAATCACAGGACACTTTGATCCATCTCTTGTTTTTAAGGGATAGTCAAAAACAAGAAGAACTGCTACCCTTTGTGCTTTTGTAATTTTGTTCATCGTGGAAACCTGGGAGGCTTTTGCATAGTCAGCACTTGCATGCATTAGAAAATATATTTGCAAAACACAACACCACTTGCTTTCATATTCCACAGCCAGCGAGCATATCCTAGTTGGCAGAGAGCTCAAAGGAAATTTATGAAGACCCAAGAATCTCACAGGAATTTAATTAAAGCCCTAATCTTGGTAACACTCAGACATATCTGCTTCCCCAGTGTCGTCTGCAGGCACAGCTGCCTCGTGTTTGTGTCTGGGGTCGTCTCAGCCCAGTGCTCTGCAGGCTCGTGGGCAACCCTGCCCAGCTGGGGATGGCCCTGCTGCAGCAATCCCTGTGTGCCCAAATCCTTCTGTCCCTGTGTGCCCAAATCCTTCAGTCCCTGGGTGCCCAAATTCTTCAGTCCCTGGGTGCCCAAATCCTTCAGTCCCTGGGTGCCCAAATCCTTCAGTCCCTCTGTGCCCAAATCCTTCAGTCCCTGTGTGCCCAAATCCTTCAGTCCCTGTGTGCCCAAATCCTTCAGTCCCTCTGTGCCCAAATCCTTCAGTCCCCGTGTGCCCAAATCCTTCAGTCCCTGTGTGCCCAAATCCTTCAGTTCCTGTATGCCCAAATCCTTCAGTCCCTGTGTGCCCAAATCCTTTAGTCCCTGTGTGCCCAAATCCTTCAGTCCCTGTGTGCCCAAATCCTTTAGTCCCTGTGTGCCCAAATCCTTCAGTCCCTGTGTGCCCAAATCCTTCAGTCCCCATGTGCCCAAATCCTTTAGTTCCTGTGTGCCCAAATCTTCAGTCTCTCTGTGCCCAAATCCTTTAGTTCCTGTGTGCCCAAATCCTTCAGTCCCTATGTGCCCAAATCCTTCAATCCCTGTGTGCCCAAATCCTTCAGTCCCAGCTGGAGCAATCCCTCTGTGCCCAAATCCTTTACTCCTGCAGGAGTAATCCTTCTGTCTCCAAATCTTTAGTCCCTGCAGGACCGATCCCTCTGAACCCAAATCCTTCAGTCCGTCTGTGCCCAAATCCTTTAGTCCCAGGCACACCGAGTGTGCAGAAAGGGCCTTTTTGTGCAGCTGGGTCCCCAGGGCTGTGTCATGGTCCTGCAGCTGGAGAGGAGCCAGGTTGGGTTCACTGGGCTGTGTGGGCTCACAGGGACACAGCTGCTGTCACCATTGGGGGCTGTGTGGGCTCACAGGGACACAGCTGTCACCATTGGGGGCTGTGTGGGCTCACAGGGACACAGCTGTCACCATTGGGGGCTGTGTGGGCTCACAGGGACACAGCTGTCCCCATTTGGGGCTGTGTGGGCTCACAGGGACACAGCTGTCCCCATTTGGGGCTCACAGGGACACAGCTGTCACCATTTGGGGCTCACAGGGCTCACAGGGACACACCTGTCACCATTGGGGCTCACAGGGCTCACAGGGACACAGCTGTCACCATTTGGGGCTCACAGGGACGCAGCTGTCACCTCTCAGGAGTTTGTCACACCACCAGGGGTGGTGGCATGTGCTGTGCCAGTCCCAGCATGGCCAGAGTGCAGATCCATCACTGCTGCTCAGCCTCACACTGCAGGATTGCCTTTCAATGGGAACAAAAACCCCAAAACCCAAAGATTTGAGCATCCTGCATGGCAACCCCAGTTCCCACTGTCCCTGCCCTGCATCCCAAGTCCCTCCAGTGGGGCTTCACTCCCTGAGAGCAGCAGAGGCATCTGGAGTGCAGCAGTGCCCTCAGAAAGCAGAAAGAACATTATGGAAAGGGAGGAAATTCAGACTGAATTTCGAACTGAAAACTCCTTTAATTAGTCAACTCTTCACTCAAGAACCATTTCCATTGGTGGGGACGTGGTTCCTCATTGCTGGAGGGATTTAAAACCAGACTGCTCTGTGCTCCAAGAAAGTGCTACAAGCAACAGTTCTGTGCTTGTAATGAACTGGAAACACTGGCACGTCTCCATCTCCTTCACATATTTTCCCTTGTATCTTCAGAGGTTAAAATAAATTACCCTGAGATGTAACAGATGTAGAATGCAGCCAGTGACATTCTGCAGCTTCTTCAGCTGAGTTTGCTTTCCTCATGGAGAGGACCAGGGAGCGTGGCCATGCCGCCCTCCTGGGCTTTGGGAGGTGGCACTGGTGGCACCTGCCCTGTCCCTGGGGCCCTGTCCTGTGCTGAGCCCATCCAGCTGAGCTCAGATACACTCCCTGCTCGAGCTGCTCACACCAATCAGCAGCACTGGTGTTGATGGAGCTCCAGAAACCCCTCTGGAGCAGTGCAGTGCTTCCAGCAGCCCTCCAGGATCCATTCCCACCAGTAATTGCCACCACAAGGATAAAAGGGACCCAGATGTGAGCCCCTGGAACCCCAGCCCTGCCCAGCCCTGTCCCAGCACTGCCATTTCAGAGTGGGAAGCAGGAGGGATGGAGCTGTTTGGGCCATCAGGGATTTTTCTCCTGGGTGAGCCAGATCCTGCCCAGAGAGGAGCCCACAGCAGGATTTGGAAGCAGTGAGGTGCAGAGAGGAGAGGGGCTGTGGTGCTTTGCTCACAGAGCTGTTTTACAACAGAAAATGGTTCCTTTTTTGCTGTTCCTTTTTGGGCAGTTCCTACAGCAGATCCTGGTCAGCCCAGCAGGCACCAGCAGCACCTCCCTGTCCTGTCCTGTCCTGTCCTGTCCTGTCCTGTCCTGTCCTGTCCTCTCCTCTCCTCTCCTCTCCTCCCCTCCCCAAGCCACCCAGTGTCCCAAGGGGAGCATCAGGGAAGTTGATTCCTGCAGCAGCAATGGAAAAACATCTTTCTAAGCATGGAGAAACTCCTGGCACTTCCCTGCCACACTCAGGAACTCCTTAGAGCCACTTGTGCCCACAGAGGTTGAGGATTCCCCATCCCTGGCAGTGCCCAGGGCCGGGCTGGACGGGGCTTGGAGCACCCTGGGATGGTGGAAAGTGTCCCTGCCATGGCACTGGATGGAATTTAAGCTCCCTCCCAACCCAAACCATCCCAGGATCCCAGGATTTTGCCAAGACCCTGGCAAGGTGGAACAGTTTGAGTTTGCAGCTGAGTGAGAGCCAGGGAGGTGCAGGTACAAGTATTCAAATGGCCCATCCAGTGCTGAAGCACAAGTGGTTAAACAGGAATTATTGGACAATGCCAGCGTGTCTAGATCAGGATTTTACACATGCAGACTTTCCCTGGCAGTGACAGCACAGAGAATCCCCCTCCCCTGCCCTGGCCTGGCTGAAGCAGCAGCAGGGGAAGCCCCCATCTGGGTTTTGCACACTTTTTCTGTTCCTGGATTCACAATCCAGCTTGGATTTATTTGGAAATAAAGGTGAGCCAGACTAGGACTGCATTCCCTGGGAGTTGCTCACTGGCTGGAGATTGGATCAGGAGGGATGGAGATGACTCAGGAAACAGAAAATAAGATCTACCATGTGAAAATATCTGTGAATTGTGGAATTATGACAGAATCACCTCAGGGTTTAATGCTACAGAACATGGTAAAATGCTTTTAAAGATCAATTTACTGGTCCTGGTAGCTGGAGGAGGTGTCAGAGCAGGAGGATGTGGCTTGGGGACAGCCGGGCCAGGTGTCCTTGACTGGATTTCCCATGGCATTCCATGACACAGGAAAGAAGCTGTAGCACAATAAATATTTTGGGGCAGAGAAATATTAAGATTCTTGCTTTTTCTACATTAAAAATAAACAATCATCCCTGGCTCTGAGGTCAGCAGCCCTGGGCTGGGAGCAGGGGGTGAGGAGCAGCCTGTGGGGATGCTGTGCTCTGGAAAGGTGCAAAGCCAGCAGCACCACAGCCCTGCTGCTTTTACAACCCAGCACTGTGGTTGCCCATGAGGAACTTCAAAGCTGTGCCCTTTTTTGATGACATAAACAAAACCAGCAGCAGCAGCCTTTCCATTATTTAAACAACTCCTCAAATCCCTTGGCCCTCATCCCTCTGCTATTTTTTTCCTTTCCCCCCTTTTTTTTAACAAATGCCAGAAGCCTTTTCTGTACAAAAATGAAAATCGCCAGTGGCCAAACCACCACATTTGTGCCTTTGGTGCGTGGCCTAATGGGGTGTGAGGGCTGCCTGCAGCTCTGGAGGTGGCAGCTGCTTGGCCAGGCTGCTGCTTTGGCTCTGCCCTGCCAGCCACAGCATCCCCTGGGGCCCTGCCAGCTCCCTGCCCCATGCCCGGCGTGCCAGGCTGAGCATGGCACAGGAAAGGGGGCAGAGCCTCCTCTCCTGTCAGGGCTCACCCGTCAGGTGGAGCTGGGACTGTGGTGCCCAAATAGTGAACAGCAGAGCCCTGGGGAGCAGCCTGTGCTGGAGAGAGGGAGGGAGGGGGTCCTGCTGCCAGCTGGGCACCCAGGGACACCCAGGGACACCCAGGGACACCAGGGACACCCAGGGACACCCAGGGGCACCCAGGGACATCCAGGGATATCCAGGGACATCCAGGGCTCCCAGGGGCACCCAGGGATACCCAGGGATATCCAGGGACACCCAGGGGCACCCAGGGATACCCAGAGGCTCCCAGGGATATCCAGGGATACCCAGAGGCTCCCAGGGACACCCAGGGATATCCAGGGACACCCAGGGACACTCAGGGACACCAGGGATATCCAGGGACACCCAGGGGCACCCAGGGGCGCCCAGGGATACCCAGAGGCTCCCAGGGATATCCAGGGATATCCAGGGACACCCAGGGGCACCCAGGGACATCCAGGCGCATCCAGGGACACCAGGGGCATCCAGGGACACCCAGGGATACCCAGGGACATCCAGGGATACCCAGGGACATCCAGGGACACCCAGGGATACCCAGGGGCATCCAGGGGCACCCAGGGACACCCAGGGGCATCAGGGATATCCAGGGACACTCAGGGACACTCAGGGGCACCAGGGACACCAGGGACACCCAGGGACATCCAGGGACATCCAGGGACACCCAAGGACACCCAGGGCTCCCAGGGACACCCAGGGACACCAGGGACACCCAGGGACATCCAGGGACACCCAGGGACACCCAGGGACACCCAGGGGCACCCAGGGACATCCAGGGACACCCAGGGACATCCAGGGACACCTGGGGACATCCAGGGACACCAGGGACACACACCTGGCAGCCCTGGCCCTGCTGAGGAGCATCCAGGGGCATCCCCACAGGTGTGTGGGGCTCCTGCTGACTGGGACAGGATTCCTGGCAGTGCTGGAGGAGCCTCCACAGGGAAACTCCACCTGGAGATTGGCTCTGCCCTTGCAGGAAGGGTGGAAACCTCAGGGAGCAGCAGCAGCCTGAAACGAGTGCTTGAAGGAATCAGGGGCTGAGGGTGACATTTCCCAGGGTGGCATTTCCCAGGGTGGCCAGCAGAGCAGGCTGTGGCCACCAAGCCACTGCTGCCTCTGCTCATCAAGGGATTCCAGAATGGTTTGGGTTGGAAGGGACGTCACAGCCCATCCCCTAACGTGCCCAGGACACCTTCCCCTGTCCCAGGCTGCTCCCAGCCCTGTGCAGCCTGGCCTGGGACACTGCCAGGGATCCAGGGACTGCTCTGGGCACCCCGTGCCAGTGCAGCAAAATTAATTGTGATTAATCAGCCTGGCCCATGAGTAACTGCTGATTTCCTCACCACTGCCCCGGTGGCTCTGGGGCTCTCAGGCTGCCTGCCCAACCATTCCAGCTTTCCCACTGCAGGCCCACAGGTGGGAGGAGGAGTGGAGCCACGGGATCCCAGCTCAGCTGCACGACTGTTGGGATGATCTGCTGCACCAAGAGGTTTGTGGGACATAAAGGAACAAAGTGGAACCCAGCTGAATGGATTCCCACTTCTCAGTCCACATTTCCAGGAAGCTTTTCCCTAATGCCACGTGAGCACAACACAAAGGGAGAAACAAAAGAAGGAGGAGGGCAGGAAAAAAACAAACGAGTTTCCCATTTTTACAATGTAAAAAATATCTTTAGAAAGGCTTTTTTCTCAATTAGTGACTAAACACGAGGCTGGGCTTGCAACAGTGGAGGGGATTGTGCACTTGGAGCTCCCAGGATGGATAATGGAAACTGCTCCCAGTCCACTTGTGTGATCTTGCCCTCCTCTGTGTCTCCTTGAATTTAAAATTATGTGTTTATGAGGTTAGAAACTGTTTGGCAACTTGTTATTTTGCACTCGTAAATCCTTTTTCTCAGATCTCGGGGTAGTTTATAAACATGAACGAAGCCACAAACACTGGGGCAGGGCTCTCCAATCATACTGGTCCAACAGGTGGGGAATGGCAGCAGGGCTTGCCCAGGTTTGCACGGGAGAGGGCAGCTCCTGGAGATCTGGGGAATTTCCTTGAAGTCACACTGGGGCAGATTTGAAATACATTAAAAAAAAAAAAAAAGAATAAAAAAGGAGAGACAAGGAAATGGGAAGAAACATTTTCATAGGAATGCTGTTAGAAATTCAGGCAAACTTCATTGAGAGCAAACAGTAACAACAGAGTGTCACTGATCCTGGGGCAGGAACTCCCTGGCACTGCTGATCCTGGGGCAGGGACACCCTGGCATTGCTGATCCTGGGACAGGAACATCCAATGGCATTGATGATCCTGGGGCAGGAACTCCCTGGCACTGCTGATCCTGGGGCAGGGACACCCTGGCATTGCTGATCCTGGGGCAGGGACACCCTGGCATTGCTGATCCTGGGACAGGGACACCCTGGCACTGCTGATCCTGGGGCAGGGACACCCTGGCATTGCTGATCCTGGGACAGGGACATCCAATGGTGCTGATCCTGGGGCAGGAACTCCCTGGCATTGCTGATCCTGGGACAGGGACATCCAATGGTGCTGATCCTGGGACAGGGACACCCTGGCACTGCTGATCCTGGGACAGGAACATCCAATGGTGCTGATCCTGGGGCAGGAACTCCCTGGCATTGCTGATCCTGGGACAGGGACATCCAATGGTGCTGATCCTGGGACAGGGACATCCTGGCACTGCTGATCCTTGGACAGGGACACCCTGGCACTGCTGATCCTGGGGCAGGGACACCCTGGCATTGCTGATCCTGGGACAGGGACACCCTGGCACTGCTGATCCTGGGGCAGGGACACCCTGGCATTGCTGATCCTGGGACAGGGACACCCTGGCACTGCTGATCCTGGGGCAGGGATACCCTGGCATTGCTGATCCTGGGACAGGAACTCCCTGGCACTGCTGATCCTGGGGCAGGGACACCCTGGCATTGCTGATCCTGGAGCATCCTGGATAGCTGAAGTACAACAGGATCCTGCTGTGGGTGGGACACAGCTGGGAGCAAAGGACATTTCTCCTCCTCATCACTTGCATGAGCCCCTTGGGAAGTGAGCCCTGGAGGAAGCAGGATTCTCTAGCAAACACCCCAAAGCACAAGCTGCTCTTGGGGACAGGTGTTGGATACACGGATTCTTACAGACAGGGGCTCCTGTGGCATCCTAGTGAGGCTGGCACTAGCCTGGTCCTTGCCAAGGGATGCCAAAAGGATGCACATGAATCCCAGGAGCAGCTCTGCCCTTGGAGCCCTGCCTCTGGATGTGCCCACAATCCCTGCAGATCTTCGGGTTAAATCCACTGTTAAATCACCCGAGATGCTGGCGCTGGGGTGCAATCCCTTGTTTATCTCTCATTTCAAGTGCCTTTTCATTAGGCAGAACCTGGGGGCTGACACCATTTAGGATCCATGGGTTCCTTTCACTGCCACTCCGCGCCGTTTAACCCGCGGTGCTCGGCACCTGCAGGGGTTAAATCTGCCACACTCTGGGACACGCTGTGTGCCACAGCTTCCCCATTCTCCTCCTGACCCGGGCCTCTTTTGGTTTGTTCTGTTTTTCGGGGGAGAACTGGAACCAGCCTGGCAGCACAGACCGGACACGGGCCGGATTTGGGATATCAGCTGATCGGAGACTCATTAAAGGCACATTCATTAAAGGCACATTCATTAAAGGCACACTCATTAAAGGCACACTCATTAAAGCGCCCCAGGCGGCTCCGACACTGTCTGGGCGCAGCCAGCCTCCCTCCTCTCCCCTCCTGACCCCCCGTGCAGGTGCTGCGATGTTCCAGGGCTAATTAAAACCGTGCCATTTGCATATTCCAGCCTGCTCGTTAATGATCTCCTCCAAGGCTGTGTCCGGGTGCTCACTGCGGCCGCGCTGGGACGAGCATCCCAAAAGAACGCGCGGCGCTGGGGAAACAGGAGGGCGTCGGGATAACGGGATATTATTTGGGATCTTTGGGATCTTTGGGCTGCGGGGGAGGATGGGGGCAGCCGGAGGTGCAGGCGAGGTGCCCGCTCTGCGCAGAGAATCGCTTACACGCTGTCTGCGAGCGCGCTTAGCGAGATGCGGCACTTTCCATTCACAGACAAATGCCCCGCTGAAAGGACACGGATAAATAAAAGCCCCCGCTGAAAGGACACGGATAAATAAATGCCCCCGCTGAAAGGACACGGATAAATGCCCCCGCTGAAAGGACACTGAGCCCGACTTTGCCTGGTGCCGGGAAACAATCGGGATTATTGCCCGCGGCCGCATTCCTGCCCGGAGCACATCCACCCGGCCCGGAGGCCAGATGGGGCCAAAGGGAGGAGGATTTGTCCACAAAACCTGGGTGAGGATCACATGGGATGGGCACCGGGATGCTCCGTGTGACCCAGCCACAATAAAATTCCTCCTCCCAGGCAAATTTCCTGCGGTACAGGATCACCTGCCCCACGGGCCAGGAGCTTGGAGAGCATCTCCCAGGATCTATGGGCTGAGGTCTTTGACAGCGAGCTGCCAGGGCAGGGATGGATGGGACAGTGGGGAGAAAGCTGGGGCTGCCCCTGGATCCCTGGAAGTGCCCAAGGCCAGGCTGGACACTGGGACTTGGAGCAGCCTGGGACAGTGGGAGGTGTCCCTGGCCATGGCAAGGCTTTAAGGTTCCTTCCAACCCATCCCATCCCGGGATTCTGTCACTCTTTCCAGAATTCCCTACTGGAAATAGGGAGTCAAGAGCCGTGGCTCAAGGAGCTGAAGCATTCCCAAATACTTCCCGGCGTACAGGGAAATGTTGGGTCTAAGGGTTGGATTGTCTGGCTGCTCCAGAAGGAGGCACTCACCCCGCTGGCACCACCCTGCCCTGGCTGAGGCTGTTTTTAGGAGGTGCCAGGACTCCCGGGCAGTGTCCATTAACCAGGTCTTTAGCCACTGGAATTGTCTCCCTGCATTTGGGAGAATTCTGGATGCAGACACTGGGTGGGTGCTGTGCATGGAAGTGGGGAAAATCTAGGATCCATGTCCTCTGTGGCAGTTAATGTAAGGAAGAGGAATCCCACCGTGTAACAAGAAGAAAATAAAGTGTGATTAGAAGAACAAATGCATTCCTGTTAACACCAACTTGCGTGGAAAAGCATTGGAGACACTTCCATGAGGAAACTGGAGTGTCTGAGCCGAGTGACACAGCCCAAGGGAGCTGAGCAGCCATGAACCACAGCTTTGAGCAGCAAGGGGATGCTCACTGAAGTGGCACAGGCTGTGTGTGCAGTGACAGGAGTTATTAACACACCCCAGCCTTCCCAGCTCGCTCCTCCTGCAGGAATATCCCACGGATCCCGAGCGTGTCCAGCTGCTGAGCAGAGCTGTGAAACCCCAGCACACTCACACTTCCAAGGGTGGGCTTCTGTCTTGGTTTGGACAGACAGGAGTCTGCTAAGGAAGGCAGGAGCCTCCCCTGAAATGGAGAATGCAAACCCTCCCCACCCCTCTGAATTGCTATAGATTTTAAATTAAGGGGCTCTCAGGCAAAAAATATGGGAGCAGGAAATAACAGTTCTTTCATAGGGAGAAAATAAAAGGATAAAATAAACAATGCAGTCAACTAAAAACAACACTGCCAGAGTCAGAACCCAGCCTGACACCCTGTCAGGGTGTTGGTGGCAATCCCATTGGAATTGTGGCTCAGCCCTCCTGCAGTGTCAGGGCTGGTTCTGCTGGAGCAGGGATCCTGTAGAAGGGTTCAGTCTCTTCCTCTGAAGATCCAGGGGAAGAGGCAGCTGCTGTTCCTCTGGGGAATCCAGTGCAGAAGCTGTGCTGGTGTCTCAAAACCTCTGGATTATATCCGGGTAGGAATGCTTGGCTCCTCCCTCTGGGCTCCCATCTCCCAATGGGATGCTGCAGTTCTTATCAGCCATGCAGGGACATTCAATGGCTGTTATCAGCAGTGTCCCCTCCTGGGGGAGGAGTGAGTGTGGTCACTCACAGAGAGAGGTAAGGCAAGCTGCCCACTTGACAAAAGACAGCTGCCATATACAGATGGTGATAGAACCCATCTTGCCTTGCAATCTGGAACAGTTTCTCACCGAACAGGACCCTCACAGCAGCTCCTCACTCCCATTTTGGAGTGCTTTCCATGGAAGCACTTTGGGCATTCCTCTGTTTCATCCGGTTTGGGGCAGCGTGACTCCCACACGGAGAGAGCGGCGTGAAAAACAGGGAACAAATATTCCAGCAAACCACAGAGTAAACGAGAGGGCAGCTGCAGGAATCCAGGGGATCCAGCCAGACACAAAACAAAGCTGGAGGCCTGCACAAGCTGCTTCTGTGCACCAGGAAAAAGCTTCCTGGGAGCTTCCCGAGGGTTTTCAGAGCACTTTGGGGAATATAAATTGTCCTTTCAAACAGCTGCTGCCGGGGCCAAGGCTGCAGATTAAATATTATGACAACATTCTGTAACAAAGGAGCTGGGAAAGCTGAGTTCACCCCTGGATGTGGGGCAGGGCAGGGAGGAGGGGAAGCAAGGATTTCCTACAGAGCCCCAGGATCCATCAGGGATGTGGACACCGTGCAGGCAGCTGGGCCTAATGGTGGTGACACAGCTGGGACACGGGGCACAGACTGCTCAGGGAGAAGGAGATTCCCAGAGCCACAGTCTGGAAATACAGCTTTGGGAACAGCTTATTTTTATATCATCTTGCTGTCCCCCTCTCCTGCTTCTTGCTTCTCCTCAAGGAATAGTTTGTTCCTCCACAGCTTGAGATAGCAGTGTCCTGGTGTTTTCTTTTCCCTTCCGTGCTGTTGTTGTTGATTTTACCACTTCCTGGGGGATTTTTCCTTTGGGAATTGTGCCGTGGCTTTGGCTGTGGTGTCACCCAGAGCAGGAGTTCTGTGGGTGCTTCTGGACTGGAGGCTCTCCACAGCAGCTTGGACCTGGCAGGCTCAGACTTCCCAATCCTTCCCTTCCAGGTGGATGCATTGTCCCACCACATCCGGGTAAAAAAATGGAACAAACACCTCCACAGAGCCAAGTGTCATTTGATTTGAGGTGACAAAACTATGGAAATGGAGGAGCCATCCCTTCATTTCCACACCCAGCTGCTGTGACTGTTGCACCACGTGGGATGTGTGGAGTTAAGAAAAGCCCAAACTCTGGAATTAACCAGGATCCATTACAAATTCCCACTTTGGCCAGACAACATCAGTGTTTGGTGCCTTCCTGCACTAATGGGTTCATAATTCCTCTGTTTAAGGCAATTAAACCAATTAATGCCACTCTCGCTCTGATTCATGACATGAAATTAGAAGTTTCGGTGCAATTAGTGAATTCAGACCTCGGGGAAGACTCTGCGTTTTGCCTTAAAAATCTGGCAGGAGGTGATTCCCAGCAGCCGGATCGGGATGGCAAAGGGTGCCTGGGAATGTGAGGCAACTGTGCCCCCTGCAGACAGCCGGAATCCCTGGAAAAAATCCCTGGAAAAAATCCCTGGAAAAGCCAGAGCGCCTGGAAAACGGGAGGGGAAGAGCCAGGCAGGAGATGCACTCACCGGACCTCCACAGCCCATCCCTCTGAACGCCCTGAGCTTAAAGCTCTCCTCCAACCTTGCTGATTTCATGGAATTTCAGAATCAAAAAAACTCCATAAAGAAACTTTGATAATCCCGGGCCATCACAGCTGATTTAAAAACCAATGTTTTGATGTACAAAATGCTCAAAAAATAGGAACTGTTATATCGACAAAAATGAAGCGCTGAATTTTTGAAAGAAGATCAGTGTGTTCTTCAGATTTTATTATTAATAATAATAATAATAATAATAATTTCTAATTTTTCAAATGTACCATTCAATTTCTTTTAATTCCAATATAAGAATTAAAACTCTGTACAAAAGATGCTAACCAATACTGTTTTCACACATGCAAGTGAAACTTTGGTATCTCTGAATCTCACACTTTGGTATTACAGCTGAGGAAAGGAATGTGACCCCTGAAATTCGAGGTGAGTGAGCAGGGAAATGTCACTGAATCATACAGGAAGTTTTAGGAGTGCTACAACGATTTGTGTTGGAATTCCAAGGTCCTGCCCTTCTCCCAGACTCGGGCCCTGTGCTGCTGCCGTGCCTCCCTTTGCCACAAATCCTTAGGGAATGACTCAGGCTGGCTCCCAGATGGTGACTGTGCATGTTCCAAAGGCGCTGTGCTGGCTACAGCCCACCCCAGTGATTCCTCACAGGAACAGGGGCTTGGAGCTCCTGCTGATCCCACAGCAGGGATGGGGACAGCTGGTGCTCACGTGTGCCCATAACAGGGATTTTTGGGGGGCCACACATCCCAACATCTGTGCTGTCACTGAGCCATCCCTCCCTTCCAGAGCCACCTTCCCTATGGAATGTCCCCAGAAATGTCCCTGATTGCCACCATCCCACCACAACCCCTGATCCCTTCATCTCCTCAGCCAGTTATTAATTAGTGTCCTCTCTCCTGCTGGTTAATGATTCTCTCATTCCTCATGCTAATTAATCCCTTCCCTTTCCCTGTTTTGGGTCAGGCAGTTTCCCGGGGTGGGATCTTCCCCCTTGCCAGAATTCCCTTTTATCCAACCACAGCTGATTTCTGATTTATCCACAACTGCTGAATTGGGGTTGTTGGGATCTTCCCTGCCCTGGCGGCTCTGCCAGATGCGTCTGTGGCCTGAGAATCCTGCATTCCCTGCATCCACTGCCAGGGGAAATCCTGAACAGGAATCCTGCATTCCCTGCATCCACTGCCACAGGAAATCCTGAACAGGAATCCTGCATTCCCTGCATCCACTGCCACAGGAAATCCTGAACAGGAATCCTGCATTCCCTGCATCCACTGCCACAGGAAATCCTGAACAGGAATCCTGCATTCCCTGCATCCACTGCCACAGGAAATCCTGAACAGGAATCCTGCATTCCCTGCATCCACTGCCAGGGGAAATCCTGAACAGGAATCCTGCATTCCCTGCATCCACTGCCACAGGAAATCCTGAACAGGAATCCTGCATTCCCTGCATCCACTGCCACAGGAAATCCTGAACAGGAATCCTGCATTCCCTGCATCCACTGCCAGGGGAATCCTCCTGAACAGGAATCCTGCATTCCCTGATCCACTGCCACAGGAAATCCTGAACAGGAATCCTGCATTCCCTGATCCACTGCCACAGGAAATCCTGAACAGGAATCCTGCATTCCCTGCATCCACTGCCAGGGGAAATCCTGAACAGGAATCCTGCATTCCCTGCATCCACTGCCACAGGAAATCCTGAACAGGAATCCTGCATTCCCTGCATCCACTGCCACAGGAAATCCTGAACAGGAATCCTGCATTCCCTGCATCCACTGCCAGGGGAAATCCATCCTGAACAGGAATCCTGCATTCCCTGCATCCACTGCCAGGGGAAATCCATCCTGAACAGGAATCCTGCATTCCCCGCATCCACTGCCAGGGGAAATCCTGGCTGATGAACGTTGTTAGCCTCACCTACATCATGAAAGGTGGCAAGCCCTGAGTTTAACACAGCAGTTCCACCGAGGAATTTATTTTCCCGGCATCCACACATCCCTGGGAGCTCGCTGCTGCTCTGCCTCACCGGATCCATCGTCCTCCTTGTTGATTCTAATTGGAACTTACAAAGAACAAACATCAAATAACATCGTTCCTGAAGAAAATCTTGACGTGTTCTACGTTTGACAACAATCAGGCAGGACCTGCCTCATGACCCCCTTCTCCCTGCAGCCCTCTGGGAAAATTGTTCAGCATTTCCGACACTTAACTATTTTTATTTGGTTTTTTAACTCTTGCTCTTGAGATGTCAGGACGAATCGCCCGCCCAGCATCCCCTCAGCCGCACTCCCCCCTCACTTTGCGCCCTCAGACGGCTTTAATTTCGGTTAATTAAAATTTAATTCCGGTTAATTAAAAGGATAAGCGGGGGCAGCTCGGAGCGATGCCCCGACCCCTCAGCCACCGCCGCGACATGGCGGCGCATGACGTCACGGCGCCGTCCTGACGTCACGGGCGCCCGCCGCGCACCGTCAGCTCCGCCCCCGCGAGGCCCCCTCGCCGCGGGGCTGTCCCTGTCAGTGCCTGCCGCCGCCGCCGCGCTCCCGGGGCCGCCGCCCGCCCCGTTCCCCCCCGGCCCGCGGGGCGGCTCCGCTGTTACCCCGGCCGGCCGCTCGTCCCGGCGCTTCGCGGCGCTGCGGGCGCGGCGCGGGCCGCGCGGGGCGGTCGGGCGCGGCGGGCAGCCCGGCTCGCTGGGCAGCCGAGGCGGGGCGGGCGCGGCGGCGGCGGCGGCTCCGGCCGGGTCAGTCGGTGCGGGGCGAGCGGCGGCGGCACGGCGGGCAGAGATGCCGCTCTTCGCCGCCAACCCCTTCGAGCAGGACGTGGGTGAGCGGCTGGGCCCGGTGCAGGGCAAGCAGGGCGGCCTCCCGTCCCCTACCTTCTTCTCTTCCTCCTCTTTTCCCGCTTCCTTTTCCTCCTGGTCGTTTTCCTTCTCTTTTCCTCTCCCTGTTCCCCTCCCCGCTCCCCCTCTCCCGATCGGGCCCGATCCCGTTGGGTGTCTCGGTGGATGATCCGGAGGAGGATCGAGTGCTCCCTTGGCAGGTTCGGCTCGGCCCGGGCCGGGTGCTGAGGGAGCAGGGCTGGCCTGAGGCACCGGCGGCCATTGGGAGCTGGGCAGGCAGCGAGGCCGAGTGCTGCTCCTGGGAATGCCCCGGGCTGGGAAGTGGCTGGAAAGGTGGAAAAGGCCCTGGGAGGTGCTGGTGCCATCGCTGAACACGAGCCCAGGGGTGCCCAGGTGGGCAGGAGGCCGGGGGTCCCTGGGCCGTGCCAGCCCCGGTGTGACACAGCCCCAGGGCAGTGCTGGGGCACCTCCAGGGCTGGGGACAGCTCTGGGACAAGAGGGACCCTGAGGGGCTGCAGAATCCCTGAGGGAGCTGGGCAGGGGCTGCAGAATCCCTGAGGGAGCTGGGCAGGGGCTGCAGAATCCCTGAGGGAGCTGGGCAGGGGCTGCAGAATCCCTGAGGGAGCTGGGCAGGGGCTCAGGCTGGAGCCAAGGAGGATCCCCAGGGATCTTTTCCCTCTCTGGAATTCCCTGCCAGGAGGGCACAGCCGGGGGGGTCGGGCTCTGCTCCCAGGGCACAGGGACAGGAGCAGAGGGAACGGCCTCAGGCTGGCCCAGGGCAGCTCAGGGTGGGCACAGCAGGAATTTCCCCATGCAAAGAGGGCTTAGGGATTGCAGCTGCCCAGGGAGGTTTGCAGTGCCCATCCCTGCAGGTGTCCCAGGAATTGTGGAGGTGGCACTCAGGGCTCTGGGCTGGGGACAGGGTGGGCATTGCCACAGCTGGGACTCCATGGGCTGGGAGGGCTTTTCCACCCAAAATAATCCCGGGATTGCTCCTGTGGCTGTGCTGGGCCCCAGCTCAGGGTTCCCTGGCTGCTCCTGACCCATCCTGGCCGGGCTGGGGGCTCTGGCAGGGAAAGGATCCCTTGGTCCCTCTCTCCCTTCCCCTCAGCTACATGAAGGAATGGTTTGTGTCTGTTTTGCTCTGACTCCTGAAGTTTCCCAGCTTTTCCAGCGTGGCTGAGATGTCTCTGTGCCTCCTGGCCTTGCTGGGTTTGCAAGGATCCAGGGAATGGTGGCAGCTGGAACATCTGCTGCTTTTCCTCCTTTTACTGAGGATTCCTTCCCAGCAGCTTCCCCAGAACCCCCCAGGGCACACGGTGGGAGTGTTGGGGTGGCTGTCCAGGAGCTGCACTGGATGATCCTCATGGGTCTTTTCCAGCTCAGGATATTCTGTGATTCAGTGATTACAAAACCTGCCTGGAGTTGGGGTGAAGACAGTGACTCAGTTGTTTTGTTTTGTTTCCTGCCCTGACTTGTGCCTTCTTAAACTCGTGCTCAGTGTCACTTCTTTGTTACACAACCAACGCCTGTTCTCAATGGCAGCACTGAGAAAAGCAGAGAAATAAATGAGACACCAGGCTCAGCTTTCTTATTGGGATCCTAGGAAAGAGAAGAATTCAGCATTCCTGGGATTTTTGTCCCAGCCAAAATGGGAGAGATTGAGTGCTCTTGTTGCCACACAATCTCTGGTTTGTTTGTAGTATAAGTTGAGCTGGTTTCTTATTTTATTTATTATTTTACTTCTAATTTCAGTTCCCTGGTGCAGTTTGCTGTTTGACCACACTCACATTTCACGTGGCTCAAACTGATGTGTTTGTTCAAGTGGATTTTTTTTTTGAACTCTGCAGGATTCTTTAACAAACTTAAATGCTTCAAGGACTCCCAGGCTGCAGAACTTCAAAACTGCGACTCTGTTTGCTTCCAGTTTCTCAAACTTTACTCAGTGTATTTTTTTCTTTACTATTTTAATATTAAAGTTATAACTTAGTATTTAAATATTAAAGTTATAACTTTAGTTTTTTTAACATTAGTAGTTATAACTTCTTATTATCACTTATTAAAATTTAGCATGTGCAACAGAATAGGAACTTGAATTATTGGGGCTAAATCTTAGAGTCCCTTGCCAGGAAAACTTTGTCATTAGAAGCTTTAAACAAATTAGCATTCTGTTGTGAATTAGACCATGGAAGATATCAGATTATCACATGTGGGTGCTCTGGGGAGGTGCTGAATTTGGAATTTTGTTGGCTGCAGCAGTGGGGCAGATCCAGCTGCCTCTTCATGCGGAGCTGCTCTTTTTTGGAACACCTGTGGGGAAAAAGGAATTTCCTCTTCCTACCCAACCCAGCCCTCAAGGGCTTCCATTTCCCTTAGGTTTTATTTCCTTTTTTCTTTTTCTAGTATTTATTATTATTATTTCTGCTTTCCCACATGTTATTATTTTTCCCCATGTTACTATTTTCCCCCAGTGTTACTATTTTTTGCCACACCTGGGTTTGCTCAGTGGTTCCAAGCCCCCAGAGCTGAGCAGAGCCTTGGAATGTGCCTGGACACAGCTGCACATCCCGGGATAACCCTCTGGAGCTCTGGGGAGCGTGGCTGCTCTGCTTGGGCAGGAACCCCAGAACCTTTGGGACTTTGACATTTCCTGGCTGGATGTGTTCAGACTCCACGTGCACTCTCTGTTCCCCAGCTCTGTCCTTCCTCTCGCACACCCTTCAGCCCTGGAGCAGCCTCCTTCCCTTTGCTCTTTGTCTCCCTGCCCTCCTCTCCAGGAGGGCTCCAGGAGCAGGAGGTGTTTGCTGGAGCTTGGAGAGGCCCTGCAGGGGGTGAGGACATCCCTGCTTGCCCCTGGGCATTCCCTGCTCCCTGCCTGCGGTGGGAATGATCAAGGATGATCCTGAAAATTTCCCCTCAGTGCAAAGCTCCTTTCTTTTCTTTTCTTTTCTTTTCTTTTCTTTTCTTTTCTTTTCTTTTCTTTTCTTTTCTTTTCTTTTCTTTTCTTTTCTTTTCTTTTCTTTTCTTTTCTTTTCTTTTCTTTTCTTTTCTTTTCTTTCCCTTTTCCCTTTTCCCTTTTCCCTTTTCCCTTTTCCCTTTTCCCTTTTCCCTTTTCCCTTTTCCCTTTTCCCTTTTCCCTTTTCCCTTTTCCCTTTCCCTCCCTTTCCCTTTCCTTTCCTGGAGGAGCTGTGGCAGTGCTTTGGGGCAGAGCTCTCCAAGCATTTCTCCTTTTGGCAGTGGGAGCAGCCAACAATTCCCAGCCCCTTCCCAGCTGCTCCTGTGAGTGCTCTCCCCTTTCTGGGCTGGCAGTGTTCCCTGGAACCACAGAGCAGCTCAGCTCAGGGAGCTCAACCAGGGAAAAGCCATTCCTTGCCCGTGGAATTATCAAAGCACCCCAAGCAGCTCATTTTGCTTTTCTCATTATTTCCATGAAAGCCAGCTCAGGTCTCCTGTTCCTTCATTAACTGGGGGGCTGCAGAGGACAAGTCATTCCATGTTTTTAAAGGTTACCTTCCCTCTGTGTTGGAAAACTCCTGGAAAATGCATCCTCCCACATCTGCTTCTGCTCTGTCTCAGCATCTGTGAGGGAGTTATCCTTGAGAATTGATCCTGGATTTAGGGAAGGAGAACAGCAGCTGCTGCTCAGTTTGTCATGCTGGCAGGGAGGGAAACTTCCAGATCCCTGAGAGTTTGGGAAGGACAGAGCTGGGATCCCACAGCTGCTCCCAGCACAGGGTGGGTGCAGGACAGGGAATTGGCTCCTGTGGGAATGTGCTGGCAGCTGGGAGGGAGCAGCTCTGAGCGTGGTGTGCTGGGGGCTGAGCTTGTTTTGGGACCCTGTGGCTCTGCCCAGCTCCTGCCAGGAGGGCACAGCCAGGGGGGTTTGGGATCATCCCAGGGCACAGGGACAGGAGCAGAGGGAACGGCCTCAGGCTGGCCCAGGGCAGCTCAGGGTGGATTTTGGGGCAATTCCTTCATGGAAAGCCATTTCCAACCCTGGCCCAGCAGCCAGGCCAGAGGTGAAGTCCCAGATGTTTTGGGCTGTAAATGCCAGGTTTGCAGGGAGAATATTTGGCTGCATTTCTGCAGTGCCCTGGGCCTGGGCTGAGCATGTGGGGCTCAGAGCCCTCCTTGTCCTCCTGCACTTCTGCTCCTGAGGATTTCCCAGCCATGCAAACCCCTCATGTGGGCAACCCTCATCCTAAAAATCAGCAAATCTGGGAGCACATCCCAGCTTGGCCAGGCTTTCCCAGCAAGACAGGACTGTCTGGAATTCCCAAACAGGAGGGGGGATTTGGGATCATCCCAGGGCACAGGGACAGGAGCAGAGGGAACGGCCTCAGGCTGGCCCAGGGCAGCTCAGGGTGGGCACAGCAGGAATTTCCCCATGCAAAGGGGGCTCAGGGATTGCAGCTGCCCAGGGAGGTTTGCAGTGCCCATCCCTGCAGGTGTCCCAGGAATTGTGGAGGTGGCACTCAGGGCTCTGGGCTGGGGACAGGGTGGGCATTGGGCACAGCTGGGACTCCATGATCCTGGAGGGCTTTTCCAAACGAAATAATTCCCTAATTCTGAGGTGAACTCTTGCTGGTGTAGCTGTGATGATCAAACCTTCCTGGTGCCGTGCAGGAGTTGGGATTATTTCCACTCAGGGAAATTGCAATGGATCCTTGGGAAGTACTTAAGTACTTCAGGATATCCTTGGGAATCTTTTCACTCCTTAGGGATTGCACAGCCAGGAAATCTGCAGCTTCCTCAGGCTGATTTCACTTGATTTTCCTTTTTTTTTCTTTTTAAGTATTTACAATTGCAGGCACTCATTTATTTTTCCCCACCATCCATGAATTTGTTGTTCATGCCCTAAAATATTGATGCACTTAAAAGAAAACATAGCAATTCTGTCATTTTTGGGGTTAGTTTTGAAGGTTTGTGGTTTCAAAATAATATTTACTTCCTTGAAGTAAATATACCAGTTTGTGTGGATAAATTATACCAGTTTGTGTGCAAAAAGTCTACATTTCCATTTTTTTTTACATCTGTAACAAAAGGGATTTGGGACATTGGTGGTGCTGTGGTTGTGTTCCCTTTGTGGAAATCTTTCTGCTGAGCAAAACTAAAATAAAATTGAGCTTAGTTGGTTAAAACTTAATCTTGAAGCAGCAAATGCAATCAAATGTTGAATTTGCTGTTTATTACTTGAACTGCAGTATTTACATGGGATTTAAATAAGCTGGCTAATAAAAACTTAAAAGCACAAATAAATACCATTAAGCCTTATTAATTAATCTGTAGAGTGAGTGGGCCAAGATGAGCTTTAAGGTTCCTTCCAACCCAAATCATCCCAGGAATCCATGAAATATTAATTTGGGATGCATTGCGTTGATAAAATCTAAACTCAATAAAGAAATCACTTCATAAATCTTCTTTTTCTTTCCAGAAAAAGCCACAAATGAATACAACACCAGTGAGGACTGGGGGCTGATCATGGATATTTGTGACAAGGTTGGGAGCACTCCCAATGGGTAAGCTGGGCCTCAGCATTCCTGGGAATTCTGTGCTGCTGGGAGGAGGAAAATGGCACAGAGAGCACAGCTCCAAGTACCTGGAGCTGCCTTGGAAATGCTTGGGAAGAAAAGCTCCAGGAGGATTTGGAGCAGAGCCCTTGGTGTGCACTGAGCACGTTGCAGCTTTTTCCTGCACTTTGGCACAGCACACCTGAGTTACCCACATTTCATCATCTGGCACCAGTGTGGGGAAGTGGCTGTGCCAGGAGGAGAGAGTGAAACAATTTCTGTGCAGGAAAACACCTGGCAAGGAGCTGGGGCTTCTTGTGATCTTTGGCTGTGTCTGGTTGTTAGGGAAAAGGGGAGAGAAAATGGAAAAAACAGGGATCAGAGCACAAATCACTTGGAATCAGTTCAGCCTGAGTGGAACATAAATGGAATTTCAGTGATTCTGAAAAATGGCCAACAGTATTTGATGAATTTTTGAGTGATGGCATCTTTTAAATTTGGAATTAATCTTCAATTTTTAAGATTAACTCTGGAATTAATCCTCAATTAATCAGAATTTTTAAGTCATTCAGAATTTTTAGCAGTTCCGTCTAACATTAAAATTGGGGTTTTTTTTGGTTGGTTTGGTTTGAATTGATTACCTGCCACAAGGAATATCAGCAAATCTGTTCAGTCTGGGAATCTTTAGCCCTGAAGAAAAAAAAACTCTTTTGAGTTCTTCATTACAAATCAAATTTTTTATTGCCACGAGACTTTTGTAGAGGGAGCTGTTTTAAATCTGGTTTTGGAGGAAGAGATGTTGTAAAAAATTCTGTGATTTAAAAAAAAATACATATGGAGAAATAGAAATATATAAAAGGCATAATCAAATGGAAATATATATATTTATATAGAAAATAAAATCCCAAATTCTGAATTTGAAATGCCACTGCTGCTGGCATATTTTTAATTCAATTTTGTGTCCTTTTCTTCCTTTCTGCCCTTGAGAATAATGAAGATTTTTGCCTACCCTAAATAAAAATACAACTTAAAAGAACTGAGTTGACTTTGTTGGATGGTGTGTACATGAAATAAAATGAAAATATTAGGACTAAAAGTGTATTTTTCTGGCACAGAGGCTTTCCTGTACTTTTCTAAAACAGCAGCCCAAGTATCTGGCAGTGATACTATTTTTTAAATGCTGCATCAGCTTTTTTTTTATTTTATTTTTTTAGGGTTTCATGTTTTTAAATGTTCCAAATATCAGTGTTAATGAAGCCTTTGATGTGCCTGAGCTCCTGCCAGCCATTAATGCTCATTTCAAGTGTGGAAAGCCCTCAGCAGAAGCATTTAAAAAGCTCTTTATTATTCTGCACTCACCTCAGGTTGTGCTGAAACAAATGATGGAAACCTTTGTGTCCTCAGCCTGAGGGCAAGGGGATCCAAGAGCTGGGAGTTCAAATAAATAATATAAATAATTTAAATATTTAAATAAATATATAAATAATACAAATATTTATTTAAATATTTAAATAAATATATTATATAAATAATACAAATATTTATTTAACTATTTAAATAAATAGATTAATTTATTTAAATATTTAAATAAATAAATATATAAATAATATAAATATTTATTTTAATATTTAAATAAATAGATTATATAAATAATATAAAATAAAATACCCATTGATTGAATCCTCTCATTTTCTGGGGACATTTCCTTCATGGTCTGGCCCAAGCCATGCAATTGCTTCCCTTCCTGGCCTGGCAGCAGGATTTTTGGGAATGGATGTGGAATGCCAGGGGGCAAAGGGAATTTCTGCCAATCCAATGCCCAGCTGAGGACAGACAGACTGGTCAGTGGGGAAATCTCTGCCCAGCCCTGAAAGGGTCACTTTGGGGACATTTTCATTCATTAGGCTCAGCTTTGGTGACACTTTTGTTCAGCAGCTTCAGCTTTGGTGATGTTTTTGTTCAGTAGTTTGAGATTTGGTGACATTTTGGTTCATCGGGTTCAGGTTTGGTGACATTTTTGTTCAACAAGCTCAGGTCTGGTGACATTTTTGTTCAGTAGTTTCAGATTTGGTGACATTTTTGGTTCATCGGGCTCAGGTTTGGTGACATTTTGTTCAGTAAGCTCGGATTTGGTGACATTTTTGCTCAATAAGTTCAGATGTGGTGACATTTTTGCTCATTAAATTCAGGTTTGGTGACATTTTTGTTCAGTAAGCTCAGCTTTGGTGACCTTTTCGTTCAACAAGCTCAGGTCTGGTGACATTTTGGTTAATGAGGCTCAGATTTGGTGCCATTTTCACTCAGTAGTTTCAGGTTTGGAGGCGTTTTCTTCCAATAGGCTCAGCTTTGGTGCCATTTTCACTCAATAAGCTCAGCTTTGGTGCCATTTTCACTCAGTAGGCTCAGCTTTGGTGCCATTTTCCCTCAATAAGCTCAGCTTTGGTGCCATTTTCCCTCAATAAGCTCAGCTTTGGTGCCATTTTCCCTCAATAAGCTCAGTTTTGGTGCCATTTTCCCTCAGTAGGCTCAGCTTTGGTGCCATTTTCACTCAATAACCTCAGTTGTGGTGCCATTTTCCCTCAATAAGCTTAGTTTTGGTGCGATTTCCCTCAATAAGCTCAGTTTTGGTGCCATTTTCACTCAATAAGCTCAGCTTTGGTGCCATTTTCCCTCAGTAGGCTCAGTTTTGGTGCCATTTTCACTCAGTAAGCTCAGTTTTGGTGCCATTTTCCCTCAATAAGCTCAGCTTTGGTGCCATTTTCCCTCAGTAAGCTCAGCTTTGGTGCCATTTTCACTCAGTAACCTCAGTTTTGGTGCCATTTTCCCTCAGTAGGCTCAGCTTTGGTGCCATTTTCCCTCAGTAAGCTCAGCTTTGGTGCCATTTTCCCTCAGTAAGCTCAGTTTTGGTGCCATTTTCCCTCAATAAGCTCAGCTTTGGTGCCATTTTCACTCAGTAACCTCAGTTTTGGTGCCATTTTCCCTCAATAAGCTCAGGTTTGGTGCCATTTTCCCTCAATAACCTCAGTTTTGGTGCCATTTTCACTCAATAAGCTCAGTTTTGGTGCCATTTTCCTTCAGTAGGCTCAGCTTTGGTGCCATTTTTGCTCAATAGGCTCAGTTTTGGTGCCATTTTCACTCAGTAAGCTCAGTTTTCGTGCCATTTTCACTCAATAACCTCAGCTTTGGTGCCATTTTCCCTCAGTAGGCTCAGTTTTGGTGCCATTTTTCCTCAGTAGGCTCAGGTTTGGTGCCATTTTCCCTCAATAAGCTCAGCTTTGGTGCCATTTTGCTCAGTTCTGGTGCAGGTTTGGGCCCATTCCTTGCACAGCTCCTGCCATTCTCATTTCTCCTGAATTTCCTGCTCCTTTGCAGAGCCAAGGATTGCCTTAAAGCCATCATGAAGAGGATGAATCACAAAGTTCCCCACGTGGCTTTGCAGGCTCTCACAGTGAGTAAATTCCCAAATTCCCCAAAAACCTCAATAATGCAGCAATTAAACATTTACTGATCAATTCATTCATGCCTTGATTAACCTCAGTAAATCAGTGTCCCTGCTGGATTTACCTTTTATTTTGGATTTTTTGGATTGTGGATTATTTGCACTCTTTGCTCATTTGCATTTTTCTTTCTTATTTTGGATTATTTGCACTCTTTTTTTAAATTTACACTTTTTCCCTTATTTTGGATTATTTGCACTCTTTTTTAAATTTGCACCTTTTCTTTCTTATTTTGGATTATTTGCACTCTTTTTTTAAATTTACACTTTTTCCCTTATTTTGGATTATTTGCACTCTTTTTTAAATTTGCACCTTTTTTTTTCTTATTTTGGAATATTTGCAGTCTTTTTTTTAATTTACACTTTTTTCCCTTATTTTGGATTATTTGCACTTTTTTTTAATTGCAGTTTTATTTCCTTTTTTTGGTTTACTTGCACTCTTTATTTTTCACTTTTCCCCTGATTTTGGATTATTTGCACTCTTTTTTAAATTTGCACCTTTTTTTTTCTTATTTTGGAATATTTGCAGTCTTTTTTTTAATTTACACTTTTTCCCTTATTTTGGATTATTTGCACTTTTTTTAATTGCAGTTTTATTTCCTTTTTTTGGTTTATTTGCACTCTTTATTTTTCATTTTTTTCCTGATTTTGGATTATTTGCAGTCTTTTTTAAATTTGCACTTTTCTTTCTTATTTTGGATTATTTCCACTCTTTTTTAAAATTTGCACTTTTATTCCCTTATTTTGGATTATTTGCACTCTTTTTTATTTTAACTTTTAAAAATTTTTCATCATTTCAACTCATTTTTTAAATTTACACTTTTTTTTCTTTATTTTTGATTATTTGCACTCTTATTTTTTTGCACTTTTCTAATTTTGGATTATTTGTAGTATTTTTTATTTGCCCTTTTTTTCTTACTGTGGATTATTTGCACTTTTTTTTAGTTGCAGTTTTATTTCCTTTGTTTTGGTTTATTTGCACTCTTTATTTTTCACTTTTTTCCTTTATTTTGGATTATTTGCACTCTTTTTTATTTTCACTTTTTAAAATTTTGGATTATTTGCACTCTTTTTAATTCACACCTTTTTTCCTTTAGTTTGGATTATTTGCTCTCTTTTTAGTTTGCACTTTTCTTTATTTTGGATTATTTACACTCTTATTTACACTTTTTTTTTCTTTATTATTATTATTTGCACTCTTTGTTATTTGCACTTTTCCCCCTTTATTCTGGATTATTTGCACTCATTTTTATTTTCACTTTTCCCCCTTTATTTTGGATTATTTGCACTCATTTTTATTTTCACTTTTCCCCCTTTATTTTGAATTATTTGCACTCTTTTTTTTCAATTTGCTTCTTTCCTTCTTCCTCTTTTGGATTATTTGCACTCTTTATTTGCACTTTTTCTATTTTGGATTATTTGTACTTTTTTTTTGCCCTGCATTTTCCCAATTGTCTTTCTTCTGGCAGCTTTTAGGAGCCTGTGTGTCCAACTGTGGCAAGATATTCCACTTGGAAGTGTGTTCCAGGGATTTTGCCACTGAAGCTCGAGCTATAATAAACAAGGTAAATTGGTTTAGAACCTGCAGTCCTGGGGGAAAGATGATTTTGGTAACTTCTCCAAATTTATGTTGTGGTTAATGCACATTTTCTATGTTTTCACTGAAATTTGTGTCATTTTTACTCTGAAAAAATAATCTGTTAAAGAGCTGACAGCTGATAATCCTTCACACTTTTATAAAAAATTATATGAGCACTTTTAATTAAAATCTGTGTTCCTGAGCTCCATTAATTTGATGGTGATGAGTGCAGCTTTTCTTGAGGAGAGTTTTTATTGAGCTTGAAGGGAATTCCTGGGCTGAAGTGAAAGGGAAAATGATGAGGAAGTGCAGTGACATTTGTACAAGGGAAAGGATGAAATTACAGACAATATTTTTAATTTTTAGAGAATCTGGGAATGTTGAATGAGAAAATAACCAAGAAAAGGAGACTGAAATGGTTGGGCTCAGGCAGCTGCTGGGCTCTAAGTGTGGCTGTGAGGAATTGAGTAAGCAGGAGCAGCTTTTCCCTAATTACTGCTCCAGTTGCAGACAAAACTGGTTAATGGGTTAAAAAGGAGTTTTCAGACCCCTGCAATCATCAGAGGCTGAGCAAAGCAATTAAGGAAAGTAATAAAATTGCTGGGAAGCAAAATGAGTTCACAGCTCTCGTGTTTCTGGCTTTTGTGGAAAAATAGGTCTGCAAGTGCTGCCTGTGTTCCCATTAGCCAGGCTCCATCCTGGGGCTCCACTGACCTGCAGCACCCAGGGATGGGCAGGGACCCTGGGTGGATCCCAGGGATGGGCAGGGATCCTGGGATCCACCCAGGGATGGGCAGGGACCCTGGGATCCACCCAGGGATGGGCAGGGATCCACCCAGGGATGGGCAGGGATCCACCCAGGGATGGGCAGGGATCCTGGGATCCACCCAGGGATGGGCAGGGATCCTGGGATCCACCCAGGGATGGGCAGGGATCCACCCAGGGATGGGCAGGGATCCTGGGATCCACCCAGGGATGGGCAGGGATCCTGGGATGGGCAGGGATGCTGGGATCCACCCAGGGATGGGCAGGGACCCTGGGATCCACCCAGGGATGGGCAGGGACCCTGGGATCCACCCAGGGATGGGCAGGGACCCTGGGATCCACCCAGGGATGGGCAGGGACCCTGGGATCCACCCAGGGATGGGCAGGAGTGCTGGAATCCTGGGATCCACCCAGGGATGGGCAGGGATCCAGGGATCCACCCAGGGATGGGCAGGGATCCAGGGATCCACCCAGGGATGGGCAGGGATCCACCCAGGGATGGGCAGGGATCCTGGGATCCCAGTCAGGGATGGGCAGGGACCCTGGAGTGCTGGGATCCCACCCAGGGATGGGCAGGGATCCAGGGATCCACCCAGGGATGGGCAGGGATGCTGGAGTGCTGGGATCCACCCAGGGATGGGCAGGAACCCTGGGATCCCACCCAGGGATGGGCAGGAGTGCTGGGATCCACCCAGGGATGGGCAGGAGTGCTGGGATCCACCCAGGGGTGGGTAGGGATCCTGGGATCCACCCAGGGATGGGCAGGGATCCACCCAGGGATGGGCAGGGATCCTGGGATCCACCCAGGGGTGGGCAGGGATCCTGGAGTGCTGGGATCCCACCCAGGGATGGGCAGGAGTGCTGGGATCCACCCAGGGATGGGCAGGGACCCTGGGATCCCACCCAGGGATGGGCAGGGATGCTGGGATCCTGGGATCCACCCAGGGATGGGTTCTGGACCACAATTTCTGTGTTCTTGGGAAACAGTGAGCCCTTACCCCCAGCCCTGGCCCCCTTGGAGGAATAATGAATAAAATTGGGCTTTTTCCCTCTTTTCCATGAGAAAATGGGTTCAGCCAAACGTGACAAATGTCTTTGTGGTGCTCCTGAGCCCAGCAAAGTTCCTGGTTCAGAAATGCAGTTTGGAGGCCAAAGCTGGCAGTGCCCTCCCTCCCTCAGCCCATGCTGGGCTCACAGCCCTGGGTGGGATCTGATTCCTTGGGCTGGGAGCCTTGTCCCAGTGCCAGGATCTGGGGGAGCCACAGGAATTCCTGGCAGAGCATGAATGGATCTTGGTTTGCCCCCACTCCAAGCAAATCATCTTTTACCAGCAGCTCAGCTCCACTTTGGGAATAAAAACTGTCCCTAAAGATTGTCCCCATGGATACTCCATTTTTGTAGGAGAAGCTGGTTCAAGGAGACAAAGATCAGGGGTTTGTGATGTTCTCTCAGCTGCCACAAAGCTGTCCTGGCATCTGAGGAGAAACTGCAGAGGCCACAAAAGGGGGATTGGAGGGAAAGATTTCTTGGAGGAGTTCTTGGAGGGAAAGATTTCTTGGAGGATTTCTTGTAGGGAAGGTTTTCTTGGAGGAATTCTTGGAGGGAAAGATTTCTTGGAGGATTTCTTGGAAGGAAGGATTTATTGTAGGATTTCTTGGAGGGAAAGATTTCTTGGAGGATTTCTTGGAAGGAAGGATTTATTGTAGGATTTCTTGGAGGGAAAGATTTCTTGGAGGAATTCTTGGAAGATTTCTTCTAGGGAAAGATTTCTTGGAGGATTTCTTGTAGGGAAGGATTTCTTGGAGGATTTCTTGTAGGGAAAGATTTCTTGTAGGGAAATATTTCTTGGAGGATTTCTTGTAGGGAAATATTTCTTGGAGGATTTCTTGGAGGGAAGGATTTCTTGGAGGGAAGGATTTCTTGGAGGGAAGGATTTCTTGGAGGAGTTCTTGTAGGGAAATATTTCTTGGAGGAGTTCTTGTAGGGAAGGATTTCTTGGAGGAGTTCTTGTAGGGAAAGATTTCTTGGAGGATTTCTTGGAGGGAAGGATTTCTTGGAGGATTTCTTGTAGGGAAAGATTTCTTGGAGGAGTTCTTGTAGGGAAAGATTTCTTGGAGGATTTCTTGGAGGGAAGGATTTCTTGGAGGAGTTCTTGTAGGGAAAGATTTCTTGGAGGAGTTCTTGTAGGGAAAGATTTCTTGGAGGATTTCTTGAAGGGAAAGACAGTAGCTTATATCAGACTTAGATCCTTCTCAGTAGCTTATATCAGACTTAGATCCTTCTCAAGTGTGTTGTTTTCCACTTGGGAAGTGGAAAACAACACACTTGAGAAGGAATGGAGAGAAAATTGAGGTTAAATGGAGGGTGAGTAACACAGAGAGGCAGAAATTTGGGAAAAGTGTGGTAGGCAGCCTGAATTTCTCTAGAATTAGTACTCCAGGAGCTCAGCATGTTCTCTGGAATATCAGATCAGGGTACAAAAGGTCAGGAATTCTACACTCTGCTCCCCAAATCTTCTCAATCTACACAATTATTAATAATTAAGCATATTTATAGTGAAATGGCTTTGGTAACCATTTTGGTAACGGCTCCTCCTGTTCATTTTGAGGCTCAAACATCCCTTTTTGTCCAATTTTGTTCTTCCAGGCTCACCCAAAAGTGAGTGAAAAGCTAAAAACCCTCATGGTGGAGTGGTCAGAGGAATTCCAGAAAGACCCACAATGCAGTTTAATATCTGCAACCATCAAATCCCTGAAGGAAGAAGGGGTCACCTTCCCTGCAGCAGGATCCCAGGTGAGAGCTGCTGTGGGACAGGGATGGGTGCCAGGCCCTGGTGCCCTGCCCCAAATCCCCTTTTCCTCTTTGTCCCAGCAGTTGTCCTGGGTTTGGAGTGGTTTATTTTTCACTTCTGCTGGTTTGTTGTGCCCAATCTAACAGCAGATATGATGCCAGGTGGTTTTTTCCTGACTTCTGTTACTGATACTTCTAAATATTTCCACATTATTCAGTCCTGAAAATCAAAATGACAATTTTTATTACCATATCCTTACACAAAGTTTACTTCCCTCTCTATGAAACACAGAGGGTTTTTAACTTTTACAAACACTGTGAGTTTTTTAACTTTTACAATCCCTCCTCCCTCCACAAAGATGTTTTCACTTCTAAATCTGATCTATGTGTAAAACATATGGCAGGAACATGGAAGAGTTGAGCACTGGCACCCAATTCCAGTTCCTGGTGGGAATGAAAACTCCAGGAATGATTTCACTGTGCTGCTGGGGAGAGTTGTAGGATTTAAGTCAGCAGCTCCCAACTGGAGCATCTTCTCTCTTGAAGGGAGTATAAAACTGGAAAGAGTCATTTAAATGAGTAGTCTCACTGTAAGAAATATGACTGAAATAATTATGTCAATAAAATCAGTTATTTCAATTAAATCTCAGTATTTCTTTTACTTTTTTCCCTGCTGAAAACAGAAACAAGCCTGAAGGGTGGTGTTTTTTATTTCTTGGAGATCACCTGGATTCCATAATCCACCTGGTCAGGAACAACTCGCTGCTAATTTTTAAAAATACCAAATTGTGGAGATGTCATTGTCATTTGTCCCTCTGTTGTTCCCACCTCTGCAGGCTTCCACCAGTGCTGCTAAGAATGGCTCCTCATCCAGTAAATCCAAAGAAGATGAGGATATAGCTAAAGGTGAGTTGCTGTCTCAGCCTTGGCTTGGACCCCAGGAGTTTGGTTAAAAAGCAGGGAAATGGGAATTTGGGCTCTTTCCTGATTTCACTGAAATCAATGCCACAGCAGGTTGGGAATTGTGGCATTCCAGGTGTTGCCCTCATCCATGGGGATGTGGGGTAAGACACATTCCTCTCCATCACACAGCATTTTAAATGTTAACTTCAACACTACAGAAGCAGATGCAGGCCTTGTTTAAATAAAGCCAGAAATCCTGTTTTGATTAAATCAAGAAATCCAACTGCTTTGTCTCCAGGCATAAACCCCTCAAACCTGTTCTCTTCCTCTCTGCCCCACCTGCAGCTATTGAATTGTCTTTGCAAGAGCAGAAGCAGCAGCAGCAAATGGAGACCAAGTCCTTGTACCCACCTGCAGAAATGCCACAAAACCCCCAGAGCCTGAGGAAGGTGCGAGCTCTGTATGACTTTGAAGCTGTCGAGGACAATGAGCTCACCTTTAAAAGTGGAGAAATTATTTTTGTTTTGGATGACAGGTACAATACACTCAGGTGGAGCTGACTTTGTTCCACCACTCTTGTTTCTCTCAGGGTAGCACATTTTTCCTCTGATGCTTTTTCTCCCCCCCACAGAAGTGTCATTGTCACTCTGCCCTCCCTCACATCCCTTTCTCTTCCTTTTATCTCTCCAAATTCCTAGTTTCTGACCTCAAATCTTTTTTAGTGCAGGGAGAACCTCGAGTATTTGTAGTTTGGAAGATAAATCTTAGTTGGTTGTCTGGCATAAGAAAATGCACTGGCATCACATTCCATCTGCTTCCAGCAGCTGTTAAACCTCTGGCTAGCAAGAATCAGATTTGCCAAGAATAAAACTGATTAAAAATAGCTAAAATAATGATTGTTGTTAACACCTCTAGGGATATATACAGCTTTAAAGGGCTGGCAAGTAATCAATATAAAGATTTGATGGATTGTGTTCACTTTTCAGTGATCCCCTGACTCCTCTTCCTCCCTTCCCTCCCCTGTGCCCCAGCTCCTGTTTGGCTTTGTGCTAATCCCTGCAAGTTCTCTTTTAGATATCACAGGGTTTTGGTACAAAAACCACCAAATATGTCTCTGTACCTCAGATTTTCAGTCAAACCCCCAACTATATCCCTGGCTGTGCTGCCCCCTGAGTTGTGTAACCCTTCTTTGTCTCCCCAGTGATGCCAACTGGTGGAAGGGGGAGAACCACAGAGGAGTGGGGCTGTTCCCATCCAATTTCGTCACCTCTGACTTGTCCGTGGAGCCCGAGGCAGGTGAGTTCCCTGCTGAAAGGATGGCTGGGTCCTTGCACAAAGGCAGCTTTGTGCTGCAATCCCAATTAGCCCAGCAGCAAAATAATCTCCTCTATCAGCCCCAGGAAAGGATTGAGAGACATCCTGCCCTTGTTTCAAACAATCAAGCACAGATCACTCCACGACTCCCCTTAATTTCTGTCTCTGTTTCTCTTTTAAGTCATTACCGTTTTCTGTGACAGAAATTTGGTTCGATTCACCATAATTCCTTGTCAGCAACATATTTACAAATCCAACAAATTGCCATTTCAAATGTCACAGTGTCTTTTCACACAGAAAAATAACAAGGAGCAAATGTTTGTTTGAAGTTATCGCAGCAACAGAGAGAAAAGAAACTCATCTCTGTTCTTCCAGCAGCTGTGGATAAAATCTCTGTTCCTGAGGACACTGCAGAAGAAATTAAGAAAGCAGAACCTGAGCCAGTTTATATTGATGAGGTATGAAGCCACTTGAAAATAAAATATTGCTGGGCTTTTGCATTCTTTCGGTGCTGAATGTTGGCAGGTGATTCTTTGTCTATAAAGAACTTTTATTTGGATATTAAACCAATCTTGGCATGGCTGGGAAATCAGAGTTCTTCATCTTGGCTTCCCCTTTCAGGAGAAGATGGATAAAACACTGCAGGTACTTCAGAGCATAGATCCCACAGATTTAAAGCTGGATTCTCCAGATCTTCTCAACTCAGAAGGTACTTGCAGCACTAAATGAGCTCTTTTTTATGGCTTCTTCTCACAATTACCTTTTGTGGATTGAGCTGGGAGTTCTTTGTGTTTATTTTAAGCTTAGGGGAGCTGTGCTCTGTACTAACAGTGCTGGAGAACACTTATTTCACCGTGGGAGTGTGGGGCTCTGGGGATAATTTGAATTTTTTTTAATAGTTCCAAGCCAGCTCCACGTTTAGCAGAGTCATTTGCATAACTCCCAGCTCTGTAAAATGCCTGAGCTTTGCAAGATCCATCTACCAGTCCCAACCCTGAAATAAATAAGAAATTAATTTTACTGTAGTTGGATAAAATATTTCTGGCTGCATTTAAACATTTAATTGTGCAAGACACCAACTGCCTCACCACTTTGTCTTCACAGATATCTGCCAACAGATGGGTCCAATGATAGATGAAAAACTAGAAGAGATAGATAGGTGAGCACAATTTATTCACTCATCTCCTTCACATTGGGCAGGTTTAATGAGATTTCTTTGGTACTTTCATCTCCTGAGCTAGAAAACCTCGCAAGAAAAACTCACCAACTTTATTTTGGAATGCTGAAATATCCAGTTCTGAGTGTGTGCACTGAGATTTGATTGCTGCTCTCCCAAAATTCCCTGCACAGGTCACGGATGCTTTTTACTTTGGCATTTTGTGACTGTAGCCTTCTCCAGGCTGTCCAGAGGTTGGAATTTTCAGTCTGTGATTCAGGTGGGGATTATTCCAGGTTTTCCTCACCTCTTCCTCCTCAGCTTTGGCTGCCCAGTACCTGAAGGGGCTGATCAGGAAAATGGAGAGGGACTGGGGACAAGGGATGGAGGGACAGCACACAGGGAATGGCTCCCAGTGCCAGAGGGCAGGGATGGGTGGGACATTGGGAATTGGGAATTCCTGCCTGGGCTGGGATTCCCAGAGCAGCTGGGGCTGCCCTGGAAGTGTCCCAGGCCAGGCTGGAGCAGCCTGGGATAGTGAGAGGTGCCCATGGCAGAAGGGTGGAATGAAACCTTGTAAGGTCTCTTCCAACCCAAACCATTCCATGATTCTGTGACTCCTGAGGAAATTTGAGGGTGGAAAGAGCAGGGAATTCCACCTGGGAATTGCTGGTTTGGTGCCAGAAATGGTTGTACAGCTCTTGGATTTTCCTTCCAGTCACACAACAGCAATTTTTCAATATTAATAGGTTAGAAAATGACCTTTTACCTTTCAGGGGCTTATTTTTCTTGCATATTTCATGCAGCACTGGCCTTTCCTCCCCATGTAAGATGCCCCAGCAGCTCAGTGCCCTCTCCATTTGCTTTGGAACAGGAAACATTCCGAGTTATCCGAGCTGAACGTGAAGGTTCTGGAAGCTCTGGAGCTCTACAACAAACTGATGAACGAGAGCCCCATGTACTCAGCCTACTCCAAACTCCAGCACCCTGCACAATTCCCACCCACCTCCTCTGGAGTCTCTGTGCAGGTCAGTATCCCTGGGGTCTGGAAATTCCATGGGATCTGGAAATTCCCTGGGATCTGGCAATTCCCTGCTGCTTATCCCTGGTTTAAAAAAATCACAGCAAAACCCAAAGGGAGCCCACGAGCAATCTGACATTACCTTTGCAGGAGATGGGGATTTATGCACTAGAACAGAAGGTTTTGCTTGGCCACTGTTGAGAATTCCAGCAGATCCCTTCCATAATTCATTTCTTGCAGTTGGGATTGGGTGTTGCAGCAGCCTGCTGGGTATTCTTGCTGTGAGTCATGTCAATCTCCAAGTAAAATGTTCCCTTCTTATCTAATGGTGGGGATGGGAGGGAACTGGAATATCAGTGTATTAATCCCAAGTGTATTTTTTGCTAAATTTAGAAACACTCTGCTTTTAGCTCCTTTTGCCCTTAGAAAAATGAACATTTTGTATCAGTTCTAAACATGTGCTATTTGTGCTCCAAACTGTTTTACACTGTCCCTAATGATGGCTTAAGGAATAAATGTGGAGGGGAAGGAGAGATTTTCAAAAAGCACAGAATGAGGGTTTTTACTTGAAATGAATTTTACTTTCATGTTAATTGTTCAGTGGGAAAAGAATAGTTGCCATGGCAACTGCTAGATCTGAAAATATGTCAGTTAAAAGTAATTCCGTGTCCTTAACTCCAGTAACGATGGAAAATTCATTATATTTGGAGGTTACAAAGTAATTTAAGCCAAAAGGCAACTGGAGTTTGCTGTTTCCTCCCAAGACCGGTGCCTAGAAATGCAGGATAATGCTGGGCTTTATTTGGGACAAACCTATTTATCCCAAATCCAACCCCCACCAGCAACTCCAGCCCCGTGCCACCTGAATTTGGAGGGAATCTTGCATTATTTAAACCAGAACTGGCAGCAAGTGCAGGTTTTGCTTCCAGCTGTAGAATATTCTGGTGGATTCAATCCAAAGCGTGCTGAGCACCAAATCTGCTGGCCTTGATTTGCTTTGCAGTCGTATCCTGTGCAGCCTCCCAGTGGGAATTACATGATCCAGGGGGTGTCCATGTCCCCAGGGTACAGCCTGGCCCCGGAGCAGGTGAGGTCTCTGCCTCAGAGCATCAACTCTGCAGCCACTCAGCCACCTCCAGCTGCTTATTTAAGGTATGGATCCAGCAAATCCTTCTTTCTGGGGGGAATTTTGCCACTTTGCACATTCTCGTGGCGTTTACATTTAGTGACACATCATTTTTGAGAGGAAAATACCAATTTTAGTCAACCAGGGAGCAATGAGAGCATTATTCTGGGTAAAACTGATCCTGCACAAGGAGGTTTCCCAGGAAGGTTTGAAGAGAGAAAGGTTGAGAAGGAACCTCTGACCTTGGCTTTAAGCACCCAGCACCAAAGATTGAAGATTAAACAGTAGGAGTAAGTTCAAGAGTAAGTAAGTTGAAGAGCAAGAGTAAGTAAGTTGAAAAGCAAGAGTAAGTTGAAGAGCAAGAGTAAGTAAGTTGAAGAGCAAGACTAAAAGTTATGTATTAGAATTACTGAGCTGCTGAAAGAATTTTGAGGGTGAAAATGTTTCTTAGTGCAAGAACTATAAAAGCTGCCATGTTAGAGGCATGAAAAGTATGGAATTCCTGGGAAACTCTGTTTGTTAAAATGGAGGAGTAACAGGAGGGAAAGTGCAAGGCCAGAGCTGATTGAAGTTGAGAGTGTGCATGTAAAAAAACCGTATTTTTGCAGCCGGCAAAACACGAAATTGCTTCCAAAATGACCCTTTTGGTCAAATGTGCATGTTTAGGAGGCTCCCAGCTTGTTTTGGGAGTGCCCTGGGTGCTGTGGTGCTGTCCCTGTGAGCGTGGCTGGTGTTGTGTCCCCGCAGCCCCGAGCCCGCGCTGCCGCAGCCCTTCCCGAGTGTCCCGAGTGTCACCGGCGCCGCCGCCGCCTTCCCCCAGCACCAGATGGGCGTGCCCGTGGACGTGGCAGCATTCCAGAGCAACCAAGGACCAGCTTATCCCGTGGCACTTCCTGCTCATTCCCTGCTCCAGCAGCAGCCAAATTTCCATCAGCAGCCTCTGCTGTGAACAGCCGGGACGGAGGAGCTCCGGGCTTGGCGGTCTTTGGGAGTCCCTGCCGTGGATATCAAAGTCCATCTTCCTCTCAGAGAGCCCAACTCGCTGCGTTAGGCTGGTGCAGAGTAAAAATAGGCACCAGCTCTGATGGTTATTTGCATTTCTGCATCCTGAACTAGATTAGGGGATGGTTTAAAATAATTCCCCGTTCCTCCGAGTCCCTTTTTTTTTTTCTCTTTCCCTGCGCTTTCAGGAAACGTCACTTGTGAATCTTTGAAAGATTGTCCCAAAATAATTCTCTTTGCAATGTGTTTCTGGAAGCTTGAGGATGCTGAGATGCTGTTGCTTTGCCTCCTCTGGTGTCTTCTGTAATCCTTCTGTCCCAGTGGCTTTAGGGAGTCCCCTTCCTGAAGGACGCGCCGCACAATCCAAGGGGTCCCTGCCTCCAGCTGGAAGAGGAAACTCTGCCCCTCAGGACCACATCCCTGTGGAAAGAGGAGGAAAAGAGGGGCTTGACAGTGCTGCCTGTGTATTTTGGAAAACACAGAGAATTACTGTGGTTTTTCTTGAGGAAAACACGTTTTCCTCCAATTCCCTGGTGTCTTGGCAGAGGTGGCGCTGCCAGCACGAGGCTCCTTGGGAAGAGCAGGCAGGGGATGCTGCAGGTGGATCCAAGGTGTTGAGCTAGGAACTCACAGCATCTCTCTTCAGGTTTCCTTTCTGGATGGATGTAGAAGTGAAGGAGCATTGGAATTGCTTGTGGGAAAGGAGGGGCTGGAGAATGCTGGAAGCTGCTGAAGCCTCTGAGGATCTGTTCCCTTTGCAGGGGGAGCTGAGTGGAACAGGAACCACCCTGATGGGACCAGGGGGTTCTGCCTCTCTTGGGTTTCCTTTCTCTGCCCCTGTGTCCATGTCTCACCCAGCCCTGAGCCCAGAGGAGCTCCTGCACCCCTGGGAAAGGGGGATCTGAGGCCATCCCACGTGCTGGGGGTGGGATTGGGCTCCTGTGCACAGGAAATCCAGAGCCTTTCCCTGGAGGAGGGATTGCCTCAGAACTGGCCACGAGTGGCAGCTGGGGAGAAAAGGAATCCAAGAATTTCTTCCCTGATGCACTTTTTGAAGGGTGGGGTTTGTCCAAGGGAGCACATGGGCTGGATTATCCTTGGGGAATGTGGGAATCCCTTCTTTTTCTTGTTTCAACTGCTGAACAAAAAAATCACTTCATCCTCCTATTTACCTCCTCACTGGAGCATGGTCACATTTATCCTGCTTTTAACCACCTCTGCTGAGTGATAATCCTTGGTTTGGGGAAATAATGGAAGCAAATTTCTGATAAAAATAACTCCATTAAACGCAGGAAGCTCCCAGATGTCTAAATAAGCATTTGTGATGTATAAACTTCATCCCAGATTGGAACTCCCAGGCTGCTGAGTGACAAAACCCACCCTCCACTCAGCACCTCCTTTTATTTCATTATTTGCTATCTTGACCTTACACTTGCAGCCTTGTGCCCATGCAAAAAGTGCTCTTTAAATCACTTTTTATTTAAATGTGTGCAATTGGAAGGAGGATTTTGTCTTTCCTTTGGACGTGACTTTAATTTGTCTTGATCCTTCCCCTGGAAGTGGCTCAGTACAAATAACACACGTGGCAATACTGAAGTGTTTTGATAACTTGTTCCTTGTGTCTTTTGAGGAAATGAATTTATTTCAATGCTGCTGTTCCAAATTCTCATTGTTTGGAGCTTTTATTTGTCAGAGTTTACTTTGTTCCAAGTTGGTTTGGGGTAGAACTAAACCTTGCTCTTGTTGCTATCAATTCTCCATGTTTGTTAGGAAATTGAAATTGGTGTTTTTTCTGGATTCTGAGCTTTGGGCCAAGAGAAGTCTTCAATTGAGCCAGCCAGATGTGATTTGATGATGTTAATTGTTAAGTATAAATAATGTATATACTCATTTGTCTGAGATTTTCTACACAGCTCCACACATGCCTGAACTTTTATAAAAGCAGGATTTGTCCTTCTGTCACCTCTTCTACTCCTAACTCTGTGATATGCAACTTGTAGATAGTGTAAAATAATTTAATTATTATTAAACCAGTGTATTTAGAGGGGGTTGGTGTTTCTCTTCATACTTCTAGACATGATCATATTTATTTTTAAGGCCTGATTGTAACTGAACATGCTGCCAAAGGATTTCTCTAACTCCAGATTTCTACCTTAGGTTTCTACCTGCTGTTTTCTATCAGGAATTCAGGGTGGAGAACTCCTGCTTTTTCATATAAACCCTTAACATAGGAACCTTTCTAATGAGACTTTCCAGGTGGTGTATTTGTCTCATGGGTGTTAAGTGTCACTATGAGATCCATTTCCTTTGGTGTGAGCTGGGGACCTGTTGTGTCTGTTCAATTTGTCACCCCAGAGTGCTCTGAGGGCTCGTGCTCTGTCACCCGATGTCAGCCACGCTTTGTCTCTCCAATTGGCTCCAGAAATAATGGTAAAAATCCGATTATTGAAACCTCCCATGTGCTCTTGTGTGTTCTTTGTGCTGCAGGGTTTGGTGGGGATGGCCCTGGGCTTGTGGCACTCTGTCCCTCCATGCTGTGGCCTCTCTCAGGGATCATTTCCTGAGATAAGGATGATTTTCTTCCCTTATTTTTATCTGTGCATCTTTTCTAAGACCTCCCAGGCACTGCCCCTGCTTGCACTGAGAGCTCTCTGTGGGATGAGCAACGTTTGTTCACAAACACACCCAGGAGCATTCCCTGCTCAGAGAGTGAGGGAGTCCTGAGTCCTGTGACTGTGCCTGAGAATTCTGTTCATCCCAGGCAATCAGGGTGAATCCCTGGGCTCTGATCCTGCTGCTGAGGCACTGCATGGACACCAAAACCCCTGAGGATTCTGTTCATCCCAGGCAATCAGGGTGAATCCCTGGGCTTTAACCCTGCTGCTGAGGCCCTGCATGGACACCAAAAACCCCTGAGGATTCTGTTCATCCCACACAATCAGGGTGAATCCCTGGGCTCTGATCCTGCCTCTGAGGCTGTGCATGGACACCAAAACCACCTGAGAATTCTGTTCATCCCAGGCAATCAGGGTGAATCCCTGGGCTCTGATCCTGCTGCTGAGGCTGTGCATGGACACCAAAACCCCTGAGAATTCTGTTCATCCCTGGCAATCAGGGTGAATCCCTGGGCTTTAACCCTGCTGCTGAGGCTGTGCATGGACACCAAAAACCCCTGAGAATTCTGTTCATCCCAATCAGGGTGAATCCCTGGGCTTTGGTCCTGCTGCTGAGGCTGTGCATGGACACCAAAAACCCCTGAGAATTCTGTTCATCCCACACAATCAGGGTGAATCCCTGGGCTCTGATCCTGCTGCTGAGGCTGTGCATGGACACCAAAAACCCCTGAGAATTCTGTTCATCCCAGGCAATCAGGGTGAATCCCTGGGCATTGGTCCTGCTGCTGAGGCACTGCATGGACACCAAAACCCCTGAGAATTCTGTTCATCCCACACAATCAGGGTGAATCCCTGGGCTCTGACCCTGCTGCTGAGGCTGTGCATGGACACCAAAACCCCTGAGAATTCTGTTCATCCCACACAATCAGGGTGAATGCCTGGGCTTTGGTCCTGCTGCTGAGGCCCTGCATGGACACCAAAAACCCTGAGAATTCTGTTCATCCCAGGCAATCAGGGTGAATCCCTGGGCTTTGGTCCT
Source organism: Agelaius phoeniceus (assembly GCF_051311805.1). Taxonomy (NCBI): domain Eukaryota; kingdom Metazoa; phylum Chordata; class Aves; order Passeriformes; family Icteridae; genus Agelaius; species Agelaius phoeniceus. The sequence goes on along the minus strand of NC_135271.1, from coordinate 49,728,637 downwards.
GCTGCTGAGGCTGTGCATGGGCACCAAAACCACCTGCAAAGAGCCCCAAAAATTGTCATTTACACATCAATCACTGGTTTTCATCCTTTTTTTATAGCCCTTAGGAGCTTCTGACCCCAGTGGGTTGATTTAGGGTCACTTCAGGCTGGAAGTCAACCTTTAAAAAGCCAGATCATATCCTGAATTATTGGGAAATGCTGGCTTGTTTTCCCTTCTGAATCCCAGCCTGATCCATGAGGTCTCTGGAGGGAATCTTTCCCTGGGAAATCAGCCAGTCCATGGTCAATGTTTCAACAGAAGTGCCTTCCTAGGACCAATTGAGTGATGAAACTGAATGTAGAAATAATCTCATTTAGACCACAGCCTCGGTGACCCACATTCACCTCAGACACAGAAACCAGCCAAGGAATGGAAGGATTTGGTGTCTGGAGTGACACAGGAGGACACTGGCAGGGCTGGCTGTGCTCAGAGTGTGCAGGTGTGAGTGAGGATGTGCACACTGCTGCTCCTGCTCATCCAGTGTGAGTGAGGGTGTGCACACTGCTGCTCCTGCTCATCCAGTGTGAGTGAGGGTGTGCACACTGCTGCTCCTGCTCATCCCAGTGTCAGTGAGGATGTGCACACTGCTGCTCCTGCTCATCCCAGTGTGAGTGCAGTGAGGATGTGCACACTGCTGCTCCTGCTCATCCCAGTGTGAGTGCAGTGAGGATGTGCACAATGCTGCTCCTGCTCATCCAGTGTCAGTGAGGATGTGCACACTGCTGCTCCTGCTCATCCCAGTGTCAGTGAGGATGTGCACACTGCTGCTCCTGCTCATCCCAGTGTGAGTGCAGTGAGGATGTGCACACTGCTGCTCCTGCTCATCCCAGTGTCAGTGCAGTGAGGATGTGCACACTGCTGCTCCTGCTCATCCAGTGTCAGTGAGGGTGTGCACACTGCTGCTCCTGCTCATCCCAGTGTCAGTGAGGGTGTGCACACTGCTGCTCCTGCTCATCCAGTGTCAGTGTCAGTGAGGGTGTGCACACTGCTGCTCCTGCTCATCCCAGTGTGAGTGCAGTGAGGATGTGCACACTGCTGCTCCTGCTCATCCCAGTGTGAGTGCAGTGAGGGTGTGCACACTGCTGCTCCTGCTCATCCCAGTGTCAGGATGTGCACACTGCTGCTCCTGCTCATCCAGTGTCAGGGTGTGCACACTGCTGCTCCTGCTCATCCCAGTGTCAGGGTGTGCACACTGCTGCTCCTGCTCATCCAGTGTCAGTGAGGATGTGCACACTGCTGCTCCTGCTCATCCCAGTGTCAGTGAGGATGTGCACACTGCTGCTCCTGCTCATCCCAGTGCAGTGAGGATGTGCACACTGCTGCTCCTGCTCATCCCAGTGTGAGTGAGGGTGTGCACACTGCTGCTCCTGCTCATCCCAGTGTGAGTGTCAGTGAGGATGTGCACACTGCTGCTCCTGCTCATCCCAGTGTGAGTGCAGTGAGGATGTGCACACTGCTGCTCCTGCTCATCCCAGTGTGAGTGAGGGTGTGCACACTGCTGCTCCTGCTCATCCCAGTGTGAGTGCAGTGAGGATGTGCACACTGCTGCTCCTGCTCATCCCAGTGCAGTGAGGATGTGCACACTGCTGCTCCTGCTCATCCCAGTGTCAGTGAGGGTGTGCACACTGCTGCTCCTGCTCATCCAGTGTCAGTGAGGGTGTGCACACTGCTGCTCCTGCTCATCCCAGTGCAGTGAGGGTGTGCACACTGCTGCTCCTGCTCATCCCAGTGTGAGTGCAGTGAGGATGTGCACACTGCTGCTCCTGCTCATCCCAGTGCAGTGAGGATGTGCACACTGCTGCTCCTGCTCATCCCAGTGTCAGGGTGTGCACACTGCTGCTCCTGCTCATCCAGTGTCATTGTCAGTGAGGGTGTGCACACTGCTGCTCCTGCTCATCCCAGTGTCATTGTCAGTGAGGGTGTGCACACTGCTGCTCCTGCTCATCCCAGTGTCAGTGCAGTGAGGGTGTGCACACTGCTGCTCCTGCTCATCCCAGTGCAGTGAGGATGTGCACACTGCTGCTCCTGCTCATCCCAGTGTCAGTGAGGATGTGCACACTGCTGCTCCTGCTCATCCCAGTGTCAGTGAGGGTGTGCACACTGCTGCTCCTGCTCATCCCATGTGAGTGAGGGTGTGCACACTGCTGCTCCTGCTCATCCCAGTGTCAGTGCAGTGAGGGTGTGCACACTGCTGCTCCTGCTCATCCCAGTGCAGTGAGGGTGTGCACACTGCTGCTCCTGCTCATCCAGTGTGAGTGAGGATGTGCACACTGCTGCTCCTGCTCATCCCAGTGCAGTGAGGGTGTGCACACTGCTGCTCCTGCTCATCCCAGTGTCAGTGAGGGTGTGCACACTGCTGCTCCTGCTCATCCCAGTGCAGTGAGGGTGTGCACACTGCTGCTCCTGCTCATCCCAGTGTCAGTGCAGTGAGGGTGTGCACACTGCTGCTCCTGCTCATCCCAGTGCCAGTGTCAGTGAGGATGTGCACACTGCTGCTCCTGCTCATCCCAGTGTGAGTGAGGGTGTGCACACTGCTGCTCCTGCTCATCCCAGTGTGAGTGAGGGTGTGCACACTGCTGCTCCTGCTCATCCCAGTGTGAGTGAGGGTGTGCACACTGCTGCTCCTGCTCATCCCAGTGTCAGGGTGTGCACACTGCTGCTCCTGCTCATCCAGTGTCAGGGTGTGCACACTGCTGCTCCTGCTCATCCCAGTGTCAGTGAGGGTGTGCACACTGCTGTTCCTGCTCATCCCAGTGTGAGTGAGGATGTGCACACTGCTGCTCCTGCTCATCCCGGTGGGAGGTGAGATGTGTCTGTAGGTGAAGCTCGGCAGTGGGAAGGAAATCCAGGTTCCGCTTCCAAGTCTTCCTCGGGTTTTATTCCAACTCCTCATCTCCTGACTGAGCTTGTTTTCCTCCGTGCCCTGGGCATGGAGCTCCCTCCCTGGCTGGGAGTGCTGTCGGTCGGTCCTGATGGATGTGGGAAGGGCTGGGCAGGGCCCTGGGGCTCGGCTGGAGGGGCCCGGTGGGCTCAGGGGGTGCTGCTTGCCCAGGGCTTCCACCAAGGAACGGACCTTAAATGCCATCCAGTGCCACCCCTGCCAGGGCAGGGACACTCCCACCATCCCAGGCTGCTCCAGCCTGGCCCTGGGACACTTCTAGGGATCCAGAGGCAGCCCCAGCTGCTCTGGGAATCCCAGCCCAGCCAGGAATTCCCAATTCCCAATGTCCCATCCATCACTGCCCTCTGGCACTGGGAGCCATTCTCTGGCTCCTGTCCCTCCATCCCTTGTCCCCAGCCCCTCTGCAGCTCTCCTGGAGCCCTGGATCCTTCCCGTCTCCCGGTGAGCATCCCCGGCGGTCTCTCCCAGCCCGTCCCCAGCGCACCGCGGGGCTCGGGGCTCGCCCCCCGGCCGGAACCGTGCCGGGGCCGGGCTCCGGGGGTTTTGCCGTCCCAGCCCCGCCCCGGGGCCGCCCCCCGCCCGCCGCCCCCTCCCCAGCGCGCTCCGCCCCGGCGGCGGCTCCGCTGCGCCCGGAGAGCGCCCGGGAGCGCCGGGAGCAGCGGGAGCGGGAGCGGAGCCATGGCCGCGGTGCGTGCGGGGCCGGGGGCGGCGGGGCCGGGGCCGGGGCCGGGACACCACCTTGATGCTTTGTCCCCGGGCAGGTGACGAGGGGCACCGCGACGCGCCGCAGCCGCCTGAAGCGCTCGGACGGCAGCACCACCTCCACCAGCTTCATCCTGCGGCAGGTCAGCGCCGGGGCTCGGGCACAAGCGGGGGGCTCCGGGCACTAACGGGGGGCTCCGGGGCTCGGGCACGGCCGGGGGGCTCGGGCGGCTCCGTCCCGGCGGGGCCGGAGCCCGTGCGGAGCGCGGCGGTGCCGCTGCCCGGGGATGCTCCGGCTCCGGTTCCCGGCTCTGGCACCGCTGGAGTTGCGGGCACGGCGGAGTTCGGGGCTGGGAGCGGCCCCAGAGCCCGGCTGGAACGCACGGATCGTCCCCGCCTTGGGCTCCCGGCGGTGACTGACCCGCTGGGCATCTCCTCGTTATTCCCTGGGACACCGGGAGATGCGCTTGGCGTAGGGAATGGAAGCTGAGGTTTTAGTGATCTCCCGACTTGAGGATTTCTGGGGAGAAAATGGTTTTAAGTGTGTCAAGAGCATCGGTGTCTGAGGTTGGGGCTGCTCAGAGCTGGTTGCACAGCAGCCCCGTGCACTGCAGGAGCTCTGGTAGCCATCAGCGTGGAACCTCCTGCTAACATTCCCCCTTCTCCTTCTCTGCCACCCTTTTCCTTCCCTGCTCCCCTTTTCCATCCCTGTTCCCAGTCTCCCGCTCTGCCTGCCAGCTGTCCCTGCTCAGACACAGACCGACATCCCGAGTCCCCTGGAGCATCACCCTCGGCTAAAACCCGCTGTTTGCAGTAAATATTATCAATTTCATTCCCAAGTCCAGCGTGTGCAGCATTCCCCAGAGCATGACCCCTGCATCCCGGGTTCCCCAGGGACTCCAGCAGGAGCTGAAGGAGGCTCAGGGGAAGCAGAGCCAGGCCCTTGGCAGACCCAGGGACACTTGCCACGCATGGCAGCGTGCTGTGCTCAGGACATGGAGGTTGCTCTGGCACAGAGGGGGATTTAAATAACCCAGGCAGGTTTCATTTGCCTGCTGGCACCTCCTTGCCACGGCCCCGGCCCGGAGCAGCTGTTTGGGGCTGGCAGTCCCCGTTCCCAGGGTGACATGTGAGAGTCTCAGGAAGAGTCTGACGTTCAGGGTGCTCTGAGCCGTGCAGGCTGGAGTTGAAACAAGGATAAAAGGAGCAGAAAGGCAGTTTTGGGTTATGCTGGAGGGTTGAGGAGATGCTGCCGTGGGTGCTCCTGGGAGATGTCCTGGAGCAGCTCTCAGCCTGGCAGGGGAGCTGCTTCCAGAGGTGGATTTGTGCTGCCTGGGAATTCGGGGTTGGTGGTTTGGGCAGAGGGTCCTTGGCATCACCTGGTGTCCAAGGCAGCAGGACATGACCTGGAATTTTGGAAGCCAGGCCTCTGTCTGTCTGGTTTTGGGGCACTCGCTTCCCTCCTGACCCCCTGGGGGTCATTCCCCCATCCACACTGGATGGGCCCTTCCAATTTAGAACAGGAAAATCAGGTGATGGGATGTTTTCCCTGTCCTTTACCCTCCCACAGGGAACTTCTCCCTCATAACAATCAGGCTCTGCAAGCAGAAGTGGAACAGAAAGTCCCACCAGCAGGGATCAGCTTCAGGTAGCACTGTGGTGCTTGTAGGTCTAATCTAAAACCAAATGGGAATTCTGTCAGTGAGATCTGTAATCAGTGTCCCAAAGGAGTTTAAATCTTTTGTAGATCTTGTATACATGAAAAACTGAGCACCAGCTTCTTGCCCAAGCCCACAGTACCTATGGAAATGACATCCTTGGTTTCCTTCTGTGCCAGGAGAGACGCAGCTCCCTGGGATTTGAACTCATTACTCGACTTTTCATTATGTTGCATTTAATTTCTGGTTTCGATCCATTGCTCAATCTAATTTAGGAAGGGAATAACGTTTGGAGGAGCTTTTGGATTTGCATTTTTTTTGTCCACACCGTGTGGTGGGAAGCAGAGAGGGTCTGTGGGGTGTGTTTGTGTGTGTCCACAAGGACAGAGCTCCCAGCTCCAGCCTGTCCTTGTGGGAAGCTGGCAGTGCCCTCTCTGTTGGGGGAGATGTTGCTCTGGAGGGCACAGAGGGAGTCCTGTACTGCCAGGAACACGCAGGGGTGTGCTGGGAATCAGTGGGATGATGTTTAAACACCCCAGAGGCAGTGGGGTCCCTGCTGTCCTGGAGTGACCCTGATGCGGAGATTCCCAGCTGCTGGGATGGGCCCCAAATCCGGGCACAGCCAGGGCTGGCAGCAAAGCTGGCACTGAAGGGGTCAAGTGTGGCCTTTGAGCAAGGAATGGGTGCACAGAACTGTTCCTCTGACGTGGCAGGTGCTGCTCAATTAGAGCCAAGAACCCCCTTAAGGGACAGGAGTCAATTATTAGACACTAATTAGGGCAGCTGGAAACATGTGCTTGTGATTCCTCACAACGCTGGCATCAGAACTCCTCCTTGTGTTTTCTGGGGGTTTGTGACTCAGGATTTGGTGTTTTCTCTTTGAATTCAGGATCAATTTATTCCCTGAGATTTCTGATGAGATTTTTTCACTGACAAAAGCTATGACCTGTGCAGGACAGCAGCAAGCACCCAGAGGCTGTGTCCGAGCATCTGCCACTTCTTGGGATGCTGGGGTGCAAGTTCAGCTTCTCTTTCTCCTCCTCCTCATTTTTCTCCTTCTCCTTCTCCTCTCCAAATGTCTCCCAGAGGAATATTTACACATTTTGCTTTTTATTGACCCAACTGCAGCCCTCATGCAGGTGAGATGGAGACACCTCCTCAGGCAGGGTCTCCCTTTGGAATGTTCTCCCTCACACCTCAGGCTCAGGAGAACTCCTGAGGGAGCTGGGCAGGGGCTGCAGAATCCCTGAGGGAGCTGGGCAGGGGCTGCAGAATCCCTGAGGGAGCTGGGCAGGGGCTGCAGAATCCCTGAGGGAGCTGGGCAGGGGCTGCAGAATCCCTGAGGGAGCTGGGCAGGGGCTGCAGAATCCCTGAGGGAGCTGGGCAGGGGCTGCAGAATCCCTGAGGGAGCTGGGCAGGGGCTGCAGAATCCCTGAGGGAGCTGGGCAGGGGCTGCAGAATCCCTGAGGGAGCTGGGCAGGGGCTGCAGAATCCCTGAGGGAGCTGGGCAGGGGCTCAGGCTGGAGCCAAGGAGGATCCCCAGGGATCTTTTCCCTCTCTGGAATTCCCTGCCAGGAGGGCACAGCCGGGGGGGTCGGGCTCTGCTCCCAGGGCACAGGGACAGGAGCAGAGGGAACGGCCTCAGGCTGGCCCAGGGCAGCTCAGGGTGGATTTTGGGGCAATTCCTTCATGGAAAAAGTCCCCCAGCCCTGGCACAGCTGCCCATGGCATTGGAGTCCCCATCCCTGGGGGGTTTAAAGCCCTGTGGATGTGGCACTTGGGGACAGGGGTCAGAGGTGGCCTTGGCAGTGCTGGGGATGGTTGGACTCAATGATTCCAGAGGATTTTTGGCCTTGTTGTAATAAAATCCCCTTGAAACATTCACGGGAATCAGTGGAAATCCTTCCCAGCTTGTGCCAGAGACTCCAAGTGAAGCCACTGAGTGTCCCTGAGCAGCCCAAGGACATTCAACTTCACACAAAACTATATTTAGACGTGCAGTTTATTTCTGGAAGTTTTTGCTGCTTCTTTAGAGATAGTTGAGGTTAAAGCCAATTTTCTTTTGAGACTTAGTTACACCTGGTGCTGCATCTTTGGCAGCACTTGTGCTTCCCCTTTTTAAATGTAATATTAATTGTGTAATATTGAGAGGAAGAGAAGAGCAGCATTTTGTGTTATCAGAGCAGCTCTTAGGCTGTAACAACACTCCAAAGGTTGAGGACATTTTGACAAAAGAATTTAGAATCTTTAAAAAGAGTTTTGTGGCCTTGTTTCCACGGGGCTGTGCTGGTCAGTGACCATTTCTTTATGAACTTTTCAAGGTGCATCTGAATTCTTCCCAGAATTTTGCATTTTTTGGTCTCACAATCCTTTTCCTCAGGGCATCACCTGGGGACTCTGGTCTCCACTGGAGCTGCTGGGAGCAGGGTCCATTCCAGTGGGAGCCTGCAGTGATCCAGGCATTCCTCAAAATCCAGCACTGATTAAATGGATAAAAATCGTGTCTGCAGAGGAGCAGAGCAGAGGTTCAGTAATTTAGCTCAGGATGAGCTCAATCCTGCCATGAGTCATTAATTTCTAAAATACAGCTTACTGTCATGGAATGTGATTATTCCTTAGGCTGGGCCCTCATTTTCCTCTGTGCAGCACTCAGGAGCTGTTTAAGCATTTGACAGGTGAATAAAAGGCTGAGCCCTCTCTCCCCAGAGCAGCAGCCCTGGCATGGTTGTGCCTCATCCCTGCTGGAATCAGGGTGCTCAGCTCAGCCAGGCTCTCAGGTTGTGCCATTTGATGAACAAACAATGGGTTTAGTTTATAAAAGTCAAGATTTGACTTTGTAAATCCAAATATTTAGGTTGAATCAAAGAGGGGAATTAAGGCTTGCAGTGAAATGAGTGTTCTCAGGGTGTCTTGCTTGACTTTCCCTCAGGTTTGGGGTTTTCTCCTGCATTCAGCACCACAGAGTTCACAAGGGCTTTCCAAAAGGGCCTTGCAGCTCTGGGGGAAAGCAGTGTTTTCTGCTGATGTCACAGAATCCTGGAATCCTGGAATGGTTTGGGTTCAAGGGACCTTAAATCCCCTCCCACGCCAGTCCCAGCCTGGCCTGGGACATTGGGCCCTGTTGTTCTGTCAGTCCTCATGGCCTGAGGTCAGTTCCAGGTGATTTTTGGGGATGATTTGCTCCCTGCAGGGCAAAGGTGACAGGGCTGCACTGGGACAATCCGTGGCAGGAATTCCCTGTGAAGGACTGGGGAGCTTCCATGGAATTGTCCCCTGGCAGCTGCAGAGGAACCATCCCACCAAGGGGCAGGGCTGGGATTTTGGAATGGCTGTAGCGACCTTGGGGAGGAAATCCTGGGAAAATGAGGAGTCCAGCCCTGCTTCCCTACAGCTCCCAGTGTGGAAGGTCCAGGTGGGCCCAAGGCCATCCCTCCCTCCATCAGCTCCTCCAGGATGCTGCCCGTGTGGATGAGGTCAGAGCCATGGGATGCTCAGGTGGGACCTTGGCCAAGGTTTCTGGAAGGAAATGGAAGCACTTGGAGCATGTCCTTTGTGGAGCTGGGCCAGGATGGATTTAGGGCAAGGCTCTTCCCCCAGAGGGTGCTGGCACTGCCCGGGCTCCCCAGGGAATGGGCACATTCCCAACAGCTCCAGGAGCATTTGGACAGCACTCCAGGGATGCCAGGGTGGGATTTTGGGGTGTCTGTGCAGGGCCAGGAGCTGCATCCATGATCCTGTGGGTCCCTTCCCACTCAGGATATTCTGTGACTCCATGAACCTTCACCAGGCTTAAATACCAGGAAATGAAATGGAATTTTCTTTTTGCTTTTAATCATAAAGCAAGGAGTAGGAAACTTGGCTTCTCTCCTCAGTTCTGTCATCACCAGGACCGGCAGCCTTCTGCACATTCCCGTTTTTCCTCTGGAATGCTGCGTGCCCGGGAATCTCCGTGGCATCAGGAGGTTTAATTGAATGTTTCTCCCTGCTCTAATTGAGTCCCCAATTAAGCTCTCACTCGGGGCTCTGTTAGGAGGAGATGCTGTGTGTGCCGTGTTTGCAAGCACATCCCTACGACCACCATGGTTTTCCAGGGAAAAATCCCCCAGCTGCTGGATTTTGGTCAGGTTTGGAGCCTCAGGGGTGATGTCCCCGCTGAGGCGTCCAGGATGGTGCAGTTCCCGTGGGATTGGTGTCACCGTCCGTGTCCCCAGCACGGGGAGCAGGGAGGGGCTGGAGCTCAGCAGCAGCCGCTGGAATGGGAGCTGGGATCGGAGCTCCTGGAGCGGTGGGGTTGAGCGGGACGGCCCCGAGGGCCGGGACTGTGCCTTGCCCGGCCGTGTCCTGCTCCCAGCGGATGTGCTGGCCGCCTCTCTGTCGCCATGGCAACCAGGCCGGGCTTCGCAGAGAGCCCAAAGTCACCCAGGAAAAGGCGGATATTAATAGAGAGCGACGCAGGGATGGAGAAAAAATAGGATCTGGCTGCTCCTCACCCCGAATTTGGGGGATTTGGGAGCGATCCGTGTGCCTGTGGCGGCGGTGGGTGTTTGTTTACGTGGCTCTGTGCAGCGTGACCTATAAAATTAATTCCCTTTAGTCGAGCTGTGTTATCCCAGCGAGCATCTCCGTGCTTAGAGCAGCAGAATGGGAGCAGGATGTGAATGGGGGAGGCTCGAGAGGTGGCAGTGACAAAATACCTGCACAGACAGGGAATACAGGGGTTTAAAATGTATAATATAAATATAAAAATATACAAATATATCAATACATAATATATTTGTGTGTAAATATATAACATATATTAATGTAAATATTAAATTAAATACAGGGGTTTAAAGTGTATAATATAAATGCAAAAATATACAAATATAATTGTGTGTAAATATATAAAATATATTAATGTAAATATTAAATTAAATACAGGGGTTTAAAATGTATAATATAAATATAAAAATATACAAATATATCAATACATAATATAATTGTGTGTAAATATATAAAATATATTAATGTAAATATTAATGTAAAGGAAATACAGGGGTTTAAAATGTATAATAAAAATATAAAAATATACAAATATATCAATACATGATATATTAGTGTGTAAATATATAAAATATATTAATGTAAATATTAATGTAAATTAAATACAGGGATTTAAAATGTATAATATAAATATAAAAATATATAAATATATCAATACATAATGTATTTGTATGTAAATATATAAAATATATTAATGTAAATATTAAATTAAATACAGGGGTTTAAAATGTACAATATAAATACAAAAATATACAAATATATAAGTACATAATATATTTGTGTGTAAATATATAAAATATATTAATGTAAATATTAATGTAAATGAAATACAGGGATTTAAAATGTATCGTATAAATGCAAAAATATACAAATATATAAATACATAATATATTTGTATATAAATATAAAAATATATTAATGTAAATATAAATATATATATATATATAGGGTATGAATGCACAGTGCTCTTGATACCCCCTTCAATACTGAATAGGCAAGAACTAAAAAATCTAAAAAATACAAATATGTAAATACCAACATATAAATATATACATGTAAAAGCATATGAATATAAAAAAAAGGAAAAATTATGTAGGGTATGAATACACAAAGCTCTTGCTGCCCCCCTTCAATATTTAATAGATAAGAATGAAAAAAATACCTTTGCAAACATGTAAAAAAATATATATGGGAATAAATCTATATATAGGATATGAGTGCACAATGCTCTTGCTGTCCTTTTCAATATCTAATAGGAAAGAATTAAAAAATACCTTTACAAATATGTAAGTATATATATTAAAACGGCTATAAATATATCTATATCTGTGTTAATATATAGATATAGATATATATAGAGAGAGATATATATACATAGATATATAGGGTATGAATGCATGATGCTCTTGCTGTCCTCCTTCAATATTTAATAGATAAGACAAACATGTAAAAAAATATATATATGGGAATAAATATATATATAGGAGATGAGTGCACAATGGTCTTGCTGTCCCCCTTCAATATTTAATAGAAAAAAATTAAAAAATACTTTTACAAACATGTAAATATATACATATAAAAGGTTATTAAAATATATATATATATATATATATAAAAAATAGATATATAGGGTATGATGCTCTTGCTGTCCCCATTCCTGGGAGGAGGAGCCTGGAATTCAGGAATCCTGCATGACCTGAGCCAGGCTGAGTTAAATCCAGGATTGGAGCTCCCAGGACAGCCCCATGCCCAGCTGCTCCTCCCGGTGCCCCCAGGCTGGATCTCAGGCCCTGGTTTTCCTTTGCCGGGGAGGAGATGGGGCTGTGGTTTCTATGGACACCAGCACACGCCCATGGGCTCTGGAGCAAGCAGAGACGGTGGTGACTGGGGACTCCGTGCTCAAATGTGTTCTGCTGCTCTGAGAGGAACAGAAATAGCTTTTTATCCTAAACCCCTTGGGGTTTGGGGGACCCACAGAGCTGGAAAAAAGAGAATTCCTGAATTGCTTTCTGTTGGTTACAGGGTTAGGGGGGGGGGGGGGGAAGCCTGATGTGAATAATCTTCCAAATTGGCTTTAAAAATAATCAGGCAGAGCTCTAGGAAAATAAAATCTAAAATTCTTGAGCCACCTTGCCATGTTAAAAAGATCTGCTGTTAAAAGGGGTTTTGGCTGATAGTCAAGTGGGATAAAAAGAATCCCAGAATCCCAGAATCCCAGACTGGTTTGGGTTGGAAGGGGCTTTAAAGCCCATCCAGTTCATCCAGGGACACCTCCCACTGTCCCAGGTTGCTCCAAGCCCTGTCCAGCCTGGCCTTGGACAATTCCAGGGATCCAGGGACAGCCCCAGCTGCTCTGGGAACTCCAGCCCAGCCAGGAATTCCTTCCCCATATCCCAACTAAACATTATGGTAATAAATGATGGCTAATTTGACAACTGATACAATTTAGAGTGGGAACAAGAACCTGTCTTTCCTCTGTTGTTTTAATTTTTGGCTGCTGGTAATGAGGTCTCCAGATAAAAAGGGATTGGGAACAGCAAGGCCTTGCCTGCCTTTCCCTCTCCCTCTAATAGAAATGGGAACCTTTCCTAAAGGGCAGGGAGAGAGGTTGGAGAGCCCTCCTGACCCCATTCTCTGCCCTGGTACAAACCCCGTGGGTTTTTGGGACCTTTCACACCTCACCCCTTCTGTGGGAGGTGCTGCTCCCTCGGGGCTGTTGGGAATTTTGGTGTCCCTGAGTGTCCCTGAGTGTCCCTGAGTGTCCCTGAGTTTGCAGAGGGACCCTGGGGAGGGGGGTGTGAAGCACTGGAAGCTTCTGGGGAAATCACGGCCCTGCTGGTTCCACCCATCCCCTTCCCACTGAACAATAAACCCTCAGCATTCCCCTTCCTTGACACTTCCATGATGAGCAGCACGCTTCAGGGAAAACCTTTTCTTGTCCCAAATAAGAGATTTACCATCCTTGAGTGAAAGCCCCTGGAATCCTGGCAGTTTGCAGCACTCAGCTCTGGGCTGTGACACCTTTTCCTGCCAGGAATAAGCAGGCAGGAAACCATAACCTCCTCTTGACTTTCCCTGGATCCCTTTCTCCTGAGGTTTGTGCTTTATGGGGGTCCCTCTCCAGGCTGTGGTTTCAGTGCTTACCCAGGCACTCTTTTCCCAGCTTACATAATGCATCATTTCCCATTTGTCCCTGCAGACAGCAGGAGCTGCCCCCGTGTCTCCACAGCTCTGCAGGTTTCTGCACTTAATGCACTTGGATATCCCTGCAAAATCAGACATCCCCAGCCAGGCAGGGCAGTACAAGAATTCCAGGCTGGAATTTTGCAAAAAAACCTTCTGAAAACACTCCTCTGGACATCAAGACAATCCTTTTATTGGGATAGTTATTGGGATTTGCTGGGTGACCTGAAGCAGCAGCAGCAGACACTTGGATTGAAGCAGGAGAATCCCAGCCATGTCCTGGAGGAAAATCCCAGTGATGCTCCTCACCAGTGACTCCATTAAACCTTGACAACTACAGAGTTACATGTCTGTTCCCAGAGAGAAAGGTGGATTACAGGAGGATTTTCCAGCCAAATCCCATTGTTGATTTGGATTTGCATTTTGCTTGCCCGGGTTCCTGTGGTGAGTTACATTCTCCACTTCTACCTCAGGGCTCAGGGGACCTTCTCCTGGACAGGACCTTCTTGGGGACAACACTGGACATGTAAACGTTCACTCCCATTTCTATGAAGTGTTTTTGGAGCCTTTTATGCCAAGTTCCCTCCACACTTCCAAGTTCAGAGGTGGAATTTTTGTATCAGGAATTCATTGGGGTTTTTGCTCCTTGGGTGATTTCCTCTGAGCAATGGGAACTGATTTTCCCATTAGGAGATATTTCATAACCTGGTGGGGGTTTTCTTTATTCATCAGAGGGGGATAAAAATGCCCTCAGCACTTGGCATTTCTTGGCCCTTAATGAGCAGTCGAGGTTAATGGCCCGAGATGATGGAACCTCAGCCAGGCATTCATTTTCCAGGAGCCTGCTGGCAATTGGGGCTGAAATATTCTCCTGCTGCTTTGCCTTTGAGCATCTTGGGCCAGCAGGAGCAGCTTCTGCTCCCTCTCCATCCCATGGGACAGCAGCTCTGCTCTGCCTTGGATGAAGGAGATGTGTGACCTGGGGGTGGCACAGGGGACAGCTGGTGCTGCTGGGCTGGGTGGGAAGAGAGGCATCCCATGAATTCCAAATGGAACCAGTTCCTTGGAGGAGCAGGTGGTGTGGGAGGTGCACAGAAGTGAGGAATGAGCTGGGGTTAAGGGAGGTGGGGAGAGGAGGTGAGGGGAGAGCGTGGGAAGGGTCCCTGTGGGATGAGTCATGGAATTGTTAAGGTTGGGAAAGACCTTTAGGATCATGCAGTCCCACACCAACCAGCAGCACCAGCGTGGTCCCCAGTGCCCCACTGTGTCCCCAGGTGCCAGCTCCAGGGGTGGGGACCCCACCCTGCCCTGGGCAGCCCATTGCAGTGCTTTACAGCCCTGTCCCTGAAAAACTGATCCTGACATTTACCCTAAAGCTCCCCCAGCCCAGCCTGAGGCTGTTTCCTCTCCTGCAGCCCATGGCCTTGCTCCTCTTCCCTTCCCTCTTCCCTCTTCCTCCTCCTCCAAAAGCTCCCTCTGGCCTTGCCTTGGCTGTCTCCTTTTCACCAGTGCCTCTCTTTCCTCTGCACTGAATTTCAGCAGCTGCCTCATTACCCACTTTTGTACCAGACAAAAAGAGTGGGAAGAGGGGAAATCCCAAATTTTTACTATAGTAACTAGTTAAATTCGGGTAAGGACAGCGTGCGGGGTTTTTTTGTTTGGTTTTTTTGGCTGTTGGTTTTGTTGTTGTTGTTGTTTATTTCTGTTTTTTCCTGGGAATGTTGCTACTCTCTTTTATTTCCCATTGTGTGTGCCACAGCTTGTGTTTGTCCCTTAGAGGTGACAGTGTTGGGACACTCCCTCCCCAGACCATGAGAGCTGCCCAGTGGACAGGGTGTCACATCAGCCAAGTGATGGGAACAGACTGAGGGATAAAAAAAGAGCTCCCCAAAACCTGACAAAAAGCAGGGGCAGGGAAAAAAAGTGAGAGGAAGGAGAAGAGGAGGGGGAAAAAGACCAAGAAAGGGGAGGTGGAATCTGTCTCTGGTTTGTGTGCAGAGTCTGTGAGCACAAAATGTGGGCAGTGGCCCTAAAGAGTGGGTGACTCTTTCATAACTCATCTTTTGTCACTTCATTCCCCCATTCTTGGGTGTTCTGGAAGGAAAATTGTCCCTTTTCCTTTAGGGAGCAGTTGGATGTGTCCTAGCCACACTCACTGCTCCTGGAGCAGCTTCCTCTGCTTTCATCCCCTTTTTATCTTTCTTTTCTTTCTGCTTTGGTCCTTTCCCTTTCCTTTTCCCTTTCCCCTTTTCCTTTTCCTTTTTTCCTTTTTCCTTTTCCTTTTCCTTTTCCTTTTCCTTTTCCTTTTCCTTTCCCTTTCCCTTTCCCTTTCCTGTGTCCCTGCAGAGTTTGGGTTAGGATTGGTACAGAAAGTGGCCCCAGGGGGACAGCAGAAAGGCCACCAGGAGTCACCTGCTGCCTCCTGCCACACGATGCCCTCTCCATGGGCATGTCCAGCCTCTGCTCCTCTCCTTTTTCCAAGGGATTTTTCCAGGGATGCAGTTTATGGGGTTTCTGCAAGACACTGAGATTGTTTTGACTTTCCCTGTTCTCTCAGTGGCCAGCCCTTCACAAAGGAAATTTCCTTGGCCCCAAAGCCCATCCAGCCTGGCCTTGGGCTCTCCCAGGGCTGGGAAATGTTCTCTGGATTTATTTCATGCACTCAAGGACTCTTCTGCTCCAAACCATCCACAAGTGGGGGAGCAGCTCTCATGATGAATCTCTTGATATTTTAAACTTCTCCATGCCCTGGCTCCTCTCTGTGCTCAGTGCAGGTGATTTAGGAGGCTTTTGTGGGTTTCTATAACCTGTGCTAAAAAACAACTGAGAATCCCCCACAGCCTCTCAGCTTTCCCAGTTCCTGGCACCCCAAGTCCAACTTGGAAGCTTTCACCTGCAAGCCCTTGCCCTTCCTTTTTTCACAGATGCCTCTGGTTCCTGTGATGGGAAAATGAGAGGCAGGAAAGCCAGGAGATGGGGAATCACAAGCTGGTGTAATTTATGCAGGAGCAGTGTGGGGGAAATTGCAGCCCACTCCTGTTCCACATAAATTATGGATGTACCTCCTTGGAAATAGCTGCAGAGGGGGTTCAGGGTTTTTTTGGCTAATGAATCATGCCCTGAATTTCTACAGTACCTACATTGACTCAAATGTCTCCTTTTGGCCCCACCTTTCTTTTTACATCATCTCTAAACTTTGGCTGAACTTGCAGCTCCGGATGTTTCTTTATTTTCCTCACAAGACCCATTCCTTGAAGAATTCTGAAGAATTTCCCCCTTTCCTTGAGGAATTCTGAAGAATTTCCCCCTTTGGAAAAGGGGCTCCTGAATTTACTCCCAGAGCCTTCCATCTCATGGACTTCCCATCTTGTGCTTTGGAGATCTCTGAAGAGATCCCTCAGCTGGTTTTGAAGGATCTGTGGGAATAAATGAGGGTTTAGGAAGGTGCAGTCTGGTCTTGTGTCCATACATCCATGGATTTAGAGCCTTTGGAGCTGTGGCCTTCAAGCCAAGGGCCTGGGCAACACGAAACCTTTGGAACTGAGCAGGGAAATAAAGGAATTGGGAAGATATCGCTGAAGGAAGTGAAGGATGCTGCTGCTCACCCTGTATTTGGGGGTGTAAAATACAGATATAACATTGATATTTCTGCAGGCTGAGGGGGGATTTAGAGGAATGCTGTGTGCAGCCCTGGGAATTATCCATGAGGAATACCTGGGGAAGATACTGGAATATCATTGGAAGATATTGCTGAAGGAAGTGAAGGATGCTGCTGCTCACCCTGTCTTTGGGGGTGTAAAATACAGATATAACATTGATATTTCTACAAGCTGAGGGGGGGATTGAGAGGAATGCTGTGTGCAGCCCTGGGAATTATCCATGAGGAATATCTGGGCTGGGATCTGATATCACATCCAGCAGCAAGGAGCTGCTGGGGAAGGGCTTTGGGGAGGGACTGGAAGGTGAAGAGAAGTGGTTTGGAACAGGAGAGGATGGAACAGCTTTGGACCTAAAATCAGCCTGCTCCAAGGATACAGAACGTTGTGGAAAGGAGGAGTGGAAGTGTGATTCTCATGGTAATAAAGGAGCGGGTGGAGCAGCGTAGGCACCACGGAGAGGGGTGGAATGAGGAGATGCAGGGGGGAGGATCGTGGAAATCAAACCCCAGTCCTGGAAAACCACTTGGATTTTGCCATGGATGCAGCAGGCAGCATTTCAAGATGCTAAAGAGAGACACTGGGAACGTTTCATTGTCTTGTGTGAGGAGCCTGCCTGGGCTATATTTAACTGATCTCATGTGTGCTTTCATGAGGAATCTGTGCAGTTTCCCCCGTTTTATGTCATTTTTTAAGCACAATCACTTCTGTTCTGGTGGAAGGTGTTGCTGCCCATGGCAGGGGGTGGAACAGGATGAGCTTCAAGGTCCTTTGCAGTCCCGACCAGCCTGGGATGTGACTCAGTGCCACATGCAGCTCCCTGGTTGGCAAATATCAGAGCACTTCGGTTCAGGGCCTGGCCATATGCTAATGTGAAATATGCTAATGAGCAGCTAACGAGCGAGCGGGGAGGGTGCTCTGCCTGAATTTCAGCATCAGTTCCCTGGGGTTTGGGGAATTTCAGCTCAGTCTGGCTTGGAGAGGGGTGGCTCTGCCATCCACAGCAGGGCCAAGCTGTGCCTTTCTCCCATTCAGGTCTATTATTAGAACCTTTCCTTGGTACAATGTATTTTAATAAAATCCCGGGGTTTTTTCCTATTCAGTTCTATTCTTAGAACACTTTCTTGGTAGGGTATATTTTAATACAACCTCAAATCAAAATGCACTGTGCTGATGGTTTCTGGCTCCCCTGGCAGGACTGTGCCTCTGAACTGGTCCTGCTGTGTCCACCCACATGTTACTGCTTTGGAGGGGGGTCAAATCCTTTTTTCCTGGAAAAGCCCTTTTTGGGTTGTACCTAAAAGGCAACATTTTGGGGTGGGATGAGCTTGCACCATTCCTATGGAAGCAAAATACTGTGCAGAGGAAAAAAAAACCCAAATTTCAGAGCATGGCTGGAAATCTGTGACCATCTGGAGGGAGAAGCCTGCAGGGAGGTGTCCATGTGTCCATCACAGATGTTCATCACCACTCCTGGCACAGCAGATCCCAAGGGATCCCAGGGATCTGCCTCCCTGACTTCCACCCTGGCAGCTGTGACTTGGCTTGAGCTCAAGCGGGTTAAGCTGGGCTTGGAGAGCATCTGGCACATCTCCAGTTTGCCCTGCTCATCCCAGAACCCCAGAATGGGTTAGGTTGGGAGGGTTAAAGCCCATCCTAATCCACCCCCCTGCCATGGCAGGGCCACCTCCCACTGTCCCAGGCTGCTCCAGCCTGGCCCTGGGCACTGCCAGGGATGCAGGGACAGCCCCAGCTGCTCTGGCAATCCCAGCCCAGCCAGGAATTCCCAGTTCCCAATGTCCCATCCATCCCTGCCCTCTGGCACTGGGAGCCATTCCCTGGCTCCTGTCCCTCCATGCCTTGTCCCCAGTCCCTCTCCTGCTCTTCTCCCCACATACAGGAGAGCAGCCACAAACGTCCCCGTGTTCCCAGCAGGTATCCAGCAGTAATAACAATATTCCAAAATGTAAAGTTTTGACCAGAATAAATCATGTGTCTTCCCTGGAGTGGGGGCTGGGACCATTTGGGCTGTGGGGGCACAACCATGGGGAATGGTCCTGGTTTGGATCCTGGTTCTGGTTTGGATAAAGCTCCTGGTTTGGATCAGCTCCTGGTTTGGATCCTGGTCCTGGTTTGGATCCTGGTCCTGGTTTGGATCCTGGTCCTGGTTTGGATCCTGCCCTGGTTTGGATCCTGGTTCTGGCTTGGATCAGCCCCTGGTTTGGATCCTGGTTCTGGCTTGGATCAGCCCCTGGTTTGGATCCTGGTTCTGGTTTGGATAAAGCTCCTGGTTTGGATCAGGTCCTGGTTTGGATCCTGCCCTGGTTTGGATCAAGTCCTGGTTTGGATCCTGGTCCTGGTTTGGATCCTGGTTCTGGTTTAGATCCTGCCCTGGTTTGGATCAGGTCCTGGTTTGGATCCTGGTCCTGGTTTGGATCCTGGTTCTGGTTTGGATCCTGGTCCTGGTTTGGATCAGGTTCTGGTTTGGATCCTGGTCCTGGTTTGAATCCTGCCCCTGCTTTGGATCCTGGTCCTGGTTTGGATCCTGCCCTGGTTTGGATCCTGCCCCCAGCCCTTCCCTGTTGTGTTTCCTCCCTCAGCCTTTCAGATTTAATGCAGGATTCAAGCACAAACCCCTGAGCTGTTGTCTGACCCCCCAAATGCTGCTTTAGGCTCCAGAGGTGCTGGGTTTGGTGGTTTTTGCTGCCTTTTCTCTCCTGGGGCCCCAGAGGTGGCACGGGGTCCCATGAACAGCAAATTGCTGCAGTTTGTTTGTGTTGCTGCTGTCTTGATTTTTCTGTGAGTCCTTCCACCCTCGTGCCATCAAGTGAAGCATTTTGTAGGAACACACAGCACTGAATTTCATGGGAATGAAATATCTGATCCTAGAAAAAACAGGAGCAGTGTTTATAAGAATGTCAGACCACGGGGACATGGATTCACTTACACAGAAAGTCACTAATTACCTTCTGAAAGCCCATTTTCACAAGATCCTTATTCCTTAGTTTTCCTTCAGGCAGGATGAACCTGAAGATCCTGGCTCATGTGGTGAGGCCAGGTTTTGAGAGGAATTTGTGGGAGTCTGCTCCTCGGTTCTTGTGCAGTGTCAGCATGAAGATCCTCTTGATTTACTACAAGGAGTTTCATGCCTGTCAAATACTTTCCCATTTCTTTACAAGCTCAGAAATGGGAAACTCCTTTCCCATTTCTTTACAAGCTCAGATCCATAGGAAAATCCTTTTCCAAGGGAATTAGAGGCAGGAAAGTAATTGAAAAGAGGAATCCCATGCCCGGTGTGCCTCTCGGCTTAGGTGGCAGCAGGAGCGGAGTTTCTGGGATGGAATTCTGCAGTTCTGGTCCAAGCCACAGGATGGGGATGTTGGATTGAGGCTCGCTGGAACATCCCAGGGTTCAGCACCGAGTCCTCACCACTGTAAGTCCTTTTCGTAGTTTAAATGTGGGGTTGATATTTTTATATCTTTATGTTTTTCTATTTTTCAAAGTCCTGAGCACCTCAGCTCAGGTACAAATGCCACAAACGCAATGTGACTGATTTCCAGGGTTGCTCCTGCTGGTTTTTGGGGAATAATTTGCAGTGCTGGATGTCTGTAAGAAGCCTGGGCTATCCCAGGAGGGATGAGTTGGAGGTACAAGGAATGCTGCTTCCAGGAATTCCTGAATATTTTTAGCCCTGGTAAGACAACCATGATGCTCTCTCTTGCCTTAAATGTAAATTTGTAGAATCCCAGGATAATTTGGGTTGGAAGGGAGCTTAAAGCTCATCCCAATCTACCCATTCCATGGGCAGGGACACCTCCCACTGTCCCAGGGTGTTCCAGCCTGGCCTTGGGCACTGCCAGGGATCCAGGGGCAGCCCCAGCTGCTCTGGGAATCCCAGCCCAGCCAGGAATTCCCAATTCCCAATGTCCCATCCATCCCTGCCCTCTGGCACTGGGAGCCATTCCCTGGCTCCTGTCCCTCCATCCCTTGTCCCCAGTCCCTCTGCAGCTCTCCTGGAGCCCCTTCAGGCCCTGTCAGGGGCTCTGAGCTCTGCCTGGAGCCTTCCCTTCTCCAGGGGAACATTCCCAGCTCTCCCAGCCTGGCTCCAGCCCTGCAGCAGCTCCAGGTCCCTCTGACACTGGAGCCTCTTCCCCTGCAGGAGCTGAGCTGCCAGGGTGCACGAGGCAGAGTGAACGTTCCCTTCTGGAGCATTTACCAACTTCCCAGATGAAATATTCCTGTGCCCACAGGGGGGATCTCACTCCTCATCGTGTGAGAGCTGAGCTGCAGAAACCACAAAACAGAGAAATAAAAACCCTGAGCCAGCCCCCAGAACTGCTCCTGCAGGGCTGTGTGCTCACTGCCATGTGAGAAACCTTCAGCCTGTGCCACGCCAGGCTCTGGCTGCCCAGAACTCATCAATAACTTGTAATTTATCAATATGTTGTAATTTATCAATATTTTGTAATTTACCAATAATTTATGAATGCCAGAGGCAGGTTGGATTTTTTTTGTTGGTTTTTTTTTTTTGGTTGGGTGGGTGGATATTTTCATTTCTCTTATTGACACTTTCTGTTAGGCAGGGATGGATGGGATTTTGGGATTTGGGGAATTGGGAATTCCTGACTGGGCTGGAATTCCCAGAGAATTGGGAATTCTGTGGCTGCCCCTGGATCCCTGGCAGTGCCCAGGTGAGGCTGTAGCACCCTGGGACAGTGGAAGGTGTCCCTGCCCATGGCAGGGATGGATTGGGATGGGATTGAAGCTCCCTTCCAACCCAAAATATTCCATGATTTTCTGGTTCCATGATTCCCTTTTTTGTCCTTCTGTTTACCCCACAAACAGCCGTTGTTTTGTCCTGATTGGCACAAAACGCTCATTAATTTCTCTCATCTCCTCACAGAGCTGTTGGTTTATAAGTTGCATAAAAAAGTTGGTTTAAGTTGCATAAAAACATTTTGTCCTGAGAGCAGAGGATGGGAATTCCAGCACTTTTGAATTTTTTTTTAAGGAAGAAGGTTCCACGTTGTCAGCCCACAAATAACTGTAAATCCCCAGTGGGGTTGTGGTGGGGTGCACGGCGGCACTGCTGAGATATGGGGTGATGTAAATTAAAAATTGGGGCTTTTTAATGATAAAATCTCGGATTTCCTTACAGATAAATTTTTAAAAAAGAACTGGCAAAGGCAGCCAGATTTGCCAATGCAAATGACCCCATTAGTGCTGCTTTGACACCATAAAACTGTGAGAAACGTGAAAAAAAGAGCACTCAGGAGGTGCAGCTTTCCCAGCCGACTGGCCCATCCCTTGATGTTCCATAGGGAAAGGTCTTTCATAGGGAAAATGAAGTTATTCCCCCATCCTGCCCTCAGGATTTCTCTGGGGAGAGGCCCCTGCCCTATTGTCTCCCTGAGAGCTGCAATGAGAGCTCGTGGCTGTGTCTGAATCACAGCTTTTCCCTAAAAAAACATCTTCCATCTCCAGCTATCCACTCCATAATGCTATATTTCATACTGATAAATTATATATATTTATATAATTATGTTCTATTTTATATTATTTATCTTTATATATTCATTTTTTTTTTAAAGTCCAAGTTTGCTTGGGAACTTGCACATGGAAACCAGCAGAGGAAAAGGTCCCCCAAGATCTTTTCTATGGTGGCTTTATAGATTAATAATTAAATAAATAATTAAATAAATAAATAAATAAATAAAATTTAAAAACATAAAATTAAATAATAAATAAATAAATTTTAAATTTAATTTATGATTTCTAATAAATCTCCTGGGAATGTGGGGTAGGGCTGTCTACTCTCCTTATCCCAGACTGGGGGAACTGGGAGTGCTGGGGGGAATTTCAGAGCTGGCTCAGCCAGCTTGGTTTGTCTCCTCAGAGCCCTAAAAACGTTCTGCTGATGTCAAATCTCTGCTCTCTCCCCCTCACGTCGTGGAGCACGGGGAAAATCTGGGAAAAGCTCTAAAGATGGAACAATTCTGAGTCACTGAGACACTAATAAACACTCCCACACGCTGGCAGGGCTCAGGTTTGGTTATCCTAAATAACCATAATTGCTGAAATTCGTCATATTTGGTGATTTTGGGGTTTGTTCACTAAATCAGGAGCTTCAGGAAAGCTCCAGCTCCTGAGTCAAGCTGGGAGAAATAGTAAGAGAATATTTATTTATTCCCTTTGCCCAGAATTGTGCAGCAATTATGACAAAACAAATTTATTCCGGGTTCTGCCGATTGCCATAGAAACCCACATGGAAAATAGCAGTCCAAGGCCACTTAGCATGAGAAATCCAGAGGGCTCATCCCTGATTAACTGATCCATGCTATAGATTTTGGGAGAGAAACCCTTAAAATGGAGACATTCCCCTGGCTGGTGGCAGCTCTGGTGGGACCAGGGGAATCCTCCAGGGAAGGGAGGAGATGCTCTGGCTCCGGGAGTCTCTCCTGGGATACCCAACAGCTGTGCCACAGGATTTGGGCTTTCCCTGCAGCAATTAGTGAGGGAGGACAAGTGGCTGTGGCAGGCAGGATTCCCAGGTGGGAAGGGCAGGATATTTTCAGGTGTTTCTGGAAGGCAGAGCTGGGGCTCTGGGCTCGGGACACTGGGGTGGGGGGATCTGGGAGGGTGGGATGGAATTTGGGAACTGATTATTAGGAATTATCCTGGAATCATTAGGGTTGGAAAAGTTCCCGGAGATCATTGAGTCCAACCATTCCCTCAGCACTGCCAGCACTGCCCCCTGTCCCCAGTGCCACATCCACAGGGCCCTGAAATCCCTGCAGGGATGGGGGCTCCACCTGAGCACCTTTTCCTGAAGGAATTGCCCCAAAATCCACCCTGAGCTGCCCTGGGCCAGCCTGAGGCCGTTCCCTCTGCTCCTGTCCCTGTGCCCTGGGAGCAGAGCCCGACCCCCCCGGCTGTGCCCTCCTGGCAGGGAATTCCAGAGAGGGAAAAGATCCCTGGGGATCCTCCTTGGCTCCAGCCTGAGCCCCTGCCCAGCTCCCTCAGGGATTCTGCAGCCCCTGCCCAGCTCCCTCAGGGATTCTGCAGCCCCTGCCCAGCTCCCTCAGGGATTCTGCAGCCCCTGCCCAGCTCCCTCAGGGATTCTGCAGCCCCTGCCCAGCTCCCTCAGGGATTCTGCAGCCCCTGCCCAGCTCCCTCAGGGATTCTCCAGCCCCTGCCCAGCTCCCTCAGGGATTCTGCAGCCCCTGCCCAGCTCCCTCAGGGATTCTGCAGCCCCTGCCCAGCTCCCTCAGGGATTCTGCAGCCCCTGCCCAGCTCCCTCAGGGATTCTGCAGCCCCTGCCCAGCTCCCTCAGGGATTCTGCAGCCCCTTCCCAGCTCCCTCAGGGATTCTGCAGCCCCTTCCCAGCCCCATTCCCTTCCCTGGACGTGTTCCAACCCTCAGGAGTAAAAGCTGCCCTCATTTGTTCCCAAACCAGCTGCTTTGGAGCCACTTTCTCCCTGTGTATATTCATTTTTAAATGATTTAGCTGTGATTGTTGAAATTTGTAGCTGCGATTTTATTGAAATCAAAGAGAATTTTGTTTTCCCCAATTATGCTGGAGAAGCTTCTGAATGAAAGCTGGGATTGATTGATTGATTGATTGATTGATATCTGATGCTCCTCTGTCTCCAGAAATGGAAGTGTTGAGGGAGGCATTCGGTGTTACCCTGGTGCTAAAGCTGAAGGACTTTGTCATGCTGTGCAGATTTGCACATCACTGGTGTATAAATATGAGTATAAATGTGAGCTCTGTGCTCTGAGTCACCCTGGGGAGCTGCAGGGGAAGGGAGTGCTGGCAGTCCTGGCTGTCCATGGGATCCCAGGAGTTGGGAGAAGGCTCTGCCAGTGCCCAGCTGTCCAAGCAGCTCTGGCTGATCTGTGCAGAGCCAGCAGGGAATGGTGCAGGAGAGCTGCTGCTGGAGAGGGAATCACAGAATATCCACAGGGAAAGGGACATGTGGGAATTTTGAATGAATTAGACACAAGAGCTCTGAGGTTTTTAGATTATGTGATTCGTTCTTCTTCTACACAGGCAGGAAGGGTGAGTTGGGCTCACATCTTCACTGCATGGCCCAGAAGGTCCCAAGACCCTCAGTTACAGGACTTTTAAAGGATCTATTGACCAATAAAGCACTGCCAACAAGGATATTTATGGTTTTGACCCAATCTTTAAATATTTCATCTTATGGACTCGTGTGTGAGCTTTCTTAGCCATCATGTTATGGCACACAAACTCACAGTGCTGCATCCTAAACTCCTTGTTCACCTCTGGAACTGCTTTTATTTTCTCTAGATCTTAAACTCTAAAACTCTAAACTTTCCTTAGCTTAACATGTCTCTGCTTTAAACTATAAATCCACATTCTCAGTTCTAGCACCTGAGTTTGGGAGCCTTTTCCAAGGTCTCAGATCAAACCCTGGGTTTAATTCTGAACTTTGGCTTCCAGGCCCAAAGTTCTGAGAGTTCCCTGCATTTCAGATTCCAACAGGGACCCACAGGATCATTGATCTGCCTCCTGCACAGACAGCCCAGCAATCCCAATGCCTGAGAATCCCAGAATCCCAGAACAGTTTGGGTTGGAAGTGACCCTGAACCCCATCCCATCCCATCCCATCCCATCCCATCCCATCTCTGCCATGGCAAGGACACTTTCCACCATCCCAGGCTGCTCCAAGCCCTGTCCTGCCTGGCCTTGGGCACTGCCAGGGATGGGGAGTCCCCAGGTTTTCTGGGAATGTCAGTGAGGTTGAAATGGAGCTGTAAAATACCAGCAGTGTTTGATAATTCCCTTTTTTATCCCATCTCTAAGGCTGGATACAGAGCTGGAACTGGAGTTCAGGGGGTTTCCCTCTGCCCAAAACCCTGATGTGGGAGCTGCTTTGCCTCCCCTTCCCCACTTACCCAAACCATGTGGTGCTCCTGTTTGGAGGGATCCTTGGAATCCTCTCCTCCCTTGGGCTGGTGTCACAGACATATTTTCTGAAAAATCCTTTGCTAGGATTGTTTCTCCTGAGAAGCCTCAGAGGAAAAGGAAATCAATAATTATCTGCTGCTGTGGAATGCACCAGAGGCATCTTTGATTGCTCCATGTGAGTTGTTTCTACTTGATGGCCAATCACAGTCCAGCTGTGTTGGGACTCTGGTCAGCCACAAGATTTTATTATCATTCTTTTCCTTTCCTTTCAAGCCTTCTGATGAAATCCTTTCTTCTATTCTTTTAGTATAGTTTCAGTATATAATTTTCTTTTAATATTATATATATATATATAAAATATTAATATTATGATAATCATGTTAATATATAGAATAAAATAACAAATCAGCCTCCTGGAACATGGAGTCAAGATTCTCATCTCTTCCCTCATCCTGGGACCCCTGTGAGCACCAGCACAGCCTGGCTCAGTGCAGGACACAGGGGAGCACAGGGCTGGCCTTTCCCACGTTGTGTGGTGCCATTTCCTCCTCCTGGGAGTTCATTTTGTGTGATTTGTGGTGTTTTGTAAGAACAGAAGCAGGTTGGCAGTTCTGTGTTGTCACCCAGACCACAGCTTGTCGTGTTTTGGGTTCATTTTTGGGGTTTCTGGCCCCAGTCCAGCCTGGGCTCACCAGCCTGCTTGTCTTGCCCACGTTGTCTGTTCAGGAGTGCTGCAAATCAGAGTCCAGGTCTCCAGAGCTGCTAATTAATGCACCTCCATTAATTGGCACTTCTTTCAGGTGTTGGACTTCAACCAGCTCATTTGAAATAAGGAAATGCCACCGTGTGTGAAGCATTGCTGGGCCACAAGTGGCCATAACGTGCTCATTCCATTCATTAAATGTATTTTTGGGATTTATGAATTGATTGGCTGCACTGGAAATTACTGTGAGGAGGATTCTGGAATCAGACATTGCTTTTGGGTTGTTTTGCTGGGGTTTTTTGTGGTAGGAAAACGACGCCTGTGAGTCTTGCAACACAACAGCTTTGTCTGGAAATGGCTCCTCAGGTTCCTAAAGCTGAGGTTTAATCTGCATTATGGATGTTGGGAAGGAATTTTGGAGCTATTGTCTGTCAGTGCTCGGCAGGGAGAGGAGGAATATTCTCATTACCCCTTCGTACCTGCTCATTGAAGATAAAGGCATTTAAGAGTCTGCTTTCAATTAGAGCCATTTGGTGTTTTAAGGAAATGTTTTCCTGGATGTATCAGCCCTGTCAAGAGCTGGATATTCCCAGTTCTGAGCACAATTCAGCTCCGTTCCTCTGTCACCTCTGCCCTCCCCACCCACTCACACCCCCAGGGTTTAGGTGGGCTCTGCAGAAGATGAATAAACCCAAATTATCTGCACGAGGAGGAGCTCAGGGCTCTCCAGCTCCGTGGGGAGAGTGGGCACGCAAGTGTGTGGGCAGGAATGAGCCCAGGGACAAAAGAACCTGTGAAATCCTTCATGCCTGCTTCCTGCTACTATGAAAAGTACTCAAGACGTTTAATAAAAACCCTTTTCTTTTTATTTTTTCCCCATGACTAAGTCTGTAAAGCTGCTGTGGTTAAATCCCGTGGCTCTGGGAGTGTGTGAGTCCAGCCTGAAGGACATCCAGCCTTTGGGGGGTCACCTCACCTCTGATTAAGAGCATTTGGCCCTTCCACACTTTCCCATGAGGCAGGATCAGGGCTATTTATGGATTTCTCACCGAGGACTTGCCCCAGTTCCTTTTGCTGCAGCCCATTCCACGTGTGGCTGTGGGGCTCCAGTTTCTCTGCAGGTTTTCAGTGCTGGCTGTGTGTGCTTTGGGGTTGGCCTGGAGCTGCAGCCTTCCCTGTGCCTTCCCTCCTGCAGTGCCCTGGGCTGGGATGGGATCCAGTGGGGAGCAAAGGGAGCCCAGCTGGAGGTGGGGAGAGCTCTGGATGCTTGGGAAGGGGTGAAACAGAGCAGAGGGGTGGGATGGGGTCCCTCTCCTGCCCCCTGGGATACCCAAAATCTGACTCAGCTGGTGGACAGGAGGCAGAACCAAAGGCTCAGAATCTTCCACTGGAGCAGCTTTGCCAGAAACTCAGTCTGGAGAGAGTGAGAAAGAGCAGAGGGCTTTGCTGCTGCAAGACAGGGAAGGTTTGGGGTCAGGCATTCCTTGTGGGGATCAGGAAAACAGAAACTTCCACAGACACAGGAGGGGCTGGTCTGCAGCCCTGGGAGATCTGATGTAAAAATACAGCACACAGACATTTAGCAGAAACATCATAAACTTCTGTTTCTATAGTTGTAAGAATAAGCTTTAAATAAGTGAGAAACTGTACTGGGTAAGATGGTGAAGGGTTTATAGGGTAGGGGTGGGGCTGTATGGAGTAAACTGAGTTTAGAAGTTATAATACAAACAGAGTTTAGAAGCTATAACAGGAACAGAGTTTAGAAGTTATAACAGGAACAGAGTTTAGAAGTTATAACAGGAACAGAGTTTAGAAGTTACAACTGAAGCATCTGTGTGTACGTGAGACAGAAGGCATTGGACAAAAGTATCCACAGTGCAGCAGAAGTAAGTAAAGGTGATAGGTTAGAAAAGCAAAATAAATTCTGTGGCAGCTGTCTGTTAATTTAGAAGGTTTTATATTGTCTTGTAAAGGAGAACTTGTGACTGCTCTTGAGCTATGGCTGACTGCTTGCTCCTCCAAAATCTCCCAGCCCCTGAGATTGATGTTTATCTGAGTAATGGATCCTTCTTAGCCTGAAAATAATCCCATCCCTTCATTCTAAAGCAACAACGACAATTCCTGACTCTGCCAGGCCACGAGGAGCCTTGGAGCCTGGGCACATCCTGGTGAAACCAGTCCCAGTGGGACATGGATGAGGAGAAGGGACACTGGTGGTGCCTGCTGGATTTCCATTTGTTGGGAATTTCACCTTTCTGGTGGCCATTGGTGCAGCTCCAAGGAGGATTTGAACAGTGAAGTCAAATTATGGCTTTTTTCCCCTCCGATCTCCCTCCATGCCCAGCCAATTTTCCTTCACTCAAGATCAACAGGGGTGATCTCAGAGTTTCCCATTCCCAGGTGGGTTTGGAAAGCCATCCTAAACCCACAGGTTTCCAAGAGCCACATTTCTGACTGGAGAAAACACCCAGGAAAGCTCCACCTGCAGCTCTCTGGTTGATCTTACCCTGCTATTTCCATCCTGCTGAACCAAGAGGTGGCAGCAATATTCCCTACTAAGACATTTGACATATTTTACATGAATATAATATTTAACTGCAATAATGAGCCCTTTTATTTCTAGCCTGAACTGGAACAAACCAATTTTTTCATCACTGCATCGCTGCATCTGAAAATTCTGCTTCAAGGCTCTGGTCTAGCCCAAAAGGTTTGGGTTTCCCTTGGCTGGCCAGGGTGCTGGACAAAGCAGAATTCAGTGAATTATTGTGTGTTTAAGCTGTTATTCTGCCCATCACAGCAGATATTTTGGGGAATAAAATGCAGAGAAAAACAGATATTAAAAAAAAGCCAACTTTAGGTCCCTTGCTAAACCTGTTCCTGGCAAGGGATCAAGGCTGAAGTCAAAGCTTTGCCTTTAACCCTAAATTTTGCTAAGCAGGTGTAATATTCCGATTTATGGCAAATCTTTTTTTCAGGATGAGCTTCCAAGTTCTTCATTCTAACAGAGCCTGGGCTTTTTCTCCATTTGGGATAAATAAGTCCTTTTATGAATTTTGAGTTCTATCACCTTTTAATTCCGTGCTCCCTCATCTGGACACTGAATTAAATGCTGAGAACATGAGGTTCTGATCTGCTCCTCTATTGCTCATCATGATTATAGGCAGGGATGGCAGAGCTGCCATTAGTTATTATTCTCCACACTCCCAATTAGAATATTCTGTTTTCTGCTTGTAACTCTTGTCAGGCTGAGCTGCTCAGGCTGAATTTTTCCATTTTTTGCTCTCAAGTGAATTCCAATTCTCACTTGAAATACAGTGGAAATAAAAGTCCCTAAACTTTTTGGGGGGCACAGAAAATATTAATGCTTTCCTAATTAAAATATTAATTAGGAAGTTAATTAATTTCTTAATTAAAATATTAATTTGATGCATAAAACATTAATTTATACTTAATATTATTTTCCTAATTAAAGTATTAATTTGGGGGGGCACTGAATATTAATGCTTTCTTATTTATTCCTAATTTCTGTTTCCTGTCTCATAGGCAGTTTTAGATCTAGGACAGAACTTTCAGCAGTTTATTTAGAGTTTGGGGGTTTTCAAGTAATCTCTGTAGGGATGTTGTAGAAGACTGGAATAAACTAATGATTCTGGTCTTTTTTTAAAGCAGGGTTTGAGAGATTAAGGAAAAAAATCAGGTCTGAACCTGCATGAAGGAGTCAGAGGGAAAATATTAACATTTTATAAGTGTTCAGAGCATCAGAAATGACCTGATTTAATCAAGTTTCTGGGGCTTGGAGCAACCTGGTTTGTGGAAGGTGTCTGTGCCCATGGCAGGGGTGGGATGGAATGGGATGGGCTTTAAGGTCCCTTCCAACCCAAACCAGTCTGGGATGCTGGGATTTGGGGATTCTGTGAACTTCCATCCCAAACCATTGTGGGATTCTATGATTCTGGGATTTCTGTGAAACCGGATCTGATTCTACAGATCTGTAGCACAAGGATGGGCCCTGCTGCTGCAGGACCTTTGGAATGATAAGTTTCTCCTTAGCAAGGCAAAGGCAGGAGGTATTTCCAGTCCTTTCTCAGTGCCTGGTGTTCCTCACCCTGAGCAGAACAGGGGTGGCTCCATTCATCCCAAATCCATTCCCTCCTGGCTCTGGGGGGGATGCAGTGCCTGGGGATCCCCAAATCCTTGTCCTGTCCCGAGTCACTGCTGTCCCTGGAGCAGGCCTGGCCCAGTGTCCCTGCAGAGGGAGCAACAGGGGGGTGTTCTGGCTTTTGGGTGATTGTTGTGAGCCGTCCCAGCTCGCTGAGTCTGTCACTGTAGGACATGAAATAACACAACATGGACATGCTGCTCTTTTCAAGGTAAAAGAGAGCTTTTAAATTTCTGACTCCAACACTTATAGATTTCCAAAAGCACCAGTGGATTGGAGGGTGACAATGGCACCTCTCCAATGACACTGGACAAACCAACAGCCCATCACATTTCTCCTCCTCCATGAAAGAATGCAAAACAATGAGTTATTTACATAAAGTGTGTGAGAAAGTTCATTACAAGAATGTAAACATCAGAAGGCTCAGAAAAACTTAAAAAATCAGGGTGACACTGAGTCCTTCTCCTAGAAATCTTCCTTCAAGAATTTCCAGTGAAAGGAAATTAACATCTCCAGTGGAGGAACATTAGAAATACAGAAATAGGGGTTTTACAAGTTTTAACAAGTTTCAAAATATGGCCTTTCAAAAGAGATATTTTAGAGCATTAGAACTGGGAAAGATGCATTGTAGCAGGACCATGTGGGGCAAAAATATAGGTGATTAGTGTTAGAAAAAATATAGGTGGTTAATAGAAGCATCATGTGGCAAAAGCTGACAGGCTGCAAAACATTTCCAAGGGATTGTAACCAGGAAATAGGGTGGCTTCTGATGGAATGGTGCTGGGTTTCACATCTCTTGTGTCTCGCCCTTCATCAAGACTGAAAACAGAATAAAATCTTTGAAAGCACCTCTCAGCTGCTTTTCCCATCTCTGTGAAAGCTGGGAGGAGCAGCAAATGGGATTGTTCCATGTTCCAAGGCAGTCCTGTAAGGAGGATGAAGAGTCATCATTTAGAGGATTTTTCCACAGCTTGTGTGTTGTGCTCCTGGATGGTGAGAACATCCCAGAGCCATCCTTTCAGCAGGTACATAAGGAGAGGTCTCCCAGAGACTCTGCAGGAAGGAGCACAGCTCACTTAAATATGCAGAGCTAAAGCCAGGAATATTTGTTCTTCTCAACTCAGCTCCCAAGTACTCTGGCTAAATATTTCAAGAAATCAGGTTGGACAAGTGGTTCCTCCTTCATTGATCTGTTATCTCTGGATCAGTTTCTCCACTTGGACAGGAGTCATGGAAATCTACTGCAGGGAACTGAGGAGTTTCCTCTCATCCCCTGCCATGGAATTCCAAGTGCTGTGTTGCAGCCTGTGGTAACTGGAATATAAAGCAGAGGGAGAGGCAGTAAAATCAGCAGCCTCATCAAGGCATCCCTGTAAAGTCCCAAGGGGAAGCAGCAAACTGGAAATGAAGTTGAGCTGTGTCTGCCCATTTTTAAAAATATTTATTTATTCTTTTAACCTCTTAACAAGAGCAGCAAATTCTTCTTAGCACTGGGATTTTAAAGCTCTGTGCCTGACTCTTTTAAAGACACCCTTTGCCCTACTCCTTGAGCCTAAAAACAAAATGAAACGTGTCGTTTTACTAGTTTAGCTGAAGAAAAAAATATCTGCATGAGATCCTGTATTTTACAGAAGCTGGAATTTCATTGTAGCTTGCAGAGTTGTCTTTTTGCTCACTCAAGGCTTTGTTTTCTCCAAAGAACTATTACATGATAATCGTAATTTATCAAAAACACATTTCAAGCAACCTTTTCATGAGCGTGCACTGATAAAACTGCAAATATTTAAATGCATCTGGGAAATTAACACTGACCAGGAGCTCTCTGGGCTGTTTGCCTGTTGTGAGACTGGAAAACCTTTCAGTTCCTTGCTCTGTAGAGGTTGGATCTTCAGTCATGGGATGTCCTGGCATTCCCAGCACACTTCAGTGCCCCTTCTCCCTGCAGCTTGGCTGTTCCCAGTCCCAGGGGGATGACTGCAGCCCTGGTGGGTGTGTTCCACCATTGATGGGGTTTCCAGGATGCCCTGGTGCCTTTCCCTGCTCGGGTAAAACAGCAGCAGCTTCCCATCAAGTTTGTAATTGGCTTTTAGAGAGCGTTTCCCATCATCCCAACAGTTGCAGGCTGAAGTGTTGCACAGAAACTCAGCATCAGCACTTATGGCAGCTAAGGAGATTGATTAGCATTCATAAGGAAAGCAGAGGAGCTTAAAATAAGGAATAAAACAAGTGCTTAATCCTTTGGCCCAGATGGTTTTTGGCAGGGCAGATAAAAACATGGATCTTCCCTAAAAAACAGAACTCCTCCCATCTCCCTTCCAGCAAGGAAATCTGACACAATTCCAGCCACAAATCCACTCTGGCTTTTTGGGGTGGTGCCTGGGCTGTGACTCGATGTTTTGGACCTTCTCAGCAGCCTGGGAGCTGCTGGACGGGTGGGTCCAGCATGGATATATCCCTGTGACTGCCCATGGATCCTGCAGACCCTCCATTCCAAGCTCCCCATCTCCCCATCTTCCAGAGGGGTTGGTGTCCATGGATATATCCCTGTGACTGCCCATGGATCCTCCATTCCAAGCTCCCCATCTTCCAGAGGGGTTGGTGTCCATGGATATATCCCTGTGACTGCCCATGGATCCTGCAGACCCTCCATTCCAAGCTCCCCATCTTCCAGAGGGATCAGTGTCCATGGATATATCCCTGTGACTGCCCATGGATCCTCCATTCCAAGCTCCTCATGTTCCAGAGGGATCAGTGTCCATGGATATCCCTGTGACTGCCCATGGATCCTCCATTCCAAGCTCCCCATCTTCCAGAGGGATCAGTGTCCATGGATATCCCTGTGACTGCCCATGGATCCTCCATTCCAAGCTCCCCATCTTCCAGAGGGATCCCTGTGCTCACGCAGGGCTGTTCTCCAGACCATTTGGGATTTGCTCCGCTCAGTCCTGTTCTCCAGTGGAAGCCACATTTGGAGTTGGCTGGAGCTGTTAAACCCTTGGAGCACACCCTGCCTGCCTCAGGAGCTGGGATCATCCTCCCTTCCCTGTGAAAAACCCTCTGGAAGGCCTTGGCTTCCTGCAGGTCTCCACAGTGCCTGGGAAAGAGGCATTTCACAGCTCGTTAAATATAGAGGGTACCTACAAATGTAGCCCAGTTACCTCTCACTGGAGGTGCTTCCAACCAAGAGGAAGTGACAACCGAGTCTTCACACTCTTTAATTATAGCAGCCTTTACATAACAGTGTCAGATAAATGTGTTTTAGGATAGGTGGCACCTCGCTTCCTCCAGAACTGTCAAATTAGACCAGACTAATTTATTACTTGAAATTCCAAGGATTAAAGCACGCCGTCCACCCAGTCTGTTCAAATAAAACCCTGAAATTCACTGAATCCTCTGTGCCAGGATATATCCCAAACAGCACAATCTTTTGGAAGAGAAATAAATCCCTATTCCTCTGCTGGCTTCAAGGACTTCCAAGTGCCACGAATCCCATTCTGCTGGAAAACAGGGTTAGAGGGGATCTCAGGAGGTTCTCCTGGCTGTGCCTCCACCCAGGGCATAAGCTGCTGTCACTGCACCAGGTTCTTATCTAATCTCTATTATAAAACAGAGGAGGAGGGAGAGAGGCAGGGAAATTGCTTTAGAGGGAGAAGGGGCAAGGAGTGGGGCCGTGCCAAGTAATTTAGGAGAGTGAGGAACTGGCCTCCTTCCCACGGATGGAGGCAAGGTGGATTGCTGGAGACTGCTGATGGTCCTTTCCCTTTCCACCACTGAAATCCATCCCTGAGCTCTTCTGCTGATGGCAACAAGAGCAGCTTTCCACAGGGGAGAGCAATTTTCCTCAGCAGGGCCTATAATCCAGGTGGGGCAAGATGAAACCCAAAGTTTGTGTTTGATGGGGAGGATGCTGATTGGTTTTGGATGGTCCTTTCCCTTTCTATCTCTGAAATCCATCCCTGGGCTCTTTTGCTGATGAAGAGCACAGGGATGGGCTCTTCATCATCTACAAGAGCAGCTTTCCATAGGGGAGAGCAATTTTCCCCAGCAGACCCCAGAGTCCAGGCGGGGCAAGATGAAACCCAAAGTTTGTGTTTGATGGGGAGGATGCTGATGGGGACTGTGGGTTTTGGAGCCCTGTGTGTGCTGGAAGGAGCAGATCCATATCCAAGGCTGCTCTTAATGCAACCACTAATGCTCCTTGCTAATGTGCCTTGGCCTTCTGGGGGGGTTTTGCCTCATTATCCCTGAGTAATGTCAGGAATCCAGGACCATGCGAGAGCAGGGAGAGGCTGTCAAGAACGTGGCTGTGTTGGGGTTTTGCTGCTTCAGGTTTAATATTGCTGTGGCTCCCCCAGAGCAGCAGGAAGGGAGGCAGTGCTGCTGCTCCCCTCGGTGAGATCCCAGGTGGAAGAAGGGATTTGCAGGAGTGGGGAGAAGGAGAAGTTGCTGACTCCCATCCCGGTTGGCGCAGTGCGGTGCCGAGGCGTTCCCTCGCCTCGGCAATCTGGATCCTGCACATTTATTTATTCCAGCAGCTCTTCAGTGTGTTTATGCAAATAGTTCATTGCTCCAGCTCCTGAAAGAACCACACAAGTGCTGTCATTTGATTGAGGAATCATTAGATCGGGCTGGAAATAAAATTTTCTCTGGTTCTGTATTCACGCCCTCAGAAAAAAACACCCCAGTGCTCCCACATTTGGGTAGCTCAGGACTGACTAAATAATGGGTATTTTGGGATAGATGGATGCACGTCTCAGAGAGATTTCCTTTGTACTCTAATTAAAAATAAAGACGATGTGAATAATCTCTAATGGCAGCAGAGTATTTGGAGGAAGCCAAGTATTTTTGGAGGACTGTGGATACTCAAAGTATTCTGGCTTCTGAGCTCTTCTCTTTCCCCCACCTCCAGCCTGAAGATATTTTACACTGGGTTATATCCTCGGTGTTTGTTGGGCATTAAAAGTTTTGGATGAGTCGTGGTCTTTGTTTACATCTCTTTCAAAATCTCCTGTGCCCTTGGAAACGTGGAGTTGTGGGCTCCAATTAACATCACCAATGAATGCTATTAAAAAAAGGAATAATGCAGTAACTGAAGCCGTTCAAAAAATGACATTTTTCAAAGGTTAGACTTCACCAAGGCTCATTTCAGTTCTTTAGCCATTGCATGTTTTCAGCAGGTCATTCCTGTAGTGCTGGCCAGTGGCCTGAACAGTGGAATTCCCTAATTCCCTGCAGGATAATATCAGCTCCATTCAGCCCCCTGTTCCCTCAGCACATTTATTATATTTATATTACTTCCCAGTCAACTTTAAAGAGCTGGGTGTCTTCTTCCCTCACCTCAGTGTGTGTTTCTTGGATAAATTACCTCATAATATTCAAAACAGTCTTTGATTTAGAATTCCTCTGTAATACAGGGAGTTGTATTTTTATAGCATCTTTTAGGAGCCTTTTGAGTTGAGTCATTAAATATGTATTTTTAATAACTTCTGTGTCTTAAAAAGGACAGTGTGAAATGTAAGGACTGGAAATCAAATCTGATTCCCCTGATTTCTGAAATGTTTTATTACAAATCTATGTGAAGTTCACTTCTTTCCCTTCATCTTGTGATTTCACAGCATTTTTTTTTTTTAATTTGAGCTGACTAAATGATTCTTGTAGTTGATTCTTTCAATCTGGAACATCACAGATCTTCAAGAAGTCTGTAGAACAGGCTGCAAAAATTAACTCCTGGATTGGGAGTTTCATGAACATTTTAAGGACTATTTAGAAGCTAAGATCCTCCTCCATCAGAATTAGTAAATTGGGAATAAGACTTAGCATAACTTTGGGGTAAATCTTCAATTGAATTTGTAGGAAACTGTGAATATGGGAATATTCACAAGAATAACACCGTTGGCTTTGCTTCAGGTGTCTGTTGGACACTTCCCATGGGATTAGTGTTAATTTTGCAGAATTGATGGAAGCTTTTGGAAGGAAAAGTGAATGAAGCAAATGGAAAACACAAATAGGAAGCGTTTGTGAAACTGCAGTGGTGGATCAGATTGCAATGAAGATGAGATTTTAAGTAATTGTTTTAATAAGAGTAGGAAGTAAATTGTAAATCAGTTCTGTCATTAGTGTTTAATTATTTATTGACTTTTTAATCACGTAGTGTTACACCAGAAGTTTAATTTGTAGAGCTCCAGGAGGAACCTGTTTAGAGATTTTGCTTCTTAATTTAGTTGTAAATCAGGTTCACACTTCTGTTCTTCTAATTCTTGGTGGTTAGGATTTGGTTTTCTTGTTTCCAGACATTGTGTGTGTGTGTTCTCTGTTAATTCTTACTGTTTAGTCTTAGTGGCTTCAGGGTTCCCAAATATTGTTGGAGGGTGGAGGGATGGTTTTTTTAGAAACCACCCGCTGTTCTCTGGAGTCTTGAAGAAGAAAGGCTGTATTTAACTCCTGGATTTATTATTTTATTATCTTATTTTATTAACTCTTGTATTTTATTGTAAATAAATCACAGGATTGGGCTGGAAGGGACGTCTGGAGACCATCCAGTCCAGCCAGGGTGACCTGGAGCAGGTGACACAGGAATGTGTCCAGGTGTCGGGAATGACCTGGAGACTCCAGCCCTCCCTGGGCAGCGGTTCCAGTGCTCTGCTCCCCTCATGGAAAGATGTTTTTCCTCATGTCGAGCTGAGACTTTTGTTTTATTTTATGGCCATTGCTCCTCCACCTGTCACTGACACCACTGAACGGAGCCTGGCGCCAGCGTATTTTGGAGATATTTGTATGCATTAATAAGATCCTTCCTCAGTCGCCTCTAGACTATACAGTATTGTTTTATTGTAAACCAGTTTTATTACAAATAAGCAAGTGTCCGCCGCCGTGTTGGCCGCCCCGGGGCACAGCGGCCGCCGCCATCAGCCCGTGAGGCGCCGTGAGGCGGCGCCAGCGCGCAGCGCGGCTCGCGGCCGGCGCGTCCCAGCCAATGGCGTGGCGGCGCCGGCGCGTCCCAGCCAATGGCGCGGCGGCGGCGGCGCGGCTCCGCCAATGGGGGGCGGCGGCGCGGCGGGCGGGAAGCAGCGGGGCAGGCGGGGGGGCGCCGGCGGGAGGCGGCGCCGCCGCAGCGCTCAGGGAGCTCGGCCCCGCCGCCTCACCGCGCTCCGCCGCCGCGCTCCCCGGCCCTCCGGCCCCGCACCGGCTCTCCATGTACGACAACTTGTACCTGCATGGGTTTGAAGACTCGGAGGCGGTGAGTGCCGCGGGCGCGGGGCGGGGGGCCCCGCACGGGCGGGCTGGGTGTCCGTGCTGCGGGAGCGGCGCCGGGGGGTGACCCTGCGCTGCCCCAGAGATGCCGGGACGGGCTGCCGTGGTTCCTTGGGGAATTCTCCCTCCCTGCACCCCTCACAAAACGGGTCTCTGGCAGCACGGAGCCCCCGGTGCCCCGGTCGGACGCCGCGGTTCGGGAGCGTTCCCCGCCGGTGGCCGAGTGGGTGTTTTTGGGTGTTTTTGGGCACGCCGGGGATCGGCCGGGATTGCCGCGGCCATGGACACGCTGCTCCATATTAAACAGGGATCCGTTACATAAGGCGTTGTGGACAGCTCGTAAAATACATAGATAACAACATAATATAGAGTGTACGTCAATGCAGACGTATGTATGGTATGATGTGGTGTCCTCAGGAGAATGGATGGGTCCTGGAGGGCTTCGGATGAGGAATTTTTTCCTGCCTGTGTCAGTGTTGGTCTGGAAGTGCGATCCCTCTTGAGTGTTACCTCACTTGTTTTAGCATCCCTTTATTTCAGGCAGAGAGGAACAACAACCGGGCAAAATTGTCATTAATACAGTGCACCATGTTGAGAGGAATTACTGTGTATTGGAATCCTTCCGAACTGGGTATTGGAATTATTTCAAAACTCTGCTGCTTAGAAGCCTGGAATGGTTTGGGTTGGAAGGGTTTAAAGCTCATCTCATGGGCAGGGAGACCTTCCACAATCCCAGGTTGCTCCAAGCTCTGTCCAGCCTGGCCTTGGACACGTCCAGGGATGAGGAAAGCTTTGGGTCAATTTAGACCTTTTGCTCTTTTGGTATGTGTGGGTTAACTCTTCCTTGGGTTCTCTCTCATTGCTGCTGCTCACAAGCTGCCAGGCCGAGTGCAGATGAGTGTGTCGGTTCCTCTAGGGATGTGATTTGGGATCCAGCTGGATGTTTCTGTAAACCAGGCAGATTGTGACTCCTTGGGAGCTGTTCTCCATCCCGACTCTGCCTTGTGCTGGTTTAATGTCTTTCAGCAAAGTCTAACTATGCTCTTAAGAAGGCAACTTAAAAGTGCAGAATTAGGGCTGAGAAAACCGAGTTGCTGGATAGTGGTTGGTGTAGAAGAAATGTGTCGTTTATGAAAGTTCATCAGAGAATGCAGGTAAATGTGTGCTGGATTTAAAGGTGCTTCTGAGATGCTCAACTCTGTGCATTCCCAGAATCCCAGGGGATTGGAAGGGACCTCTGGAGATCTCCCAGTCCAAGCCCCTACCAAGGCAGAGTTACCTGGAGTTGGTGACAGAGGAATGGATCAAGGTGGGTCTGGAATGTCTGTGGAGACCCCACACCCTCCCTGGACAGAGTTCCAGTGCTTGGCCACCCTCCATGGAAAGAAGTCCTTTCTCATGGTGAGGTGGAATTTCTTGTGGTTTAGTTCATATTTCAGCAAACCCCGGTGATCTCTTCCAAAAATTATTTGGGAAAAGCAGCTTTAATGGCACCTGTTGCACAAATTTCTGGGTTAGGGTTTGTGCTGGAAGAATTGTGTTTATGGATGAGAGGAACTTGGTCTTTAGATGTCCACTTGGAAGGACTGGGATGAAGAAGTCATTTCCAGATTCCCTAGTACTCTGTTAAGCAGTTTATGATAATGCAGTTTTACAGCTGTTTCAGTTTTACAGCCTCTCTATAATTGAGAATGCTTTTAATAGACCTAATTTCCAGAATCACAGGAATACGTGAGAACCTCCCTTTTCTCAATAAAAACACCCCAAACCTTAAAAGCAGCGTGGATCTCCCAGTTGTATGGAAAAACTGAAGGCCATGAACCCCAAAGGCTCAGGCACAAAGCAGTTAAAATCCCCCGAGTGTCTGTTTGCTTTATGCTCCCGAACCACTTGCTTAAAACATTAAACCCTATTATTTTAGCTCCTGACTCAGGGATTGGGAATGCCTGCTGAGCCAATATCCTGGCAAACAGGTAGTGGGGATGGGTCACATGAGTGCCACTTTCTGGCCGGAGAGGAGCCAGGGAGAGGATCGAGACGGTGGGAAAGGAATCGTGGTGGAATTCTGGTTCCCTGCGGTGCAGAGCGAATAACTGCGAGCAGCGTGCCGAGATGACAGCAGGGCCTCCGCATTGTTCTGGTTTAGGACCTGGAAGGCTCATCCTGCAGCTGGAGAGCTGGAGCAGCCCCGGCTTGGATCCTCCTTCCTCCCCTGGAGCACCGCGAGCCGGGAGGGAGGGCTCTGCTAATTGCAGCGCTTCCAGCACGGAATAAACCACAGCCACATGAGTCACTAGCACGGGAGCGTCTGCCTGAAGTGGGCATTTGCCCTCGTGAAACACAGCCAGCCCTGCGTGCAGAATGCAGCTTTAATTGCATTAAAGGCAGAACTGAATGGGCAGTGAGTGGCACTTATCCCCAGTAAACATGCTCACTTTTGGAAAGGTGTTGTAAAATTTATACCTAATCTCTCCTGATTCACTGCTCAGCAATGAACTTTTCTTAACAGTGAACAGGTATTTCTATGATTTTTGTAACAGCATCTCTTATCATAATGTGTTTGTGTGTGTACATATATAAAACAAGCAAAAATACCATTTTTATTGATGGATATATAAAGAAATGAGTGTGTGCATGGTATTACAGTCCATTTCCAGCTGTGATGATTAACGTGAAGTAGATGATGCAGTAGCTGGTGTGAGGCTTTTTGGAGGAGGAAAATTACACTGCTGAAGCTGAGGAAAACTCCCAGTGACTGTAGGCAAAAAGTCCTTTCCACGTTTAGGGAAAGAGATGGGATTAGGGATATGGAAGTGAACAAGTTCTGCAGGGACAGGTGTCCTTGTCAGGAGCACAGAAAGATGGAGAGGGCATCACCCTAGGGAGAAACATCTTCCCACTGAAGATTTTTCCCTTGCTTGTTGTCCTGCCTTGTGATTTTTTGATTTCTAGGCCTTTTTAAAAATTCTTTGGGTAGTTCTAAACAGGGTCACCCTTTAGGGAATTAAAGCTTGTTTGCCTTGTAGGGAAGCATTTCACATTTTTGATCACAAGAGGATATAAAAGCCCGTTAGCACAGGGGCTTAAGGCAGCGAGATCCCCTGGGCAAGGAAATAATAAATGAATTTTGCTTTACCTCTAACAGTTGGGAACTCACTGTCTTGTGTCTGTGGTGGGGAGAGACTGGGATGCTGCTCCATAGCCAGTCTGGAGTTTCTCTTGGATTTTGGGAAAGATTCCACCCTTTTCAGGGTGGAACAAACTTCAATGAAACCTTCCCACAAGAAATCACTTTTTCCTTCTGTGAAATTACATTTCCATTAAGGCAGCATTTCATTAAAAAATTCTCTGCAGGAGTTAGCAACAAGTCCCCTGTGATGCAGAGTCCATGGCAGCCCCAGGAACAACACCTGGCTGGGCTCAGTGTTTGCACCTGCAGAACCGTCAGAACAGCCCCTTTTGGCTCCTTTGCTTCTATTTCTCCCTTCAGAGCAACACCTGAGCATGTGAAGCACCTTTCCTCGCCTCTGGGGTGTCAGGTGCAGGCCTGTCAGCACGTGAGGCCTTATCTGGGCTGCTTCGCTGCCTTATCTGGGCTGCTTCACTGCCTTATCTGGGTTATCTGGGCTGCTTCGCTGCCTTATGGGGCAGCTGGGAGGAGCTGCGGCAGTGTGGGGTCAGCTCGGTTCTGCAGCCGGCAGGGAGTGAGCGGGGGCTGCCGCTGTGGGGGCCAGTGAGGGGCCGGTGAGGGGTCAGTGAGGGCCGTTGTGGGGTCAGTGAGGGGCTGCTATAGGGTCAGTGAGGGGCCGCTGTGGGGTCAGTGAGGGGCCGCTGTGGGGTCAGTGAGGGGCCGGTGAGGGGTCAGTAAGGGCTGCTGTGGGGTCAGTGAGGGCCACTGTGGGGTCAGCGAGGGGCTGCTGTGGGGTCAGTGAGGGGCCGGTGAGGGGTCAGTGAGGGGCTGCTATAGGGTCAGCGAGGGGCCGCTGTGGGGTCAGTGAGGGGCCGGTGAGGGGTCAGTGAGGGCCACTGTGGGGTCAGTGAGGGGCCGCTGTGGGGTCAGTGAGGGGCCGGTGAGGGGTCAGTAAGGGCTGCTGTGGGGTCAGTGAGGGCCACTGTGGGGTCAGCGAGGGGCTGCTGTGGGGTCAGTGAGGGGCCGGTGAGGGGTCAGTGAGGGGCTGCTATAGGGTCAGCGAGGGGCCGCTGTGGGGTCAGTGAGGGGCCGCTGTGGGGGCAGTGAGGGGCCGGTGTGTGGTCGGTGAGGGGCCGCTGTGGGGCCAGTGAGGGGCCGCTGTGGGGTCAGTGAGGGGCCGCTGTGGGGTCAGTGAGGGGCTGCTATGGGGTCAGGGAAGGAACGGTCTGGGGTGGGCGAGGGGCCGCTGTGGGGTGGGCGAGGGGCCGCTGAGGGGCCAGCGAGGGGCCGCTGTGGGGCCAGCGAGGGGCCGCTGTGGGGTCAGCGAGGGGCCGCTGTGGGGTCGGTGAGGGGCCGCTGTGGGGTCAGTGAGGGCCGCTGTGGGGTCAGTGAGGGGCTGCTGTGGGGTCAGTGAGGGGCCGGTGAGGGGTCAGTGAGGGGCCGCTGTGGGGTCAGCGAGGGGCCGCTGTGGGGTCGGTGAGGGGCCGCTGTGGGGTCAGTGAGGGCCGCTGTGGGGTCGGTGAGGGGCCGCTGTGGGGTCAGCGAGGGCCGCTGTGGGGTCAGCGAGGGGCCGCTGTGGGGTCGGTGAGGGGCCGCTGTGGGGTCAGTGAGGGCCGCTGTGGGGTCAGTGAGGGGCCGCTGTGGGGTCAGTGAGGGGCCGGTGAGGGGTCAGTGAGGGGCCGCTGTGGGGTCAGCGAGGGGCCGCTGTGGGGTCGGTGAGGGGCCGCTGTGGGGTCAGCGAGGGCCGCTGTGGGGTCAGCGAGGGGCCGCTGTGGGGTCGGTGAGGGGCCGCTGTGGGGTCAGTGAGGGCCGCTGTGGGGTCAGTGAGGGGCCGGTGAGGGGTCAGTGAGGGGCCGCTGTGGGGTCAGCGAGGGGCCGCTGTGGGGTCGGTGAGGGGCCGCTGTGGGGTCAGTGAGGGCCGCTGTGGGGTCGGTGAGGGGCCGCTGTGGGGTCAGCGAGGGCCGCTGTGGGGTCAGCGAGGGGCCGCTGTGGGGTCGGTGAGGGGCCGCTGTGGGGTCAGTGAGGGCCGCTGTGGGGTCAGTGAGGGGCTGCTGTGGGGTCAGTGACGGCCGCCGTGGGGGCAGCCAGGGGCAGGGCAGCGCCGGGAGGGGCCTGGAATGGAGGGAGGGCGCGGTGCCAGCGCTGCGCGCAGCCGGTGACAGCCCCGGGCGCCGGTGACAGCCCCGGGCGCCGGTGACAGCCCCGTGCCTTTCCCCCGGTCATCCCGTGCTTCCCAGGCGGGGCGGCTGTGCCTCCTCCTGTCCCAGCCATTTACAAAGGCATTTATTTCTCTCTCGCCTTCGTCTTCCACCGGCGGTTGTGGAGGGGAGGTTCCTATTGATTGGGTTTCCACGTGGTGTCCCTGACCCATACAGGAGATGGAAGGGTGGCTTTGCTTGCCCTGTGTATCCCTGTTGTAGTAGATTTTTTCAGTAACTGCTTTGACTTACTTGCTCTTTCCCCAGCATATCCTCCTCTCCTGAGCCATAGAAGCTCCTTCTCTCCTCGACCTCTTTCAGTTGTTTGATGTGCATCTAACCCTGCCTGGCTTCCCTTGGCAATTCCCATCCCTGCATCCACAGCCTCTCTCCTCCTGCTGGTACAGAGCAGGCTCTCAGGGAAGCAGGACTGATGAAGCCAGGGTGATGCCCTTCTGTGCAAGCTCAGACTCTGTCACCAAGGGTTAGACAAACACCTGTGGTGGGATTCATGCCCACAAAAGCATTTGAGATTCTGAAAGGGGTCTTTCCTCTTTCCTTTGGTGTTTATAGGGACTAAGCACCAGTGAGATAAACCCAGGTAATTACTGGTCCCAGTTTGCCATGAGCAAGGCTGGGTGTGGTGCTGCATTGTAATAGGGTTTGTCTCCAGTTAGTCCATACAATTCTTGAGAGCATTGCTGAGAATTTTTAGGAAAAAGGTGATGGGAATAGTGG
Organism: Agelaius phoeniceus; assembly: GCF_051311805.1. Classification (NCBI taxonomy): domain Eukaryota; kingdom Metazoa; phylum Chordata; class Aves; order Passeriformes; family Icteridae; genus Agelaius; species Agelaius phoeniceus. The sequence goes on along the minus strand of NC_135271.1, from coordinate 49,684,841 downwards.
GGAAGCCCATTCTGTTCACTGTGTGAATGGTCAGCACAGCGTTGTGAGGACACTGTAGTCCCCTGCTTTTTCAGTGACATTACTCTTCAAACTGCCATTCCTTCTGCTGCCAGCGTGCACTTTTCTCAAGGCACCTGAGACAGGGAGATCTCTGAGTGTGCTGCTCAAGCAGAAAAAGTGATTATAGAAAAACAAACCTTGGTAGGGAAGTTCATATCCAAATATTGATTGGATTTGTGTCTGGTGCCTCTGTGATTGCTAAAGGGGGAGGAAAGGTGGGCTTTGCTTGCTCTGTATGCCTCAGTTGTTGTGGGTTGAGTAACCATCAAAATGTGTATTTAAAAGTGGTTCTGCAGCACCCAGTTCATTCTGTAGAACATCTTTGTACAACAGACAGCTGAGAGCAAGCAGAGGCTTTATCCAGCTGCCAAATAAAACCTGGGACTTCCAGTGGCTTGGTTAGGAAGGTGTCAGTGGTTATTGGGTTTGTCATGTCCACAGGGCACTTGTGAGATTGTCAAGCTGAAGGTTGGTAGTTGACATCTGATGGGTTTTTTGCACATCTTGATGGGTTTTGCAGGCAGGGACACCTTCCTGGATCCCAGGCTGCTCCAAGGCCTGTCCAGCCTGGCTTTGAACGTTTCCAGGGATGCAGGGGCAGCCACAGCTTCTCTGGCACAGGTGCCAGTGCCTGCCCACCCTCCCAGGGATAGGAATGTGAACTGGGAGAGGTGTTTGCAGTGCTGTTGGTTTGCTGGACACCCTTCTCTTGCTTCTCTTTGGGCTTGGCTGTTCTGAGCTTGCCCCTTCCAATTAGTGCAGTTTCTAATGTTGAATCCCAAAAGGCTGAGGGATGTCAGGATCTTTTGCCTAACCACTTATCTGCTTGCTGCTCGTTCATGTAGGATTTTTCCTTTCAAATGTGTGCTAAGCTCTGCCTTGATTGGGACAACAATCAATATTTTCCAACAAAAAGACCTTATCCTCTGCCCATTATGTCTCCTGGATTCTCACTGCAATTTGGCTTTTACATGGCCAGAGCTTCTGTGTGTTTTTGACAGTTTCAGATCTGTTTTCGTTTCTATTAGCCCCTAATAGACTGCCTTGCCTAATGAATCATCAGCTGCCTGATATTTATCTTGTGTGGAAAGGGCTGCCTGAGAGGCTGCAAGGTGGTTTGTTTGGGGCTTTGCTGGGGTGGTTTTGCTTAGATTTTCCTCCTAAAATATCCAAAGTTCTACTACTACAGCATTAGGTATGCCTGCCTTGCTTTGTGCTCTTGTGAGGATGGTTTTCTGTGTGACTCACATCTTCTGTTCCTTAAATGCCACTTTGTGATTTGATAGTATAGTAGTCAAATAAAACACTCAGGAAGAATCATAAGTCATTTTTATAAATTGCTGCTTGCTGTTTCCATAGAGGTGCTTCTTTTATACTGGAACACCAGAAACACATTGAAATTAAATGGGGGAAAAAAAGAGAAAAAAGAAAAGCTTCAAGGATCAATCAAGAAAAGCTGATGGTCCAGGGTGTGGTTGCTAAAACTGTGAGTTCACATGGAGCACCAAGGTGTGTGATGAGCTGTGGCTTTATCCTGCTTTTGGATTCTTCCTGCTGAGCTCCTGGCTGGCTGTGGAGTGCAGCCACAGGGCCCTCTCAGCACCGTGCTGCTCCTGGCTTGCAGATTGCTCTCCAAATTGCCCGGTGCTTGAGGAAATGCTGCTGCTGGGAAGTGGAGGCAGCTCTCCCTGGGCTCAAGGGCATTGGAGGGAGGAGTGTGGCTCCTGGTGCTGAAGGAGCACATCATAGAAATAATAAACAATAAGGGAAGAAGCTTAGCCTAGGATTTGTTGATGCCATGCCCTGCTTCCCTATCTCCCAAAAACATGCTCTGCTTGGGAGACCCTGAGCTGGTGGATGTTTTCCCTTGGAGCATGCATTTATAAAGATAGGAGAGCCTGATTTTCCAAATCAGCACTTTACCCAAATGCAGATTGCTCTACAAACAGGACAACTGCTCATGGTCATTTGGAATCCAGTGATTAATTCCAAAATGTCATTTAGCTGGCGGGGTGCTGAGTTCCGTAGGGATCACAGGTGGTGTCAGGATTTGCTTGCAGCCTCTCCTCAGCTCCTGCTTTGTATTTTTCCACAGTGCTTTGTCACTGGTTTTCATGCCAACAGTGAACTGGTTTCAGCTCTTTTGCCATGTTCTTCCCTTCTTTTCATATCTCAGCATAAGTATCCACTCACGTGCAATGTGTGGGGCACAGCTTTGTCTGCCCCATGGTTCTGAGCAAGTAAACTGGATTTTTCATTTGGAGGATATTCCACTGGCCAGAGCCAGCCATGGAGAGCTGGAGGAAGGCAGCAGTGCCTGAATTTGTGAATGCACAGCACAGGATGTAAATCTGCTTTTTCTGTTTCTCTCTAAAGCCTTCTCAGAAGGGGTTTGAAGTGTCCTGAGGAAAGGACTCAGAAAGGGCACCTGTGGTGGCCACAGGCTCTGCTCTGCTCCTCAGGAGGGTTTTAATTTTCACCAGGGCAGGGGAGAGAAGGACAAGGGGCTGCTCTTCTGGTTTGGTTTGCTTGTGTTTTCTCTCCCTAAAAAGTCCCATAGGACAAAGGCTCCATAAGTTACAGAAGTTGAGCCATTTGGTTGTGCTGCTTCACCAGCATGGGGAATGCAGCCTGGCAGGGATTTGATTTATTACAGCACCAAGGCAGAAATCATGAGGAAAAGCCACTCCCTATCATGGTGCTGAGTACTGGAGGGGTGAAGTGGTGTTTGAACACGCTGCTGATGCTTCATATAAAACTTCACAAGCCTTTCTGTTCTGGGAGAATCCTGCTTATACCAAATACATTTTCCCTGTGAGTCCTCCCTTGGATTGTCCCAGTGCTGGGGCATTTCCCTGCAAAGGGACTCTGCTCAGCTCATTGGTGCTTTCTGCTTCCTCCCAGGGGCTGTGTCCTTGCTGGAATGGCACCCCAGTCAGTGATGGCACTGGCAGAGGTGTCCTGTTCCCTTGGGAAGTGTTGCTGTGGGTGCTGTGCCAGTGCTCTCGGTGTGGAGGAGGCTGCAGGATTTCATTTCCAGCAGCAGCAGCAATGTCCTTTGTGGCCAGAAACAAGCCCTCAGCCCTCATGGCACAGGCTCTAGGCTCAGGTGGCCAGGGCATCCTCCCTGTCCCTTCTCCTGTTCACAGAGCCAGGTACAACCTGAATACCCCTGGCCTAGCAGTTCAAACTTCATCCCAGCCTTTAGTCTCTTGGAATAAGATTAACATCATGTTTCTAACGGTTGCTCCCCTGTGCTGCTAATTTATAAATGTCTCCTTTCCATGCACAATTTCTTGGCATTATTTTAACCCCCATTCCCACTGAGGTTGGTGGATTCCCTGCAGAATGTCTCTCTCTTGCTTGGGAAAACGATGTGTTCTGACAAATCACCAGTTAATCTGTGATATATAGGTCATGAGATACCGTGATAAAAGTTTATGTTCCAGGACAATTAGTGCTGAGCTCATCAGGTCCTGACAAAACAAGCCCCAGCATCACCCTTGAGCAGGGATGTTTCAATTATGACCAATAACTGGAAAATCTCACCAAGGAAAAAAAGCCTGGCCCAGCCTGTGGCAGCTGTGAGAGACCTCTGTGTGATAAAGCTCAGGAACAGAGCTGCCACACTCCAGGGGTGACAGATGCCATGGAAATCAGTGTCCAGGGGACACCACAGTGGAGGTGGCTGGGGTTCTGCAGCTGTGGCTGCACTCACCTGCCCACGAGGTCCAGCTGGATTCATCAGGGCAGGTTTCTGCAGTGTGTGACACAGCCAAGCTGCCAGCTCATGTTCTGTAAGCAGTGTTGCTTGAGCAAAAATGTGCCACTGAAGTGTCTGTTGGAACAGACAAAACTGCTTCAAAGAATATTTATTTCCAAAGTTTCTTACAAGTAAGAGAAGTAGCTCTATCCCCACTGTGGTGCTTGTTCTGGTTAAAATGTTCTCCAGATGTTTTTGCACACCATAAACCAGGAATGGTGGAGCTCTGCACGTGTTATTGATCCCTTATTGGAAAATGAAGGGGGTATTGACAGATGGAAAAACAGACAAATGAGTTCTACTTTGACCCCCTCCGTTTTTCCATTACAGCTGCCTGTGATGTTTCCTTGCTGCCCCAAGGAGCAGAGTGGTAGTAAGTGCAGGAGTACATGGCTGAGTAGCTCCTGTGTTCTGCCTGGAGCAGATTCATTCCAAGAATGCATTAAGTGATATTTCCCTTTAATAGATCAGTGTAAACACCCAGGGTGAGTGGGAGGCTGGGAGGAGAGGAGGCACGCACTGCAGTGTTTCCCCTTACACATTCAAAATTCATGCACTGCTGGTGGCTAAGTGCAAGTTGTGTTGAGGAGTTGGCTTGGGCCTTCAGACCTGCCATTGGATGTCCTTTTAGTGCTGATGCTGAAGATGTTTTGTCTGTTAGAATATTTAAGAACCTTGTTAAATGTTTAGCCTCCCTACTCTGTATGGAATATACCACATAGGAATCTTTCCTTTTGGTTGGTTTTCTTAGAATCCCACATTGGTTTGGGTTGAAAGGGACCTTGAAGCCCATCCAGTTCCATGGGCAGGGATACCTTCCACCATCCCAGAGCCCCGTCCAACCTGGCCTTGGACACTTCCAGAGACAGGACAGCCACAATTTCTGTCTGCAGCCTCTGGATACAACACACAAACCCATCAGATTCCACAGACTCTGTGCTGTCTGCAGGAGGAAGCTCTGTCCTGTGATTTCTTATTCAGCTTCTCTGCACGCAGGCTGTACCTGCTGAGGGGGAAGGCGCCTTCAAAGGGATGTAGCTTTGCACAGATATTTTGTGTCTTCCTTCACAAGCGAGAATTTAATTTATAAAAGATGTATGAGATCTCTTTGGTATCAGAATTGGATGTTTTACATTCCACAACAACATGTAATTATTCATAAAGCTTGTCTGCCTTTCTTCTGGATGGTCTGATCTCATACAGGTAAAGAAATCCCACCTGTATCCTCCAGCTGTGTAACAACCACAACAGTGCAAATAAATACAAACACTGCAGTGCTGTTTTGCTCAGAACTGATCAGTGAACAGATCTCTCAAAAGGCACCACAGCTTTTCAGGCTGGTTTTGCTGAAGATTTTCCAAGCAATCTAAACCAGAAATATGTGTGCCTTTAAATCTGAAATGTGGGGCCAGAACTGAACAGAGGGATAAAACCAAACGTAGCTTTAAGAGGAGCTGCACCGATGTATTTCAATGAAGTGCAGCCCAAAAGTCCTGATGGCTGCACGTTTCTTTCAGCTGTTAAATAATTCCTCCCTTTGCCTTTTCACCCAAGTGCAGTTGCTGCATTACTTGCAAAAATAAAGAAAGGAGAAGAAGCCACTTGCCAGCAGCTGGGAGCTGAAGCAGCTTTCTCCCATCGCAGCACTTGAGGAAGGCAGTCAGCAAAGTGCTTTCCCGAGTGGCTGCTGCCTGCCTGGGTCCTGCTGCAGTCTCTGGGGAGCTGAGGGACTTCGGAGGGTTTGTGTTCGTTTTGTTTCACTCCTTTCTCTTAGAGCAAGTCCCTGTGTGCCTGTGCCCAGCACTGTGATGGTGCTGCTGCCTCACAGCCTGGCTGAGAGGTGCTGCCAGGGGGAGGAATGAGCCTCCTCCTGCTCCTCTCCCGCTTTCCTGCCAGCAGATCCAAGGGAGCTGGCCGGGCTGCACGGGCAGGAGGAGCAGCCCCTCCTCCCCAGGGCTCAGCACGTTTTTCCTCTCATTTATTCCACTAATTTGGGGGTGTCGGCAGCGTGCCTCGTGCAGCTCTGTGCGCGTTTTGGGATGGAGGTGGGGAAGGGGCTGTGTCAGGGCAGCTCAAGGCAGATGCAGACACAAATGTGTCTGTCAGGAGCCAGCTCAGACCCTGGCTGTGCCTGTGGTGCTCTGTGCTCGCTCTGTGCTCACTCTGCCCTTCCCTGCTGGAAAAGATGTGCAGGGGACAGGAACTTCATAGGAATGCAGGAATCATAGCATGGCCTGGCTTGGAAGGGACCTCAGAGCTCTTCTCCTTCCACCCCTGCCATGGGCAGGGTCACCTTCCACTGTCAAACCTGGCCCTGCACCCTTCCAGGGATGGGGCAGCCACAGCTTCTCTGGGCAGTGTTCCTGGGAAGGAGGCACACGATGACCTCTGCCTGCAAGGAGAGGGATAGAGCGGGATTTTGTACCTTCACTGCGCTGTGTGTCATTGGTGGGGCTGGGGGAAAATCCTCTTTGGGGCTGGAAGCTGAGTCTGGGTACCCCGAGCAGACCTTGTCGTTACATCCATGGGATGATGGCAGGTGCGTTGTCCCCTCCCCTGCCGTGTCCCAGGAAGGTCTGGCTGTTCCCAGGGGAGAAGCAGTGGCTCATCCCTTGGTTCGAGCCCTGGGGATGCTCATCCCTGCGGGACGGAAGGCGCTGCTGGGGCCGGTGTGGCACCTCCTCCTCCTCCTCCTCCTCTTCCTCCTCCCCGGCACTGCTGCCGCTGCCGCCTGCGGTGTCCGCAGCATTCCCGCCTGCTGGGCACAGGGAGGGGATGCTGTGGCAGTGGAGCACGCGGGGCTGTGCCCTGCTCACGCTGGAGCAGCTCCAGAGCGGCAGGAATTGGATCATCCTGCAGCTCTGTGCCGGGGGAAGCGGGATGTGCACAGCAGCCACTGCGGCTGAACGCAGCCCTGATCCCACAGGAGCCATCGGCACTACAGCTGCCAGGGAGAGAGCTCCTGGCACGGGAAACGCACGGAAAGGAGGAAATAATAACAGTTCGTGCTCCAAGGCACCAGAGAAATGCGAGTTGAGCAGGAGCCTCTCCTTCCTGCCGGCAGCTCAGGGCACCGGCGCTTGCAGGGAATTCTTGTGGAGCACGGAGCTCTCCCGGTGATCTGTGTCCTGCAGGGAGTGCCAGGGATCCACTGGCACATAACCTGTGCCTGGTCCATCCCCAGGCCCCGCTGTTGTGTGCCTGGAGCCGTGTCACATTGTCACACGGGAAATCTCTGCTCCAGCAGCTGCAGCAACAGGGGAGGGCTCTGGGCAGCACCAGCAGCTTGGTACTGGGGGCTTTGCTTTGTTCAGGGCAGAAAGGGGATTTGGAACTTCCTGAAGCTCAGCCTGGTTTGTGAGTGCCATCCTTCCCCCTCATCCTCTCTTTCTTTGGAAATGCAAGGAATGGCTTTGTCAGTGAGACACTTCCCTGTCCAGGGGGAGCTCACTCGGTAACCTCAGCCACCACCTTCCAGTTTTGGGATGAGTTCCTTACTTGGGGCCTTTCTACTCTGCCTGCTCATCTTGGAAGATTTTCCTTCTTCCTGCTGGATGTTTTGCTGTACCTTTGACCAGGCTCTGACTTCACTCATCATCCCCATTCCCTGCCTTTTTGATTGCATTTCAGTGCAGATTTATAGGGCACCAGCAGAACCTTTGACATTTTCTTTTGGAGCGGATATACCTCTGCTACAGTATCCCACAATAATGGCAAAGCTTTTTTAAAGGCTTTAAATCTTGTTGAGATTGACAGATTCCTCTCCTGACAAGTCTTTTTTTTTACCTTCTTTCAGCAAAAAACAATATCCAGGTGATTAAAGTTGTCCTGTTTGCTCCTGCAGATTTGTGTGTACTGGTGCATATGAGAACTGTGATGGAGAAGGAGTTTTTGCACAAAATGAGACCATCAGGGTCTTTCTTAGTTATTGCTTATGCCAGATCAAAAGGGTTGTGAATAACATAGTGACTCCTAAAGGATTTTTTCTTGATGGGAATGCTTGTTGGTTGCAGCAAGAAGGAATATTAAACTATTGTTTCTCCTAAGATATTTCATTAAGAATCCATTTTGTAGATAAAACTGGAGGCAGTTATTAAAAAATTCAAAAATTGTCTTTGAATTTTTAATGTTTAACTCTCTAAATTACTGTCAGTCACCAAATCCCAGAATGGGCTGGGTTTGAGGGCCCTGATGACCAGAAAGTCATAAGAATTTGGGAAAATATGTTCACACTGTGTAAAAAAAAAAAAAAAAGATTTATAGTGGCTGGAGTTGAGATGTAGCACAAAGTTCTGGTTGTTCCCTCCTTGTGGGTTTGTGTTTCCACCTATCATTACTACCTTCCCATTTATCCCAGCAGGGAATACATGGAGAGACTATTTTGCCAGTGGCATCCCCAGATTTTTTGAAAACCTTGGGTATTTCTTTGTTCCTGCTTCTCATTTCCCAAAATAACAGTTCTTGGTTGTTTGTCCTGTGTTCTGTTGGTCCTCACAAACCACCTGGGAATACTGATAACAACAAATCCCTCTCACAACAGTGTTGTGTTTTCAGTGTGTGGAGCAATACCCGAGTAGGAGCAGATGTGGGAACAGCAGAATTATCAGTGGGGGATATTTCCCCCCATTTTGTGCAGTAATGATAAAAACCAACCAGTTTTGGGGGAGCTCAGAGTGCTCTCAGAGCTGCTGGAATTGGCCCCACTGAATTCCCAGCCCCATCCCTGTGAATTCCCAGTGGGCAGCAAAGTCCTAGAAAGTCCTTGGGCTCCCTGGTTGATTACAGCAATGAAGGGCCATAAAGTGTCACTCAAATATTACCTCAGCAGGTGACAGCAAAATGTCCTTTCTCTTGGATTTTGCTCTCAGCACGTCGAGCTTTTGGATTGCAAGGGCTCGGGGGAAGCAGTTGCTATTTGCAGCCTGCTCAGCACTTGGAAAATTAGGGCTTTTTCTTCCTGAGAGATGCCTAGCAGTCCAGAAGAGCTTCTTGTAGGTTCAGCAGTCAAGTGATTTCAGGATTTGCTGCAAGAAAAGTAAGCAGAGATCATGGCAGCTCCTTGGGAAAAAAAATAAAATAAAAAAGTACAAAATGTAAAAAACCAAAAATTAAAATTCTCTGTTTGTAAGCCTCGTTTATCAGTGTTTAAAGCAGCTTCTAAACCTCCTGCTTTGGAAGCTTTTGGAAGGAAGGAGCTAATTAAAAACAAAACATAACACAACATACCCAGCTTAGGCCCAAGCTCCATCAGTTGCTTGGCTTAAATTAAGCAGTGTGAAATTCATTTCAGCAATGCCCTCCCAGCATGTCACAATTCCTTCCCATTCACTACCCAGCGTGAACATTTGAAACAAAGTCATTTTCCTATAATTCTGTTGAAGATGGGAGTCTGGTTCTGTCTGATTCTGTGACGTTCTAAACCACTTCTGTTGAAAAAAAGTAAAATAAATATTCAGGGTTATTTTGGTTGTGTAAAGCCTGATGGTGTGGGAAGTGGTGACACCACTCTAGAAGAAAATCAGGGCACTGTAATCATCAAAATCCTTAAAAAAAGATGTATATTCTTGAAATTAGCTGTTGGAATTAGGAAGAGCATGCAGTGAAAGCAGACAGGTGGCAAGGATCTTCTCAGCCCTGAGGAAAATTCCACTTCATTCCTCACATGTAGAATATCCTGAAGGTTCTTGTGCTGCACACCCCTGCTTGGGGGACTGAAGGGACATGAAGTATTCCATGTGTGCTTGAAAGAGATGGGCTGGTTTTATTTGTTGGGAAGTGGAAAAATCATTTCAGCTAATGAATGGGTGCTGCTGATTAGTCTTCCAGGAGAATAAACTAAAATTTTTCCTTTGTTCAGCCTGGAGAAGAAAAGGCTTTGGGGACACCTCTCTGTGGCCTTCCAGTATCCTAAAGGGGATTGTAAAGGGGGGACTGGGGACAAGGGATGGAGGGACAGGAGCCAGGGAATGGCTCCCACTGCCAGAGGGCAGGCATGGGTGGGACATTGGGAATTGGGAATTCCTGGCTGGGCTGGGATTGCCAGAGCAGCTGGGGCTGCCCCTGGATCCCTGGCAGTGCCCAAGGCCAGGATGGAGCAGCCTGGGGCAGTGGGAGGTGGCCCTGCCATGGCACTGGATGAGCTTTAAGGTCCCTCCCAGCTCAAACCAGGCTGGGATTCTGGGATTCTGTGGTGTCTGAGAGCAGCCCCAGCTTGGCACAGGTCATCCTTTGGGGATTTTGAAGGAATTCCAAATGAGTTAGAGATGGGAGCTCTGAGTTTTTTAAATGATGTGGTTTGTTTTTCTTCTGCACAGGCAGGAAGGGTGAGTTGGGCTCACATCTTCACTGCATGGCCCAGAAGGTCCCAAGACCCTCAGTCACGGGACTTTTAAAGGATCTATTGACCAATAAAGCACTGCCAACAAGGATATTTATGGTTTTGACCCAATCTTTAAATATTTCATCTTATGGACTCGTGTGTGAGCTTTCTTAGCCATCATGTTATGGCACACAAACCCACAGTGCTGCATCCTAAACTCCTTGTTCACCTCTGGAACTGCTTTTATTTTTTCTAGATCTTAAATCTAAAACTCTAAACTTTCTTCTACTTAACGTATCTCTACTTCAAACTATAAATCCACATTCTCACTTCTAGCACCTGAGTTTGGGAGCCTTTTCCAAGGTCTCAGATCAAATCCTGTGCTTAATTCTAAACTTTGTCTTACAAACCCAAAGTTCTGAGAGTTCCCTGCATTTCAGATTCTAGCACATCCTGGTTGTCCCAAAGATGACCTGGGGACAGGAGAGCCCCAGGGAGAGCAAACCAAGCTAAGCCACATGAAACCAAAAGGGAGATAGAGATAAACTGGAACAAAAAGGGAAATAAGAGGAGCAATGGGAGCTGATCCTCGTGCAGATCCCAGGTTAAACATCCCTGGTGCACTAACAGGGAGCTGGCTGGAGGTGTGATTATTTTTTTGAGCAGGAGCTCTCCCTCCCATCACAGGAGGGTGATTGGAGGGTGCTTTAGGAACCCACCACGTTATTCCAGCCCTTCCTGGCTGAAGCCTGCATGTGTGAGGGAATGCTGTGGCAGACCACATATGGCAGCCACAGATGCCTGGTACTTGGGAGGATGATTAAATTTCGTTTGGGGGCAGTATTTGTAATTATTTTTTTCTTCCTGGAGACTTATGGAACGTTCTTGCCTTCCCAGCGTGTTATGTGGGACAGACACAGAGCATCCTCCTCACAGGAGAGCTGATTTAGGATACCAGGTGCACTTTTATTATCAGGTTTCATCAAACCCAACAGCAGCAGCATCCCCAGAGCCTTGGGAAGATCATTCAATGCTTTCAAGAGCTGAAGTAATTAGAAAAAATAAAGCAGTGTCTCTGTGCCGTGTCAGCTTTAGTTTGGAGCCTTTTATCATGGAAAAATAGCACCTTTTTTTCCTCTCCTGGGACTGCTGAATAGATTTCCTGAAAAAGAGGGACCAGCTGCAGAGGGTGAAGCAAAATTCAGCCTGGAGGTGTTCAGGTGTTGATTCAGTCCCAGGTCTCACAACCTGCATTTGGAATAAAGCACAGATCAGAGCGTTCCCAGGCAGATCTTTGCTGCTTTGTGGCTGAACAAAACCACGGGATTGGAAAGGTTTGTGTGTTCAAATTTGGATCACTTTGTTGGGTGAGAACCACCTGAGCCTGTGGCCGTCCCTCTGGCTGTGATCCTCACCTGTCCCTTGGCTCTGAGACTGCAGGAAAGGAGCTTTGGGTGTTATTTTGTGGAGGAAGATCTGGATTTTTCACCTGCAAAAAGGAAAAGTTCAGAGCAGCTCATCTGTTCTCTAACCACTCCCTCAGGCTTTGTGTGTACCTGCAGTGCCTGCTAAGCAGAATCTTGTGCCTTGCATGTTCATTTGAACATTACCAAAAGAGATGGGAGTATTTTGGCAGTAAATAGAGATATATATTACCAGGATTTTTTTAAAACTCTGTTTCTTAAATGTGGCAACACAATCTGTGCCGAACTGAAGGCAGCTGGAGAAAGAGATAGACTGCAAGATTTGAAATCCAGGGTAAAAAAAAAAGAGATCAGGAAATGTTGGAAGAATTGCCCTATTTTCTAACAATTAGTATTCCCAAAGAAAAAAACCATGTTCTAACTACCTAGTAATTTCCAAATTGCTGAGACACCTAATGAGTTGTCTTAACTAAATTTACCAAACATATAGAAGGAAATAATTGCTGAGCATTTGATTCTGAAATCACAACTCGGTGCCAAGCGGTTGTGCAGCTGCCTTGTGTGTGTTGGGGATTCAGCAAGAAAATCATTTCCTTGGGAACTGAACCTTGTCCTGGTTGGGCTCCCAGTGCCACATCCCCGTGGGGATTTGTGGAAAAGTCCCACTGAACCTCTCTGCTCCTGCACCTCCCTGTTTAACACTGCAGGAGCTGGAATGGATTTTGTAGTTTGAGGGGGATGTTAAGAATTCCAGCACGCTGCAGGTGTGATCTGTGCACCCTTTGCAGGTGGGAATAATGCTGTGCTGTCCCTGCTGCAGCCCCCATGGAATGCTCCCCCAGCCTGGGCAGGACTCTGCAGCATTTTGCTGGGCACACACAGATTTTCCTGGCCCCGGTTTCCATTGCAGCACAGCGAGGTTTTCACGCCAAAGGAAGAGATCCCCACTGGTTTGTGTTTGCCTTTTAATTAATTACATCACCTGCCCAGTAATTAAATTTAGCTGCCCACCCTGAGTGCTGGGATGAGGTGAGCACCAACTGTGGTGGCCACTGGTATATGAAATGTGGGGGTTTCTTAAGTCCTCAACTTCTGGTTCTTGTTTTCAGGTGAAAATGAGTCAGTACTTATTTTCTGTGATCCCCATCTCCATGACATACTTCTGGTAGTAACCTGTGAGTTAAACCTGCTCCTATGCACCTGGACCAGGGAGATCTTTGTGTTGGGGCTGGGAGTGAGCTGCTTCCCCAGAGAATAACTCTCCTGTGGGTTTTGTGGGGTGTTTTGAGTGGTTTCTGGAACACCCGTGGCATATGGCAGCATATGGCCCTGCAGCCATGCCTGTGCCTGTCTGCTCTCCTTGTGCTGTGTCAGGAGCTCTGGCAACTCATCAGGGAGGGACGTGGCCTCCATCCTCCCAGGAGCTTGCACAGGCCTGAGCACACTTGGGCTTTTGCTGAGCTCAGGCTCCAGTTTGTGATGGATTTGTCTTGGGGGAAAGGGACGATGGGCTGATGGAAGCTTCCTGCCAGGGAAAGGGCTGGGAGAGCTGGGGGTGTTCAGCCTGGGGGAGAGAAGGCTCTAGAGAGACCTCAGAGCCCCTGGCAGGGCCTGAAGGGGCTCCAGGAGAGCTGGAGAGGGACTGGGGACAAGGCATGGAGGGACAGGAGCCAGGGAATGGCTGCCAGTGCCAGAGGGCAGGGATGGATGGGACATTGGGAAGGAACTGTTCTCTGGGAAGTGCTGAGGCTCTGGTTTCCCAGAGCAGCTGTGGCTGCTCCTGGATCCCTGGAAGTGCCCAAGGCCAGGTTGGACACTGGGGCTTGGAGCACCTGGGCTTGTGGAAGGTGTCCCTGGCCTGGAAGGAGATGAGCTGTAAGGTCCTTTCCAACCCAAACCAGTCTGTGATTCCATGTCTGCTCAAGTGTTTAGTTGAGCTCCTGACCAATTTCAAAGCTTTAGAGTGACCTCTGGTTCAGCTGCTTGGGTAATCTCTGAGTTCAGCATCAGGACAGGACCTTTGGGATCTGTGGGAATTTGGCTTCCTGGCTCTTGCAGGATGAGCCTGCCCTGAGTATCCAAAAACCTGTGGGGCAGCTGGGAGGTGCCAGGTGGGGTTGGTGCTGGGGAGGAGGTGAGAGGATGGGACAGAGGGTGAAGCATTCTGTGCTGTCCCCAGCTGGGATATCATCCCAACTCCACATTCCCAGTCCCTGGGTGCCTGGGGGAGCTCTGAGCCCTGCACTGCCATCCCCCCTGTCCCAGCAGAGCTGGCACAGCTCCCTGTGTGCCCAGTGCAGTGCCAGGGGAGGGCAGGAGCTCCCTGTGAGCAGGGATGTTTCCCCAAAAGCTCTCTGGGTTGGGATGGACCCACAGCACCCTGAATCTTTTCAGGAGAGGCTGCCTGTCATCTGGCTGATTGGAGCTGCTAATGGATTGCTGCTTTAATTGCACTAGCAGTGGGACAGAGCATTCCTTAGGGATGGAGGGAGAGCTGTGGAGCTATGGCACTTGGGGGAAAGTTCTTTGCAAGCTCAGTAAGTGTTTATTTTTCAGCTGTAACAGCTAAAGGTTGATGATTCCTTCAGTGAGCACAAAGGCTGGATGTGGCTGGATGTTGTAGTGCCCAGGAAGAGGATTCAGTCTCCTCCTCCTCCCTGAAATGCTGGGATATCCCCATTCACCAGGAATGTTGTGTCACCCTTTCCACCTTGGCACATCCTCCCAGCAGCCTCACGTGCAAGACCAGTCCGTGGGCAGGAGAATAAAAATGAGCAGACCCACTGTTTGTTCTGCTTTACCCTTCTCTTTACCCTGGCATTTTTGGGATTGCTTCAAACCTCCACGTTTTTAGCTAAGCTGAAATTGCATTAGTCGATGAGAGAGGGAGAAAATAAATAATAAATTGCACAAAAAAATGAATTCACAGGGACCCAAAGCATAAAGGCTGTGAAGTAAGCAACAAGTCTTTCATTGCCTTGAATAATGTAATTATCTAGAAAAGCCTGTTTCTTTCAAATTGCCAAATCTGGTGTCACCTGAACTCACTGAGGCCCCACTTGCCAAAGTTCCTCTGTCTCCCAGAGGGTTGTGGGATTGGGGTTAGGTAAGGGTGGGATTGATGATTTGTCCTCAAATGTTACGTGTGAAACTGTGGGCACAGGTGATATCCCCAGGCTGCTGCTCTAAGCAGTGGGAAAATAAAGAAGTTAAAGGAACTTTTTAGAGAATCCCAGAATCACCAAGGTTGGAAAAGCCCTCCAAGACCCAGTCCCAGCTGTGCCCAAACCCTCCCCTTGTCCCCAGCCCAGAGCACTGAGAGCCACATCCAGTCCTTGCCTGGACACCTCAGGGATGGCAACTCCACCCTTCCCTGGACAGCCTCTGTCAGTGTCTGACCACCCTTTTGTGCAGGGGTTCTAGGGTGAGGGAAGAGAGGAGAATGTTGACTTTAGGTTTTAGAAGGTTTGATTTATTACTTTATGATATATATATTATATTAAATTTATACTAAAAGGATAGAAGAATATAAATTATATTAAATTTATACTAAAAGAACAGAAGAAAGGAAAAAGAAATAGACTTCCTTTATCAGAAGTCTAGCTAAGAATAGAAAAAGAATGATGACAAAGGTTTGTGACTGACTGAGAGAGCCCAGACAGCTGGGCTGTGATTGGCCATTAATTAGAAACAACCACATGGATCAATCCAAAGATGATCTTGTTGCATTTTACTGCAGCAGACAATCACTGTTCATATTTTGGTTTTGAGGTTTTTTAACTTCTCAGGAGAAAAAATCTTAAGGAAAGGATTTTTCAGAAAATATGTCTGTGGCACCCTTTCCATTAACAAATTCTCTCTTTAGGAACATCTTGGTATACAAAAAAAGATGGGAAGTGGCTTTCCTCTTTCTGTATCTCTCATTCCCTCTTGCAGTTTCAGCAAGTAGGAGCTGTAAGAGCAGAACTGCCTGCACTTGGTGCTGAGCAGACAGCAGTGTTTGTGTTGGATTGTTGGGCAATATTCTGTCAATATTCCACAATATTTCTGGCAATAATCCTGATCTCCAATCAAACATTTCAAACAGAACCCAAAATTCAGTACGAGTTTGGCTCCTTTTCTGCCCCTCTTGCTGCTATTTGCAGAAGGGTGCCTGGTTTTCAGCGTGCTGCTGCAGCTCAGCACCCTGTGAGTCACAGTCCTGGGGCTGCAGCTTCCAGAGAAGGCACTGGCTGCTGGGAGAGCCTTGGGAGAGCGGGGATCGTGGGGCTGGGATTGTACCAGCGCCTGGCACTTGGCACACGGGCACCGCTCGCTCAGCCTGGCACGGAGAGCAGCAGCTCTGCCTCAGCCCCTGCTCTCCTGACAGCAGCAAAGACATCACTGCTCAACACACACCAGCACAAAGCAGTGTGGGCACCGTGCTCCAGCACAGGGCTCTGCTCTGGTTAAATCCCCTCCCTGAGCTGGGCTGGAGCACAGCAGAGCTCAGTGAGTAAATGCCAGCAGTGCCCCAGGGGTGCCCAGCTGGGCAAGAGGCCCCTGGGCTGTGCCAGCCCCGCTGTGACACAGCCCCAGGGCAGTGCCCGTCCCTGTGCTGGCACTGCTGGGCACCTCCAGGGACAGCTCTGGGACAAGAGGCACCCTGAGGGGCTGGAGCGGGGCCAGGGAAGGGAACAGAGCTGGGAAGGGGCTGGAGAATCCCTGAGGGAGCTGGGAAGGGGCTGGAGAATCCCTGAGGGAGCTGGGCAGGGGCTGCAGAATCCCTGAGGGAGCTGGGAAGGGGCTCGGCCTGGAGAAAAGGAGGATCCAAAGGGAAAAGCTCTGCAGTGGAACCTTCCCCAAACTTCCCACACTTTTTTTCCTCTCACATTTTCTCCCACTTTTTGATTTTCCCCTCACGGCAAGGGAGACCCTGAGGGGCTGGAGCAGGGCCAGGGAAGGGAACGGAGCTGGGAAGGGGCTGGAGAATCCCTGAGGGAGCTGGGCAGGGGCTGGAGAATCCCTGAGGGAGCTGGGCAGGGGCTGCAGAATCCCTGAGGGAGCTGGGCAGGGGCTGCAGAATCCCTGAGGGAGCTGGGCAGGGGCTCAGGCTGGAGCCAAGGAGGATCCCCAGGGATCTTTTCCCTCTCTGGAATTCCCTGCCAGGAGGGCACAGCCGGGGGGGTCGGGCTCTGCTCCCAGGGCACAGGGACAGGAGCAGAGGGAACGGCCTCAGGCTGGCCCAGGGCAGCTCAGGGTGGGCACAGCAGGAATTTCCCCATGCAAAGGGGCTCAGGCTCTGAGAGGTGTCTGGGTGAGGCCTGGCCCAGCTCTGTGGCTGCCCAGTTCCCTGCTCTGTGCTCCATCCCCGAGGAAGCAGAAGGAAGAGCAGAAGGAAGCTGGGAAGAGCTGAGCTGCTGCCAGCTCCTGATGCCACTGCTCAGCCTGGCCATGCTGCACTTGTTCCAGCTCAGGACCCTGAACTCTGCATCTTCCCAGCCTTTCCCAGCCCCTCCCAGCTCTCCCTGGGTGCAGGATGTCCTGGAAGGAATTTTCTGCTGTGTTTAAAATCACAGCTGGGGGTGAAGCTCCTGTTGGCAAATCCCACTGGATTTGGCCTGGAGGAATCTGCCTTTCCCCAAATGAGTATGGAACAAGGATAGAGCACGGGCTCATCAGTGGTTCTGAGCCAGCAGAATCCTGATGGATGTGGATCCACAGGGATGGACGTGGATCCACAGGGATGGACGTGGATCCACAGGGATGGATGTATAAACAGGGATGGATGTGGATCCACAGGGATGGATGTGGATTCACAGGGATGGATGTGGATCTACAGGGATGGACATGGATCCACAGGGATGGATGTGATCCACAGGGATGGATGTGATACACAGGGATGGATGTGGATCCACAGGGATGGATGTGATACACAGGGATGGATGTGATTCCCAGGGATGGATGTGATCCACAGGGATGCACATGGATCCACAGCAGTGCCCAGGGATCCCCAGGGATGGCCATGGATCCATAGGGATGGATGTGGATCCACAGGGATGGATGTGATTCCCAGGGATGCACATGGATCCACAGGGATGCACATGGATCCACAGCAGTGCCCAGGGGTCCACAGGGATGGCCATGGATCCATAAGGATGGATGTTATTCCCAGGGATGGATGTGATTCCCAGGGATGCACATGGATCCACAGCAGTGCCCAGGGATCCACAGGGATGGCCATGGATCCATAGGGATGGATGTGGATCCACAGCAGTGGCCATGTGTTCACAGCAGTATTTAAGATTATGTGACTTTACATGGACAGTAAGAATATTGAATTGTACAGTGCCTGTGCTGCAGGATATAAAACAATGTAGGAAAGAAAAGAATCAGGATATAATGCTGTAGAGTGGCTCTGTTGGAACACAGAGCCACAGATTGATCAGCAGTAAATCTTCTCTGTTTTACAAGGTTAAAGCTCTGTTTTTCCACTGGCCCCACACACATAAAGATCAGGTGTGAGGGATGCTGGAGTCAGGCTGGCCTCTACAAAGAGAGGAGCCACTCCACACTTCAGGGCTTGCCAGGTATCCTGAAAAATGTCCAAAAAAAGGCAAAAATCCAACTGTGGCAGCACCTTCTTCCCCCCTTGCGGGCTGATGCTCTCTGCTGCTGCCTGAACATGCTGCTTTCATGTCATATCAGTACAGAGCTGTTGAGCAGCTTTAATAATGTCATCTTTACCACTTTTTCCCCCTGGAAGCCCAGAAGAAACCTCTGTGTGAATGGGAACAAAGCTCTTACACAACAGAGCATATTCATGGGGAGGGATGATTCAAACCAGGCTTTATAATTCCTTAATTATATTTGATGTGACCTAACCCTTGACAATCCTGAGTCTGAGGCTGTCAAACAGGATATGAATATTATAAAGACTTTTGGACAGTGCCCAGAGCTGAGCTGGATTTTACTGTGTCAGTAAGAAAGTGAAGGAGAGAGGTTTTCTCAGCATTTTTGTCTTTGTAAAAAATCACTCCAAAAACACAAAGAAACCAATTGCATTTAAAGTGTTTTTTAAATGAGACTGGGAGGGGGTCTCTGCTCCTCACCTGTGCTTTGCCAGTGAGCTGGCTTTCCTTTCAGGGCTCAGCAGATTCGTACACGAGCAGACCCTCAGACTCTGATGTCTCTCTGGAAGAGGACAGGGAAGCAATCCGCCAGGAAAGGGAGCAGCAAGCAGCCATCCAGCTGGAGAGGGCCAAGGTGTGTTCTGCCCACTGAGTCACAGAGGTGCCTCCTGCCTGCTGGTAACATTCACACTTCCTCCTGAAATGCTGAGTCAAAGGGTCTGCAGAGAAGGTGTTTGGGGAATTTAGTGTAAATTCTCCTCTAAATGGGGATATTCTCCCAGGAGCTGAGCTCTGCTGGCCTGGGTGAAATTATTAGGGCTGATTTTTTAATAGATGAGAAGTTCCCAGTGTTTTTGATGTGGTTTTTTTCTGTTTGCAGTCCAAACCAGTAGCATTTGCTGTCAAGACCAACGTGAGTTACTGTGGGGCTCTGGATGAAGATGTTCCTGTCCCCAGCACTGCCATCTCCTTCGATGCCAAGGACTTCCTCCACATTAAAGAGGTAAAGCCCAGGAAAGGGGGATGGGAAAGGGACTCTTTCTACAGGCCAAGGGCTTTGATTTGAGCAGCTGAGCCATATCCAGGAGGGCACAGTGAGGATGAGCTGGTTCTTCATCCCTCCTGGAGTTCCTGCACCCTGGGGTGCTTGTCCTGCCCTTTTGCAACATTTGGTGTTACCAACAGGTTGGAATTTCATCACTCAGGAAGGAAATAATACCCTTTATTATTTGAGTGAGCTTGGAGGAGGAAAGTTAATGAATGCACTAAGGGGAATAGCAGGAACTCCATGCCAGGGCTCAGGGAATAGGAAATACATCCCACCTTTAAAGGTTCAGATTCTTTTCATCAGAACCAGTTTGTGATGGATCAGAGATGGTGCAGGAGAGAGGGATTCCGTGGAGCACTAAGGATTCCATGGAGCAGCACCAGGTCATGTGAGGTCTTCAAAAACGCACCAGATAGGCTCCCTTCCAGAGAGGAAGTAACACTTAGGATAATGCAGTAAGCAAAGAAAATCCTGAAGAGGACAGATGCAAAAATAAGGGAAA
This sequence comes from Agelaius phoeniceus, assembly GCF_051311805.1. NCBI lineage: Eukaryota > Metazoa > Chordata > Aves > Passeriformes > Icteridae > Agelaius > Agelaius phoeniceus. The sequence goes on along the minus strand of NC_135271.1, from coordinate 49,665,114 downwards.
AAATGGAATAAATGAGCCCTGAGTATGGCTTTGGTAAAGAAAATTGCATTTTATTGCATGCTGAGCATATTTTATGCAATTTTTTATCTGAAGTGAGCCCTCCACATTTGCATAACCCCCTGTTGTGCTGTGGATTGGTACAGAGGCTTGCAGCTTGCAAAAGCACTTTTTCATCTCTGCATTTTGGGTTTATTTTGGGGTGTTCAGTGCTCATCTGTGTCTTTCTTTGAACATGTGTTCATCATCACTCCAGAGCACTGATCTCCCTTAGACAGAGCACATTCAGGAGGAAAACACCTGCTGCTGCCCCTCCTCTGGTGCTGGAACAGGGAATTGCTTCACACCCCCTCTCCCTGATGAGAGGGAAAGGCAGTAAATTCCCTTTTTCCAGTTTTTAATCCTGGTTTTCCTGGATGTGGCCACCTTCATTGTCAGGACACTGATTGAGTTGCACACTCCAAGCTCCTGTCATGCTGCCCTGTACATCTTTGCAGACAAGTGTCCCAAATCCATGTCTTGGCATTCCATGAGTTGTCTCCCAAGGTCTAAAAACCCAGGATCACAGTTCCACTGAGCTGGAAACCATCTGGGTACTGGTGTTGGACAGCTCAGGATCCACAGAATTGCTGCCTGGAGCTGGAGCTCAGCAGGATTTGGGGAATGGCTCCCCATGCTGCAGAAAGGCTTGGCAGGATTTGTTTTTTTCAGTGATTCCAGGTTTTGGAATGTTGCTGAGCTGGGTACAAAGTCAGGTCACCCTCTGGCAGGATGGAGCAGAGGCAGTGAGTGAGGAGCTGCTATTTTGAGGCTGTGTCCTGTATGTCTCATCTGTCTCCTCCAAACTATACATTGTGTGCCTGCTTAAAGGATGGAATGGCAACAATTCCTGACAGAGCAGAAGGAATCATGGGCATGGCAACCAGGGGAGGGAGCCTGCTCCTCCCACACACAGACTGACAGAGGGGAGGGGATGACCCAATGCAGATAAATCCTGTGTTCCTCACTGCAGCCTTGGCATGTGTGTGTTCAGGTGCCCTCAGCATAACCCAGGGACCTGAAATGGGCAGGGACATTTCCACTGTCCCAGGTGCTCCAAGCCCTGTCCAGCCTGGCCTTGGGCACTGCCAGGGATCCAGGGGCAGCCCCAGCTGCTCTGGCAATCCCAGCCCAGCCAGGAATTCCCAATTCCCAATGTCCCATCCATCCCTGCCCTCTGGCACTGGGAGCCATTCCCTGTGTGCTGTCCCTCCATCCCTTGTCCCAGTCCCTCTCCAGAGGGGCTGATGCTGATCCCATGTCTGGAGGCATCACTCAGAGGTCCATGAAGAAAGATTGCCATGGTCAGGGTGTGCCTTTGGAGCCAAAATGGAGCAGGCAGTGCCCTTGGAACTCAGGTGTTGTAGAGTCAGACTGGTTTGGGTTGGAAGGGACCTTAAAGCCCATCCAGTGCCACCCCCTGCCCTGGGCAGGGACACCTCCCACTGTCCCAGGCTGCTCCAAGCCCTGGCCTGGGACACTGCCAGGGGTGGGGGCTCCACAGCCTCTCAGTTCACTGATTTCCAGCAGCAGGATGCTGAATCCTGAAGGATTTGTCTGCTTCACAGACTGGAAGTGGTTCTGTAACTTAACATACTTCAAATAAAGCTTTGCTTACAGCCACTGCGTGAATCAAGGTCAGAACAACAGGAGGAATAAATACTTGGCTGGAATGATCAAATCATGGAACCTCTTGCCTAAATACATCAAAGAGGATAAAGAGGTTTTTCAGCATATGAGGGTTGCATTCCCTTAGTTTTTATTACATGTTCATATTTCTGATTGGGTTCATGTTCAGCTATCTGGGTTGATAAAAACCCATTTATTTTTCAGGGCCGGGTCTCTGTGTTTCAGAGCCATCACCAGGCACTGCTGCACCTTTGACAGCAGGGCCTGGGCGTTTCTGTGTTCCTGCAGGAGCTGAAGTGCTTGCAAATGTGGAGCCCGGAGCAGGGATGATCTCGAAGATGAGATCTCTGTGATGGCTTTTTCCTCGAGGCAGCAAACAAAACCCATTCACTCGTGCTGCTCTTAATGACTCCAGAGTCAGTTGTGAAAAGCAATGTTTCTTTTGAACACCGAGCTGCCTAATGAAGCAGAACAGAGGAGAGGCTTTTCAGATACTTTTCTTCAAAAGCTCTGCTGGCAGCAGCTACAACAAATCCTTTTCCACTCCAATATCTACCAGGATCCTGCTTTTCATTTTGCCATCATTAGGGACAGACCAGACTTTCAATAAAGCAGGAGAATATATGTTACTAAAGGTCAATGATAAAATGCTGTGCTTTAGGTATATATTGAAGTTTTCTCCTAAAGGTGAATTTTTCTCTTCATCTGTCATAACCTGTTAATAACATTCCTACAAATACCTGGAGAGGAGGAAGGGAAAGCGGTGATCTTTTGTCTAGACCATTAAATATGACAAGCAATATTTGATGGGAAGCTGGAGGTGTTATTTTTATGTTTGCTGCTGGGAGGTTGTTTGGTGGCCTCAGCTCAAAGAAATGAGTTCTGCTCATTAAATCAACCTCGAAATTAAACCAGCAAGGGCCAGGATGAGGGGAAACGGCCTCGGTGCTGTGCTCTCACACATGAGCCTGGTTCATTATCCAGAGTGGAGCTAAGGGGGGTGGGTAGCTGTTGGGAAGGATGGAACTTGGACAGGAAAGTCTCACAGATATGTGTGCTTGGCAGAAAGATCTCTGAATGTAGGACCTGAGGATGAAATAGAGATGGAAGCAAGTTTTGATATAGAAAAATAATAGATGTGTAAATTGAGAATTGCTGAGCCAGTCTTGCTGGACAGCTAAGAAGGGAAAGGTTATGACAAGTTGGAAAGAGACTTTATGACTTAGAGCAAAGGATAAGCTGACCACAAACAAAAGGATGTTTTTGTCAAGCAGAAGGATACCACAGGCAAACAAGACATGTCCATGTAGCAAGTAGAAAAAAGGTTTAAGAATTTTCCACTGCAAGAAAACTGAAAAACAACTTTAAGCTTAAACTGTACCATACTAACTCATGTGATTGGATAGTATTGACCATAATATGTTAATGATAGCAGTCATGATAGGCTGTAGGTAAAAGTAAAGGTATAGATTGGTTCTTATGTATTAAGATGCTTATATATTATATACATCTTATATATTATATACATCTTATATATTAAGATGTAAAGAATATATATATGCTTATATATTATATACATCTTATATATTAAGATGTAAAGAAAAGTGTATAATGCAATGTAACCAGAATTCAAGGGTTTTCAGCTTGGCTGCAGCTGGGGCTGACAGGCCCTGTCACCCATGACCCTGGCCTGCTGTAAGAGCTGTAACCTCCAAGAGGAGGCACCAAAGGGAGGGAATGTGGGAGCTGGAGTGGGCAGGAGCCTCGCTGTGTTGCAGAAATACAACAACGACTGGTGGATAGGGAGGCTGGTGAAGGAGGGCTGCGAGATCGGCTTCATCCCGAGCCCGCTGCGCCTGGAGAACATCCGCATCCAGCAGGAGCAGAAGAGAGGCCGCTTCCACGGGGGGTGAGCACAGCCTGCCCTTTGCAAAGCACCTCCAGTCCTCCTCAGCCCAGGCAGGATTTCCAAAGGTCACCTGCTGCTGCTGCTTTATTGCAGGGCATTTGCGCTGTTGGGTTTGGGATTCCCGCTGGAAGGGCGGATTTACGGAGAGCGGGAGATGGTGGTGATGAGATACAGAAATGGGTTTGACTGCAGGAAAGAGCAGTGAGGGATAATGACAGGAGTTCCTGAGAGCTTTGTGTGCCCGTGGCCTTAAGTCAACTTGGGCTCAAAGTCTCCCAGATTTTTTCCCTGCTTTTCTTAGGTTATGGGTTTTTTCTTACATTTTTCCTTTTTTCTCCAATTTAGCCTGTGCTGGTGTTCACAGGGGTCCCACGATGAGGAAAGAGATGAGAATCTTGACTCCATGTTTCAGAAGGCTGATTTGTTATTTTATGATCTATATTATATTAAAAGAAAATTATATATTAAAACTATACCAAAAGAATAGAAGAAAGGATTTCATCAGAAAGCTAGCAAGGAAAGGAATGGAATGATAATAAAATTTTGTGACTGACCAGAGAGTCCAAGACAACTGGGCTGTGATTGGCCATTAATTAGAAACAACCACATGAGCCCAATCCCAGATGCACCTGTTGCATCCCACAACAGCAGATAACCATTGGGTACATTTTGTTCCTGTTGCATCCCACAGCAGCAGATAACCATTGGGTACATTTTGTTCCTGTTGCATTCCACAGCAGCAGATAACCATTGGGTACATTTTGTTCCTGTTGCATCCCACAGCAGCAGATAACCATTGGGTACATTTTGTTCCTGTTGCATTCCACAGCACAGATAACCATTGGGTACATTTTGTTCCTGAGGCCTCTCAGCTTCTCAGGAGGAAAATTCCTAAGGAAAGGATTTTTCAGAAAATATCATGGCTACACAGGCCCAAACCAGACTTTGTAAGATCAGCTTTGCCATCCTTTATTCTTCATCTTCCAGCCTGAGGTTTTTGAGCCTCCACCTGCCAGACCTGGAGATGGCAAATCCCTGGAAAAAGGTCTGGGAGATAAACCTGGGAAATGCTTTCAGAATGGTTGAACAGCATCCAAATTTCTTCTATAATTTTTGACACAACTTCAGGAGCAGCCAGTGGGTCTCAATATACAGAGAAATTACTGAGTTCAGTGAGATGCTCCTGTATTTGTACGATAAAATTCCATATTATAACGGTAAAAAAGTTAATATTTAGCTTTTTTAGTTAGAGTCATTTATGTTGGTATGACCTTGTGATTCCTCATGGGACAATTCCTCCCCAGAACCTCCCACATTCTGGGGTGCCTGCTGTTAATGGGGGTCTTTCTGCTGCTGCAGGAAATCCAGTGGCAATTCTTCTTCAAGCCTTGGAGAGATGGTCTCTGGCACATTTCGAGCCACACCTACAGCCACAGGTAAGACAGGATTTACTCAAGGAAACCCTTGCTAATCTGTCTAGAAACCCTACATGAGAAATGCAGGTTGTCCACTTGGCTGAGTTACTGAGATGTTTTCCAGCAAAGTGTTTGCATGTAAAGGGGAGGAGGACAACTCTCCCCAGCCTTTTGGAGTTGCTGAGGGCTGGGAAAAATCCTTGGGAGCAGTGGCAGCTGCCCCAGTTTAATGCACAGAATGCCCCCTTTAATGCACAGATTGCCCAGTTAAATGCACAGTTTAATGTATAGAATGCCCAGTTTAATGCACAGATTGCACAGTTTAATGTATAGAATGCCCAGTTTAATGCAGATTGCCCTGTTTAATGGAAATTGCCCAGCTGAATATATAGAATGCCCAGTTTAATGCACAGATTGCACAGTTAAATGCAGAATGCCCAGTTTAATGCACAGATTGCCCAGTTAAATGCAGACTGTCCAGTTTAATGCACAGATTGCCCAGTTTAATGCACAGATTGCCCAGTTTAATATATAGAATGCCCAGTTTAATGCACAGATTGCCCAGTTTAGTCAGGCCTGAGCAGAGGGAGGTGCTCAGACAGAAATCAAAGTGCTTTGGCAAAGGGATTTCTGCTTGCCTGGGTGTGTTTTAACCAAGTTCTCATTTGGTCTTCTAGCAAAACAGAAACAAAAAGTGGTAAGTAATGCTTTTGTTTCCGTTCTATTTCCTCCTAATTCACCATTGCCAGGGTTTCTCTGTGGGTTTGTTTGCCTGATGACCTGAAGGGTTGTTTTTTCCCTCCAGACAGAACATATTCCCCCCTATGATGTAGTGCCATCAATGAGACCTGTGGTGTTGGTGGGCCCATCACTCAAAGGCTATGAGGTATGGAGTGAGGTGTTTGCAATTAATTCAACTTTCATTATCTCTGATCACCCTCAGTAATTCTGTGTGTGCGGCTCAGTGCAAGTGGTTTATGATAATTTCAAGTGATTTAGCTTAAATAATTACCAAAATGTTCTGGAAGAGCTAAGGGTTACTTCTGAATTGTACTGTTTTAAGCACAGTGCAAATCCATTCTTTGCAGTGCACTCATTCCTGATTAAACGAAGTAAAAAAGAGAATTTGTGTCTGCTGCAAGAAGTCAAATTAATGAGCTGGACTCTACACATGAAAAATGTTCATCAAACCAGCCCGTGCTTTGAACTTAATTAGCAAAACATTGGAAGGAGCTTCCTTGTTGATCTCCTTTTTTCACTTTATTAATAAATTCAAATATTTTGCAAAGGAACCTTGAACCCTCCTAAAAGATTACCCAGGTGGGAGTGGGCAGGATAATGTGCCCAGATAACCAGGACAGCCTTGTTTTGGGCTGCTGCAGGTTCAAGTGAGCATTTACCACGTGCTAAAACAAGCAGAGACTTTTAGCAGGGCAATTCAGGGAGCTCAACCATCTGGGAAGTGCTGAACCAGGAACTAAATGAACATAAAATCAAAGACATACTTCATTAAGCTTCATTAATGTTGTCAGTAATTGATAGGATATTATTAAACATATTGGAATGGTTCTTTTGGGGAGGTGACAGCCCTGGCACAATGCAGTGTTCTGGCATTGTTTTTATGTGAGAGTGACTGAAGGTGCAGCTCAGCAGAGCAGGTACTTCATGTTCTGCTCTCTGCCTTTTAATTTGATGGGGAAGTTTTTTGACAGGAGTAAATTCCCTCTGTGCTGCACCACAGATCAATTTACCTCTTGAGTTTGGAGGGGAGAGAGGCTGTTTGTTCATAAAAACCTCTTCAAATCTGCCACCCTGTCTCTTTTTTTGAATAAAACAACACCAAACACAACACCTTGAACATACAGATCTGTGGAAATGGTAACACAGAATATTAATTTCAATAACAAAAATACTTGATCTTTCTTGGGGGAATTTATTTTGACTGGTTTTTTTCCTGGCTAAATGCTGAAGGAATCAGTTGGAAGGAGGGAAATAAACTGGCAGAGAGGCCTGGGGGCTTTGATGAAGCTGCTGCCTGGCCTGGCAGATAATGATTGTCAGCCTGAGCTGTCCTGCAAGGGACAAGGAGCTGCTCAATAAATCAGAGGGCAGGCATGGCAGCTCTGGGGGCTGAGCAGTGGGAACGTGGCATCTTTTTGCTGTCATCCCTCTGTGAGAGCAGCCCCAGCAGGACAGATCCACCCCTGAGCATCCCTGAGCTCTGGAGGCCACTGTGCCAGTGTTGTGTGGGCAGAGCCCGAGTGCTGTGCCCAGCAAACATCCCCCGTGGCTGTGCCCTGCTGTGCAGCTTTGGGATGCTGAGAGGGCTGAGGAGGAGGGCTCAGAGCAGCTCAGGACAGGAGCACACCCAGGGGCAGCTCTGCACTTGGAAAAGCCAGGAAACCTCAGGGATTTATTGCCCAGTGCTGTGGTGGCAGGACCTGGCACTGGGATGGGTCTGCCCAGCAAGGGTGTGGATTGGTGGCTGTATCCCTGCCTTCTACTCACCTCTTTCCTTCCTTTTGGCTTCTTTCTCTCCCTGTCCATCCCCCTGCTCAATCCTCTCCCCTCTGCCAAGGTGACAGACATGATGCAGAAAGCTCTCTTTGACTTCCTGAAGCACAGGTTTGATGGGAGGTGAGAAACTCTGTCCTTCTCATGCTGCTTTGCCCATGTGTTACTAACATTTCAGTCTATTATTTTTTTTTTTTTTTTCATGCCAGAGGGTTTGCTGCATGATCCAAGCTGATTTTCTGGCTTTGTGTCACCACTGAAGAGTGGGACACAGCTCATGTGTTACTAGGGGTGCACATGTCTGCATTTCTGCCATGGCTGGGCTAGGATTTCTTAGTTTAACACAAGAATTCTGTCTCAGTGTCTTCCCAACACCTCAGAAAAATCAGCTCTAAAATATCCTTACATGAGATTTTATTTTGACTGCCTTAAGTAGGCAAAAATACTGAAAAGGGTGGTTGGAAGAAGGAAATGCTGAGAAATCAAACACACAAAAAGAATTGTAAGGAGGGTTCATCTTCAGCTGGAGCATTTCCTGGTGAGCTGTAGAGGATAATTGGGATTTCCTTGCTGGGAGCACTGGCTTGGTCCATGGCATCACCTCAGTCCTTGAGGGTGTCTGCTGCATCTTTGGGATGTTCTGCCCTTCCCAGTTAGTTCAGGATATTCCAGCTGGGAAAAGAGGCTGTTCTGGTAACACATAACACTGAGTCAGGTTTGAAATACCCACACCACCAGGGCAGGCAAAAGGATGCTCTGTGGAAGAGCTGGAGCAGGATTTATGGATTTCAGGAGTGAGGAGGTGGCAGTGCTGAACTGATCCCTAAACAGCTCAGAGAGAACATTCAATGATCAACTTCTGTGCAAAGTCTCTCCTCTCCTGGCCTGTCCTGAGCTGCTCAGCTCAAGTGATTTTCTGGAAGTCCCAATTCCATCAGCAGTATTGGCAGCTGGATCAGGTGGGAGTATGAAATTTCAGCAGTGGAGAGCTCAGTGCCACCAGCAGCCTGGCACCATTGATTTTAGCTCTGAGGAACTCAGGAAAAAGCTGCTCCTTGGTCCTTCTGCCAACTTCTATGGCTTTGTGGTCTTTCCCCTCCCTCCCTTTTCTTTCTTCTTTCTTTCTTTCCGTCTCTTCTGCAGTTCTGGGAGAGGTCCACATTACCAAGGAGGGAGCTGAGTGTCCAAGGAAGAGCCTTTCCAGAGGCATCAGAGAGACCTGACTCCTTCCCTGCCTCTGAGTTCCCTTGGCTTTGCCAGTGCTTCCTTTGTAACTGCAACCTCCCCTGCTGGCCACTGAGCCCAAGGCCCACAGTCCATTCATTTCTATTTTAAACTCGTTTTTACCTTTGGCCTCCACTGTGTACATTTATTTATGTATTATACAGAAAAATAACTGCACTTCTTTTTAACCCTGAAGCTGAAAATTCCACTTAGAGCTGCATAAATCTTGGGTTCTGTGCAAAAACTGCTGGTCATTCCCAGCTTGCTTTCTTTCCATTTTCCCTGGCTCCTTGCTCATCCCAGGCCTCCTAATTGGATTTTACTCAAAGGAATTGTGTGGTCTTTGCTTTGTAACATTTTGTGTCTTTCTAACACACTGACAGATGAAGTAAATAAATCATCTGCCTTAAGTTAAAGAGCTGCAGTGAAGTTAAACTTGAGTTGAAGCAGCCCAGAGAGCTGCAGTTCCTTTTCTCCTGCTCATCCCAGCCCCTGGCAGAGCTCCCTGTCAGCTGGGCTGGGTTTACTCCTGGTGTAACTCTGGGGAAGAGGAAGTGCTGCCTCATTGCAGCTCCCTTGCTCTGGGTGCCCCAAGCCTCACATAACTCACAGCATTTATGGCACTGTGTAAATTCATGCAGGAGATGAGTGAGCTGGGAGGAGGAAAGGTAATTAATGCACTAAGGAGAACAGCAGGAACTCCATGCCAGGTCTCAGGGAATAGGAAACACATCCCAGTCACCCAGCACTTGTGTTCATTTGTTCTTTCATGATGCCATAACTCATCTGCAAACATGCCTGAGCGTGTTTGGTTGGGTTTGCCCTTTGGAATGGGCTGTGCCTGTGGAAATCCCACTCCTGTGTTTGTGTGTGCTGTGCTCTCCTGCCAGGATATCCATAACCAGAGTGACAGCTGACATCTCCCTGGCCAAGAGGTCTGTGCTCAATAACCCCAGCAAGAGGGCCATCATCGAGCGCTCCAACACCAGGTCCAGCCTAGGTAAGGCCCTGCCACAGCTGCACTTAGGCTGGGCTTACACACAGGGGGACAGGACACCAATCCAGGCTTCCAGTCTGAGCTGGGAGGGACCCACAGCATCATGGATCCAGCAACTGGCCCTGCACAGACACCCCAAAATCCCACCCTGGCATCCCTGGAGTGCTGTCCCAACCCTCCTGGAGCTCTTGGGAATGTGCCCATTCCCTGGGGAGCCTGGGCAGTGCCTGATCCTTGCCCTGAAATCCACCCTGAGCCTCCCCTGGCTCAGCTCCAGCCATTCCCAAGAGCCCAGCAGTGGTGCAGATTTAAATGTGTCTACAGCATTTTACTGCACAATCCTGGGCTGGCCTCTCAGCTCCTCCTCCTTCCCAGCCCTGTGCTTTTAATTCCACATACAAGGAGCCAAAGAGCTTTCACTTGTCCAGCCAAGGAAATGTCATTCCTGACCCTGGGACCAGCTGTGTGTTTAATTCTGAGCAGTTACAGCTGAATTTTGCAGTCTGGCTGTGAGGCTTTGGGTCCTGCTCCTCTCCTCAGTGTCAGGGCTGCTGGGGAACAGTGGCCTGAGGAATTTTTATTTGGACTCCATGATCCTGGAGGTGTTTTCCAGCCTTGATGGTTCTGTGGTTGTGTGATTCTTCCTTCCACAAGGGTGGAAATTTCTTTGGATCATGTGTATTCCAGCATCCTGCTGTCTGGGACACCTTCCCAGGACCTAAGAGGAGTTGGGTTTGGTAAAAAAAAAAAGCCCAAATTCCAAATCTCTGCCATCCTGAGTGAGTGCTTGCACTAGAGGTACAGGTAACAGGTTTTATTTATTTGTTATTTCATGGCAATGCCATCAATTCACATGTGGAGCCTGTGACAGTAGGTGGGTGAGGGTTTTTATCCCAGTGGTCTCACCTGCTTTGTTTTCCTTTGCAGCTGAAGTGCAGAGTGAGATTGAAAGAATCTTTGAGCTGGCCAGGTCCTTACAGCTGGTTGTCCTGGATGCAGACACCATAAACCACCCTGCACAGCTTATCAAGACATCTCTAGCACCAATCATTGTCCATGTGAAGGTGTCCTCTCCAAAGGTAATTCCTCACCTTAAAATCCAGGAGGGAGCTGGAGGGCAGGGTGGGAATGGGCAGTGTGGAATCTGCACCTGAAAAGGAGAAAAAGTGACATAAAGCACTGCTGGTGTGCTACAGTCCATCCAGCAATCCAGATAATTCTCTATAAATATAATTTTCATGCTTCTCTATTGTCACAAATAACTTAGGACTTAAAGGAGGATAAAGCAGAGATGCATTTGAAATTTTTCAAGGGCTCAAACATGATCCAGAGGGAAATGTTCCCAGTTCTCAGAAGGGTTATCAGAAAGGTTTGGGATATTCAAGGGCAGCGCTTTATGGAGAGCTTCTGCCCTTGGTAATCCCTCAGGGGGAGGCCAGGCTGAGCTTTAGGGAGATGAATGATCCTCAAACTCACCTTTTGCCCTTTCCTGCTGGCAGGTTCTGCAGCGGCTGATCAAGTCCAGAGGGAAGTCACAAAGCAAACACTTGAACGTCCAGTTGGTGGCAGCTGATAAACTTGCACAATGCCCACCAGTAAGTACAGAGGAGAGGCTGAAGAGCTCCTGCTTTGTGGAATTCTGCTGATCCATCCATTATCACTCCCTGGCGGTGCTCACACGGCCCTGCACTCGTGAGGCACAAAGTGCTGCAGACTTTCATCCTGCCTATCTCCTGCCCCGGGTTTGTTTTGGTCTTTGGCAGGGTGACAGGCCAGGAGTGACGTGGAGGGGACAACAAATCTGGTCATTAGCAAATTACATCATCTGTGGAGCTGCAGCTCCCAGAGGGACAAAGTCTAGCTTTGTAGAGGCCTCCCCTCCCTGCACAGGGAGTGTGTGCAAAGGGAAAGGGGAGTGAGCCCTGCCCCTGATCCTGCAGGCCATCCAATCCCCTCAGCAGAGCACAGCCACTGCTCTCCCAGCTCCTGATCAAAGCTCCTGCCCCTCTCCTGGAGTGCTGAATTCCTGCTGATGGAGCAGGGGCCTGCAGGGCTCTGGGAGAGGCTCTGCAGGGGCTTGGACAGGGCAGCTCAAACTTCAGGTTTTAGTTTTGAAAGGCACACCTGGTTTCTGGGACAGGCAGTGGAAACGGGCTTGGATGTGGCTTTGTGGGATCTCTGTGGGATGTTGGGATGGGAGTGCAGAGTGCAGAGGTACCAGGGCAGTGACAGCCCCTCTGGGCAGCCTGTTCTTCTGCAGAGCTCAGCTGTGTTACATTTCTCACATGGAATATTTTACTGAGCTGTGATCTCTTAAAATGCTGCTGGGTTATTCCTGTGAGCCACCCAGGTCCCACTAACCCAACCAGAACTGGAACTGTCCTGGAGAACAAACTGATCCCTGTAAAACACATCCCTTCCCAGCTCTGATCCCTGTAAAACACATCCCTTCCCAACCCTGTACAACACATCCCTTCCCAACTCTGATCCCTGTAAAACACATCCCTTCCCAACTCTGATCCCCCTAAACACATCCCTTCCCAACTCTGATCCCTGTAAAACACATCCCTTCCCAACTCTGATCCCTGTAAAACACATCCCTTCCCAGCTCTGATCCCTGTAAAACACATCCCTTCCCAATTCTGATCCCTGTAAAACACATCCCTTCCCAGCTCTGATCCCTGTAAAACACATCCCTTCCCAAGCTGATCTGAGGAGCTGGAGTGCAGCTGCCCCTGTTTGTGGTGTTTGCCCCGAGCTCACACACAGAAGAGCCCTCTGCACATTGTCCTGTGTGAAAGGTGTTTCCTCTGGCACCTGCACACAGAGCCCTGGGAGTTTCACAGCCTTTTCTTGCCCTTTCTACAGTGATTTCCTCTTACTCAGCTTCACTTTGCTCACATCAGCTGAAATGAGAGAAGGCACCACAGCAGCTGTGGCTGCCCCATCCCCTGGCAGTGTCCCAGGCCAGGCTGGACAGGGCTTGGAGCACCCTGGGACAGTGGAAGTTGTCCCTGCCCATGGCAGGGGGTGGATGAGGTGGTTTTTAGGTCCCTTCCAACTTGTGGGATTCCTAAATTCCATGAAATAATCCATATGGGGTGCACTGGGGCACTGGGATTGTCCATCCCCAGATTCACTGAACTCTGCCTCAGCACCAGTCCTGGAGTTGCATTGCAGTGTTGAAGGCCTCACCTCGATCAGAAAAGCCTCTCCAAATGTCAGAGTGCCAGGTTTCAGCCTTGCACCCAGCCCTGCTCCCAGGCTGCTTGCAGCCTGCCCTGCCCAGGAGCTGCTCACAAACCAGCTCAGCACTTTGCACTGGTGATGGGCAGGAAGTGAGTGCTGACTTGGAGCTCTCCCAGGGAGCTGACAGTCTGGCTTGGCTTGAAATTAAAGTTTGGCCCACGGTTTAATTGAGTAAAAGTTCATTGCTGAGAGCAAAGGCACTGCTCCCTCTCTCCTGCTCATCCTTTTGCAGCTCAGATTCCTGCAAGAGGAGAATTTGGAGTGTTGGTTTAAAGGAAAGGTCCTTGCACAGGATGCACTCCTCACTCTGTTCCTCTGCTGAGAGCCAGCCATAAGGAATGAGCTGGTGCTGCATGTCTAGACACTGCAAAAATAGCTGTAAAAATAGCTGGGCATACTTGAGCTCAGGAACTGCTTTCATTATTAATTCCTTGCTAATCTGCCCCTGATGCTGCTCGAGCCAGCCTTGGGCACTGCAGGGCAGGACACAGGAACAGTGAAGGGCTCCAGGGATATTGCAGGGCTCCAGGGATATTGCAGGACACAGGAACAGTGAAGGGCTCCAGGGATATTGCAGGGCTCCAGGGATATTGCAGGACACAGGAACACTGCAGGGCTCCAGGAACATTGCAGGGCTCCAGGGATATTGCAGGACACAGGAACACTGCAGGGCTCCAGGGATATTGCAGGGCTCCAGGAACACTGCAGGGCTCCAGGAACATTGCAGGGCTCCAGGAACATTGCAGGGCTCCAGGAACACTGCAGGGCTCCAGGAACATTGCAGGGCTCCAGGAACATTGCAGGGCTCCAGGAACATTGCAGGGCTGCAGGGATATTGCAGGGCTCCAGGAACATTGCAGGGCTCCAGGAACACTGCAGGGCTCCAGGGATATTGCAGGGCTCCAGGAACATTGCAGGGCTCCAGGAATATTGCAAGGCTCCAGGGATACTGCAGGGCTCCAGGAACACTGCAGGGCTCCAGGGACATTGCAGGGCTCCAGGGATATTGCAGGGCTCCAGGAACACTGCAGGGCTCCAGGGACATTGCAGGGCTCCAGGGATATTGCAGGGCTCCAGGAACATTGCAGAGCTCCAGGAACACTGCAGGGCTCCAGGAACATTGCAGGGCTCCAGGGACATTGCAGGGCTCCAGGAATATTGCAGGGCTCCAGGAACATTGCAGGGCTCCAGGAACATTGCAGGACACAGGAACATTGCAGGGCTCCAGGAATATTGCAGGACACAGGAACATTGCAGGGCTCCAGGAGTATTGCAGGGCTCCAGGAATATTGCAGGGCTCCAGGAGTATTGCAGGGCTCCAGGAACATTGCAGGACCCCAGGAATATTGCAGGGCTCCAGGAACATTGCAGGGCTCCAGGGATATTGCAGGACACAGGAATATTGCAGGGCTCCAGGAACACTGCAGGGCTCCAGGGATATTGCAGGACACAGGAACACTGCAGGGCTCCAGGGATATTGCAGGACCCCAGGAATATTGCAGTGTTTAATTTCAATCTTTTTCAAAGCAAAATATACATAAGCAAACCACATTTTTTAAAATTTCTAATTTAAGTGTGTTTTAATTGATAACTTCTTCCAAAAGTGAGTGATGGACTGGAATGTGTGGTGCATCAACATGTGGATGAATAGCAAAAGAGTAAAAGCAGTAAATAAAGAGAGGAGCAAAAGAAGAGCAATAAACACTGAACTGGACCAAGGGATGCAGTGTTAGGAATATTCTGATTAGAAGGAAACTCCTCCTTGCTGGCAGAGGAGGAAACTTTTCTCTACCATGCTGGGAAGAGAGAATAAATGAAAAAAAGACAAAAAACTGCTTTATCATCTTAAATCTTATTCTGAGAGCTGTAAAAACAGGTGGAAGAGAGCAGCCTGTGGTTGGTGCTGGTTGCCCTTTACACCCACAGCACCTGCACTTATTTTCCATTTCCTGTGCTGTTCTCACAGTATTTTGCAAAGTTAAGATTAGAGATGAGATAGGAAGTTGAACTGCTGAAAATAGGGTTGTGTTTCTCTCGAGGGGCTCTGCTGGTTCTGGCAGGTTGGAGGACAGGCAGGCATGGAGGTGGTTTCAGCCAGCACATGGAGGAGGTGTCTGGAGAATTCCCTGAGGCAGGAATGCTGCTGCTGTCAGGACTGCCTGCTGCCTTCTCTGCTGTGGGAACGGCTACAGGGGCATCAGCACTGGAAAGAAAGAAAGAAATTGAAGAGTTTTGTGCCCAGAAACAAAGCAGGGCTCATGCAACACCCAGGGACAGTGTCCAGTGACTCCTGAGGGCTCTGGCTCTTGCTCACCTTCTGAAGCCACTTGTACCATTTTCTTTACTAGACATACAATCATGGAATGGTTTGGCTTGGAAGGGAAGTTGAGGATCACCTAATTCCTTCCTCTGCTATGGGCAGGGACATCCTCCACTATCCCAGGCTGCTCCAAGCCCTGTCCAGCCTGGCCTTGGACATGGACACTCCCAGGGATCCAGGGGCAGCCAGAGCTGCTCAGGGCCTCACCTCCCTCCCAGGCAGGAATTTCCTCACAGGGAGGGAGGGAATGTCCCCTCCCTCCCTGCTGTGTTCCAGTGTGCATCCATGCCCCCTGTCCCTCCCTGCTGTTACAGGAAGCCCCCTCCATGCCTCCAGCTCCCTCCCCTCTGCCCTGCCGTGATTCCCCTTCCCTGAACAGCTCCAAGGCTGGCTGTGACGGGCAGTGTGTGCCACCCCAGTGTGTGTGTGCCACCCCAGTGTGTGTGTGCCATCCCCAGTGTGTGCCATCCCCAGCGTGTGCCACCCCAGTGTGTGTGTCACCTCCAGTGTGTGTCACCTCCAGTGTGTGCCACCCCAGTGTGTGCCACCCCAGCGTGTGTGTGCCACCCCAGTGTGTGTCACCCCAGTGTGTGCCACCCCAGCGTGTGCCACCCCCAGTGTGTGTGTGCCACCCCAGTGTGTGTGTGCCACCCCAGTGTGTGCCACCCCAGTGTGTGTGTGCCACCCCAGCGTGTGTGTGCCACCCCAGCGTGTGTGTGTGCCACCCCAGTGTGTGTGTGCCACCCCAGTGTGTGCCACCCCAGTGTGTGTGTGCCACCCCAGCGTGTGTGTGCCACCCCAGCGTGTGTGTGTGCCACCCCAGTGTGTGTGTGCCACCCCAGTGTGTGCCACCCCAGTGTGTGTGTGCCACCCCAGTGTGTGTGTGCCACCCCAGTGTGTGTGTGCCACCCCAGTGTGTGTGTGCCTCCCCAGGGTGTGTGTGCCACCCCAGCGTGTGTGTGCCTCCCCAGTGTGTGTGTGCCACCCCAGTGTGTGTGTGCCACCCCAGTGTGTGTGTGCCACCCCAGTGTGTGTGTGCCATCCCCAGCGTGTGCCACCCCAGTGTGTGTGTGCCACCTCCAGTGTGTGTGTGCCACCCCAGTGTGTGCCACCCCAGTGTGTGTGTGCCACCCCAGTGTGTGCCACCCCAGTGTGTGCCCCCCCAGTGTGTGTGTGCCACCCCAGTGTGTGCCACCCCAGTGTGTGCCCCCCCAGTGTGTGTGTGCCCCCCCAGCGTGTGCCACCCCAGTGTGTGTGTGCCACCCCAGCGTGTGTGTGTGCCACCCCAGCGTGTGCCACCCCAGTGTGTGTGTGCCACCCCAGTGTGTGTGTGCCACCCCAGCGTGTGCCACCCCAGTGTGTGTGTGCCACCCCAGTGTGTGCCACCCCAGTGTGTGTGTGCCACCCCAGTGTGTGCCACCCCAGTGTGTGTGTGCCCCCTCAGTGTGTGTGTGCCACCCCCAGTGTGTGTGTGCCCCCCCAGTGTGTGTGTGTGCCACCCCAGTGTGTGTGTGCCACCCCAGTGTGTGTGTGTGCCACCCCAGTGTGTGTGTGCCACCCCAGTGTGTGTGTGTGCCCCCCCAGTGTGTGTGTGCCACCCCCGTGTGTCCCCGGCCGTGACCGCGCTGTGTCCCTGTGCCCAGGACATGTTCGACGTGATCCTGGACGAGAACCAGCTGGAGGACGCGTGCGAGCACCTGGCCGAGTACCTGGAGGCGTACTGGAGAGCCACGCACACGTCCAGCGCCGCGCCCATGACGCCCCTGCTGGGCAGGAGCCTGGCCCCGGCCGCGCTGTCCCCGTACCCCGCCGCCATCTCCGGCCTGCAGGTAGGAACGGGCCCCGGGGCAGGAGGAGCAGCGCCTGGGGCTGCCCGGGCTGCCAGGGGCTCTGCCAGCCACCGGGGGTGCAGCCAGGGAGGAGGCAGCTCCTCTGGGAATGAACGCTCGGCCTTTAGTGGGAGCTACACCATTTCCTAGCCAGCAGGCAGCTCTGTCATGATCCCTTTTATTCTACCCTCATAACTTCACCAAACGTTGGCTTATGGGTGGAAAAGCTTGTTCTTTGAGTGTGAATAAAAGGCATTATTTTTTATTTTATTTTTTTTACCCATTGAAAAAAATTGTGACCCTTTTTTTCCACAGGGATAGCTCAGACTCGGCTGAACTTTGACACTTCAATCGTGGCATGTAAATAGTCCTTAATGAGAAGTACGTGCTTTATTAAGTTTGAAACCAGAAATGTTTGGGGCTAATAACTCTGGGGATGCTTGAGGGGCTCAGGATTTGCAGGGAGCTTTAAATCCTGCAAGTTTCAGTGTGTGCGGGGACTCCAGGAGTGTCACTTGCTAATGTACGTCAGAAATAGAACTGAACAAATGACGTTTAATGAATAATTCACCTGACAAATGTAACAAATGTCTGCTCTGCTTGTGGAGTGTCTGGAAGCAGGTAACAGCTTTGGAGGAAATGACTGTTGTTTGGTGTTTTCAGTTAACATCCAGCTGGCTTTGCTGTGAGTGAGCTGCACTTCCCTGAAGGTGCTTAATTCCTGCACTCACCTTTCTAAAGCCCTGCTTGGTTTTATTGGGACCAGCAAGTCACTGTCTCCTGAGTGGCTGAATGCACAAGCACTGTTCTGTTACTAATAATAACATGCACATGTAAACTGTTGTTTCCATTTTCCACTTGCCTTAAAATTTCAGTTTTCCATCTCTTCATGCCAATAAAATACCATCTGCAGAACTTTCACCTCTTCAGTTTCATTTTGAGAACTGGGTGTATCCACAGAATTTTTTTCAGGCATTTATTTCTCTCTGATCAATGGACACCAGCAATAACTGTGAAATGTTGCTCCATTTACTTAGGGAAAACTCACACTGAAGATGAAAATCACCCCTGTGCAGTGGGCTGGCTGAAGGTATGCATCACTTAATCCCCACTTCACCCGAATTCCAAAGGGTTTCGGTGGGATCAATGGTGCTGGTGCTCTGCAGAGGGGTAAATTTCTCCCGGAGTGATCCATGCCCAACCAGAGCTGCAGGTTTTCTGTGCCACCAGGGTTCAGGCCCTGCTGTTTTCCATGGGTATCTCACAGTAAGGACCTCCACCATCTCTGCTGCCCACCAGGAGGTTTTATGCCCATTCAAACCTGTGAAGGATTTGCATCAGCTTTCACTGTGATGATGTGTGTGGTAATTAAAAGGCACTCAGGCTAATTAAACTAGCAAAGGTTCTTGTGGTGCAGGAAGGTTTTATATTCTTTCTGCCCTTGGTACCTCAGGGACTGAAAAGCAAAAGCCCAAAGGCTACATAGCAATGAGCCTGATAGAAGTGTGCTGGGACAGGCTGTCCCTGCTTCACCAGCTCCACTTTGGGAGCCTCCCATTTCCACCTGGCCGTGGCCTGGACTTTGGCTCACTGAGAACTGAAAGTTCTGCCTGAACTCCTGACTCACGGAGGTCATGAGGGCCACATTCTGTGGCACAGATCCAGAGCAGTCACAGAGGGCACAGGTGGCAGTGCTGGCTCTGCCACACCTGATCCTAGGGAATTGCCTTCCTTAAAGGAAGAGCTCGGTGCTGAGCTGAGGGGGAAGAGTAAATATGATCTTTGCCTAGAAAAATATTGCTCTGAGAAGCTGTGACTGCCCCTGGATCCCTGGAAGTGTCCCAGGCCAGGCTGGATGGGGCTTGGAGCAGCCTGGGATAGTGGAAGATGTCCCTGCCCATAGCAGAGGAAGGAATTAAGTGATCCTCAACTTCCCTTCCAACCCAAACCATCCTGGGATTCTCTAACTCCTTGGCACCAGTCATTTCCCTCTGACTGGTTAGCTCTAAACACATCTAGCCTAACTTCAGTGCCTGGATTCAAATCCTGTAGCTCAGGTTTTGGGGAGATGTGTTCCTTAGGCTCCAGGGCATTGGGGTTTCAGATCCATCCTGCAGGCAGTCATCCCAATCACACAGCAGGACCAAAAGTTACCTGGGCTATGAGAGCCAGGTGTACCCAGCCCAGGCGTGTCCCGTGCTGCCACCCGGGGAGCTCAGCAGCGGCCCTGGGGTGAGCACACAGCCAGGGAAGGTTCCTGCAGCCCCAGAGGTGAATTCCACAGGGATTCAGGCAGAGGGGTGAGCAAAGAGTTACAGCTATGATAGATGAGGGGATTATACATCCAAACTGCATTTGTGTCAGATAAACACAGGGATAATTCATCATGGAATCAAGGAACCACAGAATGGTTTGGGTTGGATGGGACCTTAAAGCCCATCCATGGACAGGGACACCTCCCACCGTCCCAGGCTGCTCCAAACCCCAATGTCCAGCCTGGCCTTGGACACTTCAGGGATCCAGGGGCAGGCACAGCTGCTCTGGGCACCTGTGCCAGGGCTGCCCACCCTCCCAGCCAGGAATTCCCAGTTCCCAATGTCCCATCCATGCCTGCCCTCTGGCACTGGCAGCCATTCCCTGGCTCCTGTCCCTCCATGCCTTGTCCCCAGTCCCTCTCCAGCTCTCCTGGAGCCCCTTCAGGCCCTGCCAGGGGCTCTGAGCTCTGCCTGGAGCCTTCTCCAGGTGGACACCCCCATCTCTTCCAGCCTGCCTGTAGTCTCTGAAGCCCTTTGCCACAATCCCCAGTAAAACCTGGTGCTCTGAATGGGGATCCCCTGCAGGAGCTCTCCCCAGTACCTGGGCTGAGGCTGCAGAGTCTCCCTGGCAGCAGCAGCAGCAGCAGCCCTGAGCTGTAAGCACACAGCCCTGCTCCATCCCTGCCCCAGCCACAGCAGCCTTGGACAGGAGTTATTCAGGGAGCAGTGGCCAGGCAGAGGCTGTAGCAGCAGGAGGAAGGTTTTAGATCCCAGGGAGCAGGGGCTGGAGCTTCAGCACGGAGTTTGTCCCGAGAGATGGGTGCTGATGCTCTTGAGAGGTTTAATGTGTGGTGAAAGCAAACAAAGTGCTTGTTTTAGGCTATTTCTTCACTGTGCCATTAACTGGCAAAAAAACCATGAACTAATTTTGTTCATGTGACAAATGATGGGCATTGTCATTATGGGAATGTGAGGAGAGCAAAGGCTTCTAATTAATAAATTATCTCAGGAAGGGATTTCCTGTCCACATATTTAAATACTGTGCTTCAGTTGAAAGAATTTATTATCCAGTTAATTTAGCCTCCCCTTGGCTAACCATCAATGGTTTGGTCATAGGAAGGGTTTTAAATGAGGCCCAGAGCTGCACCTTTAAAAACAGCCCAGTCAAACATCTTCAGATGTTTTCCAGAACCACAGAAATGGACGCTTAGACATTCCCTAAGCAGAGTAGCAGCGTGAATGTTCTGTTCCTGATCAGAGAAAAGTGATAAATGCTGACTACATCAGCTCACTTTTCATGCTCGGCGCAATACTCAGCAGGGCTCGGAGCTCCAGGAAGCAGAGGCGGCCCGCTCCCGGCCCTGCAGCAGCCGGGCCCTGCTGGCACGGGAGAGCCGGAGCTGCTGAGGGCCGGGCCGGGCAGGGCCGGGCTGCGGGCACTCTCTAACTCTGCTTCTCTGGCCCCGCAGAGCCAGCGCGGCCGGCACGGCGCGCACTCCGCCGAGAGCTCTCCCCTCGAGCGGCGCAGCCTCATGAGCTCCGACGAGAACTACCACAACAACGAGAGGGCTCGCAAGAGCAGGAACCGCCTGTCTTCCAGTTCCCAGCACAGCCGAGAGCATTACCCCCTGGTGGAAGAGGAGTTCCCCGACCCCTACCAGGACTCGTACAAACCCCACCGCGCCCGCGGCTCCCCCGGCGGCTACAGCCACGACTCACGGCACCGGCTCTGAGTGCTGGGACTGGGGAGGAGCGGCATCCACCCGCTGGTACCTCGCCATAACGTAGCTAGGAATAACAATTCGATCGCGTTCATTTGGCAGGTGTGACCGCGACACCGCGGTTGCACCCTGCTGTCATTGATGTTTAATTAGGGGGCAGCAAAACCCAGCCCGGCCCTTCCGTTTCTGCCCGATCATAGAGGTTGTTTTTGGGATTATTTTTGGGTTTAATACAGCGTTTGCATTTATAGCCATATTTTTTTCTCGTCCTTAGGTGTTAGACACATCAGTTTGTAATTTTGGGTACTTATCGAGGCACTTATAAAATAATTTCCTGTGCTGGAAATTCCAAATGACCAGTTCCAGTTGGAACCAATTTATAAACCAATTCCTGTTGGAATTTGGGTGAATTGACTGGAAAGTCGATGTGAGCATGTTGGGAAAAAAACAAACACGAAGAAAAATCTGAAAATTACAAACCACTGCAAGTCAGAAAGTCAGCTCCAGTATTTGTTTGCTGGGAGCTCAATTTCCATTTCAGGTTGGAGTAAAGGGATTTATTCTAACAATTTCTTTCCAGAATGGCTTTTTCAGACAAACCAAATGTAAACTCTCGAGAGTGCCAAATATCCCAAATTATTGCAGCAGTTACAAAACACTTTCCAGTTCCAAATTATTTTTAGACCTGGCATGAATGTTGCAGCCAAATGATGCTTGAGTTCAGCCAGTCCTGGCAGTTTTGTTGGGACCAGCAGGGAGGAGCTGCGACAGGAGATGGGAAGTAGGGACAGGGAAAGGAACAAACTCCATCGTTCGTGTGCTTGGGGGTCGGGAATTGTCTTTATTTTTTCCCACTCTTTTACCTGAATACAGCTAGAAGTCCCAAAATGGAACGGGAGTATAGAGACATCAGATTTTTCTCCCATTTTTATCCTGCTTTTTAAATGGAAAACAATCCCCTCTTCTGGCCCCGTGTGTGAAGTCCCTACATCCCAGTACCCCCAGTAGCTGCCCACATGTTCCATCTTCCCAAGCCCACCTGGGAATGCCTGACCATGTCTGACCATTCCAGCAGCGCACAAGAACCCTCCAGAAGCTCCATTCCAGCCATGAAACCCAAGGGGAGGGAATGGGCTTCAGCAGCCATCAGTGACAAACCTTTCAAACAACATCTCGGTCAGGATTGCAATAAAAAGGGAACATCAGACAAAAATCTGCTCCCAGGGAAGTCGTGGAGCTGATTCCAAGCTTTGGATTCCAAGAGCTATGATAAATCCTTGGAGATATTGCTGCCTTACTTCCTACCAATCATTTCTTTCACCTGCTGAGTCTTGAGTTCCTTCCAATAGATGAATTTCTGTGGTTGGACCTTGTGTTTTACACCATCTGTGAAGCCTTAGATCCCATGGGATTGAAAGTTGAGCCCCATTGCCCATTTTGTACAACCACTGACATCTTCCAGCAGAGCCTCCCGAAATTCCCACCGCACACATTCCCTGGAATTGACACAGCTCTGATGCTGAACGTGCATTTGTTTATGCAGGTTCACGTCACAACTGTGTTCTTCCCAAAATAAGGATCATGAACTTTTTTATTTGCTTGTTTTCCTCCCAAAGCCTGCTGAGCCCAGGCTTTGAAAGCATGTAGCACTACAGGAATTTCTGGAATATTCTGGTTTCTTCTACGTCCTGGACCAGCTGGCAAAGACCACTGGTGTTTCCAGCATCCTGAAGTCTGATGATCCTCTTGAAGCTGCTGGGAAAAGCAATCCATGTCCTTTGTGGGGCACCCAAACCTAAACCATCCCCAGCAGCATTAAGAGGTGGCAGACACCTGATTAATTAAATATTTTAATGACCCCACTGCCTACCAGGCAGCTGCAGCACCACTGGGCGATCCCAGTGGAGCAGTTGCCAAGGGAAATGTGGAAATCTGTGCATCCACTGGAATGCCAGAGTTGTGGATGGATCTGCCAGAGCTGATCCTGCCCCATTCCCTCTGGCTGCAGGTGCCAGAGGAGCTCTGAGGCTGAGGGGACGTGGCAGGACCTGGCCCTGGCAGCTCCTGCAGGATTCTGTGCTGCAGCACAGGGCAGCATCCTCCAGGAACTTCTCCAGCCCTTTTTCCATGTCCAGCACACAGAAGGGAGAAAGGAGGCCTTGGGCAGCCCCTTCTTCTCTGAGCTTTCCTTGTTTGTGCATTGAAGTCCTGAGTGCAGGGCAGCTGTAGAACCCTGGGCAGCAGCTGCTTCTCTTTATTCTGCACTAGATTAGGGATCAGCTCATTAACTGCTTGAGGAGATTTGCATATTTGTGTATTTGCAGTCAGAGATGTCCTAGAGCCTTTTGGAGCCTTGTTTTCAGTCTTCCATGTCACCCCAGGCCAGGGAAGGATCCCCAGCCACCACACTCTGCACAATCCATCACCTGAACATCTCAAGTGCCAAAACTTGGGTTGACAAAAACAAACTTGAGAGGGAAGCCAGGGATGGGCCTGAGGTCCTTCATTCCATGGGGTTAAGCTGCCTGGACTCCCGGCTGTCCTGAGTTTCTCCCAGAGCCCATTCCATTGACATCAAAGGGCCAGGGGCCCTGCAGGTCTCCCTCCTTGCTGGGGTGTTGAATTCTGTGAAAAGAGATATTCCTGAAGTACAGATACAGCAGCCAGGCTGGCAGACTCTTCATTTATTGCAGATCCTATGGGCAGTGTTTGTTTGAAGAGGGGATTTCTGTTCAGGACACAGTAAGGAGTGAAGGCTGTGCTGGGGATCAGGATTGGGAATTCTGGTGGGATTCCAGCACTGCTTGCAGCTCTCTTGTGGTTTGGTTGAAGTTGAGGAGTTCATGTGTTCCTGACTGAAGCCATCCAGCCTCATTCTCCATTCCTCACGTCATTTCTTGTTGTTAAAATAATACTAAAGACCAGAGCTCTGTTGGGAGCTCTGGCAGGGACAGGGGGTTTACAAATGTTTATAAAACAGGGAGGTTTTTCATCTTTTGTTGTTATCTGAGTTTTTCATTCAGACACTTTGGGATTGACGAGGATTTAACCAATCAAGGTGATAACAACAATCTCTAAAGAGAAAATTCAGCACATTCTTGTGTTTGGGAATCAATTATTCTAATTGTTAACCTTCAAATACTTCCTCCCTGGAGTTGGATTTAACATGTACAGATTCTTTTCCTGATGCCAAACACTTCTCCCATGGGATGCGCAACTCACAGCTGCTGATATTTGTAACTTCAGTTTGATGCCAAATCTTCTGAATTCAGTTTGGTCTCAACACCAGAGAATTCCCTGGAGCTTCCAGACTCTCCTGTCTTTACTGACTTCACCATTCTAAAACAATATTGTTATTCCTGTTGTTCACAGCACACTGAGTTGGGTAAGTCAGGGGTTCTGACACTCCTTTTTTCTTTAATAATCCATTAAATGTGTCCTCTGCTGTGTTTTATTTCACAGGTTCAGTACTTCTGAAACTTGCCCTTAATCCCACATTCCTGATTTTTTTTTTTAAGGCAAAATAATTGGAGACTACACGTGACAAAATCAGATGCATATTTTATAAAATGCCATTTAATACAAACCTGGGTTTGCTCCTAAAAATGTGCATTTGAACATCAGGTTCTGTTACCCCTGTTGGTGCCAGTCCAGGTTTGGATCCATGGGATTCTGCTGCCATGTATTTTGTTGGAGTTGCCTCTCATTCCTTCAAATATTAGTCCTACAAAGGCTGCAGGATCCTGTAATACAGCCAAGATTAACTCTGGGGAAATGGAGTTTAAATGATCCTAAAAGAGAGTGTGGTGTCATTTTAAGAGGCATTTGAATAACCTTGGTGAGGTTGTTACTAAGCCCAGTTTATTTTATATAGAAAAATAAAGGCGTATCCTTAATCAAGTTGTAAAATATCTGTAAGGAATTAACTCAGAGAAAGAGGTGAAAATGCTACTTAGGAGTGAAAGTTCAGATTCCTTTCAGTGTGTGTGGAATCCACTCAAGAAGTCAGGAGAAATATTGTGATTAGATCCATCCAGAGAGTTTGGGGAGGAGGTGGAATCATTTCAGATGTTAATGAGTGTCACTCCTTCACTCCTTTGGAAGGAGCAGCCTTGGCTTGGTCCCAGGATGGTTTTTGGGAACCCAAATCCCTTGGCAGTGACACCAGGTCCTGTCTGGTCCAAGAGCAAGGCCTGCACCTCCTGATCCTCCCCTGCCTCACCAATATTGCCTGAAAACCGAGCTGTAATTACCTGGGACATGCCCGTGGTGGATCTGCTCTGCAGCAGGGAACCCACAGAGCTCAGAGTTCTCCTTCTGCCAGCGGTGTGACAACAGAGCAAGGGAAAAGAAGCACATTTGTAATAGCACAAATTTACAATAATTCCACTCCTGCAGCTGGCATCGTGGTTTTGGAACCAAGGGGGAGATTTCTGATCCAGCATCAGTGGATTTATTGCATTTTTGATCTGTTTACTCGCTGCCTGATACTTCAGCAGTTGATTTTGGCATTTTGCACATGGGATTGATTTTTCAGTAACTTGTATCCCTTCCATATGAATTCATTAATGACAACAAAAAGAACCTTTTCAAATCACAAAGCCCACTGCATTCATTTCTGCTGATTTCTCCTGGAAGCTGAAATCACATGAATAACTTTAATTTTGGCCAATGTGTAGATCTGGGATGTGCCTGGTGAACCCAGCAGCAGCCCAAGGTCGGGAATGAAACGCTCCCAGGAAATGTTTGTGTGGATACAGAGCTCAGAGGGGGGAGGGAAGAGTCACAGCACCCCAAATTCCCAAGAATTCCCTGCCAGCCTGAAGGGAGGTGAGGTTGAGGAGGTGTGTGGGATTGGGACACAGCTGACTGATTCCCTCCTGGGGCAGACAGGCAGAGTCAGGCCAGCAAATGCAGATTGTGTGCAAGCAGAGCGGGGAGAACGCTGGGAT
Source organism: Agelaius phoeniceus (assembly GCF_051311805.1). Lineage (NCBI taxonomy): Eukaryota > Metazoa > Chordata > Aves > Passeriformes > Icteridae > Agelaius > Agelaius phoeniceus. Next base: position 49,639,064 of record NC_135271.1, on the reverse strand, counting down.
CTGCCATTCCAACCGCGCACTCCAGACCTTGGGCTTCTCACATCCTGCAAAATCTCTGGTTCTCAGCCAGACTGGTTCCCAGGGAGAGCCTGGCAGCGCTGCCTCGCTGGGAGCCAGTTCAGAGCCACACTGGTGAAGACATTACTGCCTTTACTGGGACAGAGCCACCCCAAATTTGTGTTTTCTGCTGATTTTCCCTTTGTTTTGCCCTCTAGACCCCGTGTGTGTAGCACCTGACCAGGCATGTGGGTACCATATACTATGCAATGTGTACAGTGGTGCATGCTCTGCTCTCCCTCTGCTTTTAGTGGCTTTCAAAGAAAACTACAAAAATTGGGGAAAAAAAAAAAAAAGAATAAAAAAAAAAAAGTGGTGTTATTTTTGTGACCAGGATCATGCAGACTGCATGCCCATAGTATCCTCATTTCTATGGATTCGTTTTCTGGAATTTAGATGTACAAAGATGAACTGCATTACAATAACTTTTCTACAATAAATGAACAAAACTACCAAGCGTTTAAAAGTCTGTCCAGTGTCTTTGTGTCCTGCAGTAAGATTGGGAAGATGCTCAGGAGAAACCCGGAGTCCTGTGGCATTTTTGCTGTTTGCCAATAGATTTTGGCAGCAGCCTCACGTGTTGCGTTTTTAGGAAAATTTAATGAGGTTCTGAAGAAGGAGATGCATCTGCTCTGCGAAATAAATGATGTTTATTTTTGTAACGAGCTTAAATAGCTGTGACCCAGAAGTACAAAAATACAGATAATTCCTGCTGATCCAGCAGGGAACGAGGTACTGGCAGCCAACTGCTCCTTTGAAGGATTCTTGGGAATGGTCAGGGGTTTGGAGCTGGTCCTTGGTGGGATCTCCTTGGACTGGTTCCTAAGCAGAAACAAGGGGCAGGATGATGGGAGGGATGAAGGATTGGATAATTATAAGATAATTAATAGTTTATCACAGAATGGTGAAGGCTGGAAAAGATCTCCAAGGCCATCGAGTCCAACTGTGACTGATCCCCACCACCGGAGTGCCACCTCCAGCCATTTATGGTGTCTTGGAAAACTGAAAGCATTGGAAGATGCTGCCTCTAGAAGATTCCATTGGAATCTTGGAAGAAGCATTGGAAGATTCCAGCCTCCTCTTCCCAAAGAGGAGAAACAGGAACCAGCAACCTCAGGGAGATGCTGTGAGCACCCAAACCTTGCCTTGGAGGGACAGGAGCACGTTGGCCAGGTGAGCTGCACCCTCAGGCAGATCTACAGCTCTTAAAATTCTGTTTAATGGACTTTCTTGGCTCTGTGTTCAAAATCAGATCTTGAGGCATGAGTTTTCATCTCAGCTGTTGATGAAAAGCAGGAGGGTTTTCAAATAAATATAACTGAGCAAAAAAATGCCTTTTGTGTGTTTTTGTATGATCCTTGGGGTTAAAATTTCTTAAGCTGCTTAAGTTGTCTGTGTCCTGGGGAAGGGGCTGGAGCCCCAGAACAGCTCAGGGTGGATTTTGGGGAAAATTCCATCAGGAAAAAGTGCTCAGGTGGAGTCCCCATCCCTGCAGGGATTCCAAAGTGGATGTGGCACTTGGGGACACGGGGCAGTGCTGGGAATGGTTGGACTCAGATATCTTGGAGGCCTTTTCCAACCCCAGCCATCCCATATTCTCTCTGGGTTTTTTCCTGCACAGAAGCATTTCCATGGTGAAATCCTTCTGTCGGCATTCCAAGCACTTCCCCAGCACAGACCCCCTGACCCTGTCTGTGCTACAGCTGGAACAAAATGTACACGACCCGAACAATCCCTCCCAGACTTCCAGGAGGGAATTGCAGTACACGACCCGAGAAAATCCCTCCCAGATTTCCAGGAGGGAATTGCGAGGCTGTACCAGCCCTGCCCACTGGAATGCTTTCCTAGAAAGCTTCCAGCAGCCCTGGGAAGCCCAGCTTAGCCCACAAAAACCAGCAGTACGATCCAGGTTCAGCCAGGCTGCCCTAGGAAAAAACCCAAACAAGTGACACGGGGGGGAATCCTCTGAGCTTTTTATTTAAATAATCAGAATAAACGGTTTAATTGAACTTTGGTAGCTCTGCCACAGCTGTGCAGCCACCGAACCCTGTCCCGAGCCCCGGAGAGCTGAGAACAGAGAAGAACGCCGAGTGCTTCTGAAATTCCAAGCCGAGGACCGGCAGAAAGGGGGATAATTGCCAGCTCATGAATAATTAACGCCATTGCAGGCTGGATGCTGAACTTGCGGAATGTTTTACACCGGAGAAGCTCACCCGCGCTGCCAGGACCCAGAGCTGTGCAGATGGCAGCGGGATGGATGGCACAGTGGGCTACCAGGATATTTCTCTTCTTAAACTCTTCAGGGCCATGAGTTCCCCTCCAGAGCCACAGGAAACACCGAAGTCTCTAGACACAGAGGACTGGAGATCACTCTGGCCTTGCTGCTTTGGTCCGGACCAGCAGGGAAAATTAAACACAAGAAGTTGCTTGGGAATAAAAACTGCTCGGAGGAAAGATGAAAAACCTCTGGAATAAGGAAGGAGATTTCATGTCCCATGCCAGGCTGGACACTGGGGCTTGGAGCAGCCTGGCACAGTTAAAGGTGTCCCTGACATGGCAGGGGAAGGAGTTGGGTGTCAGGTGTTGGTCTTCTTAGATTTTACAGAGATGGAGTAACTGAGAGGTTTTAAAAGATTTTATTCTATTATTAGTTTCAATGAATACTGAGACACAAGAGATGTAAAACTTTATTCAGTACCTACATCACAAATTATTACCGTCAGGGCCAGGACAAGTGAGAGCACAAATACCCCATGTCTTGTCTCAGCCAGCAACACAGCTGTGCCACAACCTAATGCTATTGTCTGGGATTTCCAAATCCACGAGGATTTAAACTCAGTGGAGGGTTTGGACAGAGAGAAATTTATCTCAGGGAAGAGAAGGCTCTTGGTAGATCTTAGAGTCCATTCCAGTGCCAAAAGTGCCCTCATGCAAACTCACCCGCAGCTCCTGGGGAGAAACTTCACCCACGTTATTCCCAAGTTTTCCTCAGAACACCCAAGTTTTAGTAGGGCAGAGTGAACGTGGTTTCTTCATAAACTGCAGCCAGGCTGGGAGAGCTGGGAATGTTCCCCTGGAGAAGGGAAGGCTCCAGGCAGAGCTCAGAGCCCCTGGCAGGGCCTGAAGGGGCTCCAGAGGAGGGACTGGGGACAAGGCATGGAGGAACAGCACACGGAGGGAGGAACGGCTTAAACCTGAAGGGAGGGGGTGATTTCGATGCGGTACCGGAGAGAAATCCCTGGCAGTGAGAGCGGCGAGGCCCTGGCCCGGTTGCCAGGATCAGCTGTGAAGCGGGATGTGCCCGTGGCAGGGCAGGGCCGGGATGGGCTGCGGGCCCCGCAGAGGCACGGCGGGCACTGGGTGTGCGGGAGCCCGGCCTCTGGCACCGCGGGCACTGGGTGTGCGGGAGCCCGGCCTCTGGCACCGCGGGCAGTGGGTGTGCGGGAGCCCAGTGCTGTCACCCCGCAGAGGCTCCGAGGGCAGTGGGTATGCGGGAGCCCGGCCTCTGGCACGGCAGGCACTGGGTATGCGGGAGCCCGGCGCTCTCGGCCCCGCGGGCACTGGGTATGCGGGAGCCCGGCCTCTGGCACGGCGGGCACTGGGTGTACGGTAGCCCGGCGCTGTCGCCCCGCAGAGGCTCCGCGGGCAGTGGGTGTGCGGAGCCCGGCGCTCTCGGCCCCCGCGGGCAGTGGGTGTGCGGGAGCCCGGCGCTGTCGCCCGCAGAGGCTCCGAGGGCAGTGGGTGTGCGGAGCCCGGCGCTCTGGCACTGAGGGCAGTGGGTGTACGGAGCCCGGCGCTCTGGCACGGAGGGCAGCGGGTCTGACGGAGCCCGGCGCTCTGGCACGGAGGGCAGCGGGTCTGACGGAGCCCGGCGCTCTGGCGCGGAGGGCAGCGGGTCTGACGGAGCCCGGCGCTCTGGCGCGGAGGGCAGCGGGTCTGACGGAGCCCGGCGCTCTGGCGCGGAGGGCAGCGGGTCTGACGGAGCCCGGCGCTCAGGCACTGAGGGCAGCGGGTGTGCGGAGCCCGGCGCTCTGGCGCGGAGGGCAGCGGGTCTGACGGAGCCCGGCGCGGCCGCCCCGCTCAGCCGGGCGCGCTGAGGCGGTGCCGTGTAATGGCGGCCACGGTGCCGCCCCCGCGCGTCAGCGCAGCGCGCCCGGCCCGGCCCGGCCCGGCCCGTCCGTGAGGCGGCCGCGGGCGCTGCTCCGCTCCCGGTGCCGCCTCTGCCGCCGCTGCCGCTCCCCAGCCCCGTCCCGAGCCCCGTCCCGACCCCGCGGCGATGTCCGAGCGGCAGCGGCCCCGGCGCGGCCCCAGCCGGCACTCGGGGCGCTGCGCCGGGCCCTGAGCGCCCGCGGCCCCGCAGAGCCGCGGCCGGCGAGGCCCGGAGCGCCCGGCCGAGGATGGGGATCCTCTTCACCAGGATATGGAGGCTCTTCAACCACCAGGGTGAGGCCCGGGGGGATCCGGGAGGGACCCACAGCCGCTCCGGGGCGGCCGCACGGGCTCCTGGAAGTCGGGGGCTTTAACCTTTTTTTTTTTTTTTTTCCACCTTCTTTCAATTACTGGAGTGCTCATTTCCTGACAGCCGCCTGTTAAATTATTAACGTGTGCTCCTCAGAGGAGCACGGCCGTGGCGCGGCGTGGCGGGTGGGTTCGTCCTGCTGTCGGCATAGTGTGGGTTTAAGTGGCAGTGCTCGATAAGTGGCTCGTTCACGAAGTAAATGTTATTTATAGCTTCAGTTGTGGCTGCCCCTGGATGCCTGGAAGTGTCCCAGGCCAGGTTGGACAGGGCTTGGAGCAGCCTGGGACGGTGGAAGGTGTCCGTGCCCATGGCAGGGGGGTTGCACTGGATAATCTTTGATTTTTCTTCCGACCCAAACCATTCCGGGATTCTGGGGTTTTTAACACCTGTCTCCTTCCAGCAAGGTGTTCATAAGAGTTGTAACTTTAACTACAAAACACCTCCCGATGCTCTTTCCATGTTTCTGAAGTCCTTGGAATTTGATTTAGAGTGAAGCTCATACTCTCACACCTGCTGGTTGAATGTCCCAGTTATGTCCCCGTTAAAGTGTAGTGCAAATACAGCAAAATATTTTTGTCTTGTAGCGTCCAGCCCCACCTCAGACCTTCTGTTCCAACCGATTTCCTAACATCCACTATGCTGGCAGCATCCCACCTGAAACAAAAGTTCCTAGTTATGTGGGGTCAGGTAAGCAGACACTTTTACAATATTGTGCAGTTGTGCAAAGTTACTAAAGCTGGAATTTGTATTGGAGGGCATGAAAGACAACTCTGCAAAACCACACAATATTGGTAAAATCAAACCCCAGAAAGCCCCACTTACCTGACCCCTGTCCCCTCCCTCTCCTGTGGGATAAATCAGTTTGCTGGCAGGGATTGATCTCAGTGTCTGAGCCTTGGGTCTGGTTTTAATGCTTTTTGTTGCCCTTGAGGAACACAGGGAAGGAGGGGAGGAGGGGAGAAACCCCCTTCTCACCAAGCTTTTACTTGACTGTAAAAGCTTGACTTGCTTGGTTGTGCAAGTGAAAGTTGTGTAACAGAGCTGAGAGCTGGCTGTTCTCTCCCAAACTGGAAATCATCAGTTTGGATGTGCTTGACACCACCAGCTGTAGAGTTCCCAGCCACTTCTGTGATGCACAGGAGAGGAGCTGCTGAAGGGAGGCAAGAATTGATCAGGGCACTGAGCTCCAAAATGTCAGAGGTGGGTTGTGGAGCACCTGGTGACTTGTCCAAGGCCAGACTGGGTGAATGTGTCCAGTGAAATGTTGGAGGGCACATCTGTTGCCCAGGAGGAAAGGGGGGCACAGGAATCACACCAGCCTGGCTGGGTTTTACCTGCTCTTTGCAGAGACATCAAGAGATTGCCTGGGTGAAGAGAAAGTGGAGTTGAGAGCTGCAAAGTGGAAAGTGGAGTTGAGAGCTGTTGTGGCTGGGGGGATGCAGTGTGATACAGGCTGCAAAAGCCTGCAGGAGCTTGGGAGAGGATCCCAGCGTGACCCTGGCAGTCAGGGATGGAAAACATCCTTCTGAGATCTCTCAGGAATGGTTCTGTGGAGGGGGAGAAGGTGCCAGTCCCTTCCCTGCCCGCAGAAACTTCCTGGGCTGGCCCACAAACACACCTGGCCACGGCACCTGGAGCTGGGCTCTGCTGGCTCAGGAAACCAGAGGCAAACGTGGCACTGACTTTGATCCAGCCCCAGCAGCTGTGACTTACCAGTGCTGTTTTCATTGCAGAGCACAAGGTGATCATTGTGGGCCTGGACAATGCAGGGAAAACGACCATTCTGTACCAATTGTAAGTAGCACCTGTGGGGACACTTGGGGCATTTCCAGGTGTGCTCCGTGGCCCTGGGTGCTTTCACTCGGAGCTTTCCAGGTGCCAGAGGGTGCCTGCAGTTTGGGAAGGGCTCTGCTGGATGAAGGAGGTTTTGTTTGGGGGGTTTGGATCACATCACCTGCTGTTACCACTGCACTCCCAGCCACCCTTGGTGTCACAGCCTTGGCTCTCTGCCAGCCCCATAAAATATGATTGGAGTGAGTGCTGGCCACGGGACACTATTGCAAAACTGATCCACGCCAGAGATTTGAACAGCAGACAGATCATTCTGTGAGTGGCACAGCACCTCTGCCTGCCCTGACTTGTGTCCCCAGCGCTGAGATCAGTTTGGTGCTGTTTGTGGGATGCCATGAAGGAGGAAGGCTGGACCAGCACAAACACCTCCCTGCTGTCCTGCACCTTTGCTTTCCACAGCAGCATTGATTTGTGTTTGCCTGGCATTAACCTTGCTCCTGGTTTACATGGAGCTCAAATGAGTTTCATATCTCAGTTCCCCAGCTGCAGTTTGATAGAGGACACCAATCTGTCCACAGGCTCAGAAGCTGCTGGGTGGCACAGGCAGCTCAAGGTCTGTTTGTGTGGGGACAGATTGGCCCTTTCCCACGTGCAGCGTGTGCCACTGAGGAGTGTTCCTGAGTCAGAAATAATTCCTGTTCAATGATGTGGCCATGCTGCTCCAAGCCCACATTTCAAATTGGCTTTCTGGAAGTGGTTGGGGTTTGTCACATCCTGACCTGCTTTGCCTTTCCCCAAACATTTCTGGCTGCTGGTGCCCTGCCATGCTGCAGGGACAGTGAAAGGTGAAGGTGATGGTGATTTATAGAGGGAGTGAGAGATGTTAAAAAGCACAAAGAGAGTGAAGGGTATTTCTTAAGACTGGAAACTGCAGCTGAGGGCCGTCCTTGGTGGTTTTTAATCCACTTCCTCCACAAATGTCTCGCAGTTCTTCCCCTTATTTCTGCAGTTTCAGTGCTTTCTTTTCCCTATCATACAGATCTCTGGCTGTCTCCTTTTTCTTTGTACCCACTTTGACTCCACAGGACTTTCCCAGCTCCCCTATTCTCCTGCCTTACTCCTCCTTGACCCTAGCCCATCTTTGCAGATCCCATTTTTCCTCTTGCAGACACTTCCTTGTCTCCCATTCTCATACTCAGCTCTCCTTGCACTGGCCCAGAGTAACTGGGATTGTTTTTCAGAGCACTGCACCATCCCTTTATCTCCTTGGCTCTCTGTATCCTCTTCAGGAAATATCCCAGCAGCATTACAAGTCTCAAATTGCTGTCACTGTAACTAAAAGCCCTGCTGCAACTTCAAAAAGGTTCATACAAAATGAAAAGCCATATCAAGATGATCAGAAGAAAAAATAATTAAGTTCTTTTGAACACAGATGGTTTGCCTTGGAGCTACTGTTAATTTTTTTGCCTGTTACAGTAGAGTTTAAATAGTCTGAACTTTCAGAGCATCCAGAGCACACATTTGGTTGTTTGATGTGAAACTGATGTTCTTAGTGACAAAGTCACACTCAGTATCTCTAAACAGTACATTTGAAATATTTAATGGCTGCATTTGTCTCCAAAAAGTTGTGTATGGACTGTGCTGAGGGGAGAAGAGGAGGAAGTTAGGACAGAAGCATTGTGAAGAAAGTCTGGTTTTAGTGGCCTGCCCTGGCAGGAGAGCGGGATGGAGTGGGTGAAGCGTTTCTGGTGGAGCTGGAGGATGAGTTGTTGTTTTTCTGAAACCTTGGAAATCTTGTGGCTTCACCACATTCTTGAAGCAAAACAACTGCTCTGTCCCATGTCAGCCAAAATGGGCCTGGAGGAAGAAAAGCTGAGCGCTCCCAAAAGCTTCTGAAGCAAAAATGCTCTCAGCTCCATGGTTTAATTAATTATAACACATTTTGCTCACAAGTGCTCTCTCAGCTCCATAATTTGATTATTACATAGTTCAGTGAGTCCTTTTTATTGCTGTTTTCATTTACGTTTCTGCACCTTCCACCACCACCCCTTGCCTTGGCTGCCCAGGGAGTGTTTGCTGAGGTTCCCTCCGTGGGGTGCAGTTCCAGGGGTGCCTCTGGGTGACTGTCCTGTCCCTTTCCCTGTTCCCCGTGCAGCTCCATGAACGAGGTGGTTCACACCTCTCCCACCATCGGCAGCAACGTGGAGGAGATCGTGGTGAACAACACGCGCTTCCTGATGTGGGACATCGGGGGGCAGGAGTCCCTGCGCTCCTCCTGGAACACCTACTACACCAACACCGAGGTGACAGCCCTGCCTGCCTGCCCCTGCCACTCTGCTCTCTGCCTCTGGGGCTGCCTCCGTGCTTCTCTGGGGATGCTCATCCCACCCTGCTGTGGCTGGGGATGCTCATCCCACCCTGCTGTGGCTGGGAATGCTCATCCCACCCTGCTGTGGCTGGGAATGATGGCTCATCCCACCTTGCTGTGGCTGGGGATGCTCATCCCACCCTGCTGTGGCTGGGAATAATGGCTCATCCCACCTTGCTGTGGCTGGGAATAATGGCTCATCCCACCTTGCTGTGTCTGGGAATGCTCATCCCACCCTGCTGTGGCTGGGAATGCTCATCCCACCTTGCTGTGTCTGGGAATGCTCATCCCACCTTGCTGTGTCTGGGAATGCTCATCCCACCTTGCTGTGGCTGGGGATGCTCATCCCACCCTGCTGTGTCTGGGAATAATGGCTCATCCCACCTTGCTGTGGCTGGGAATGCTCATCCCACCCTGCTGTGTCTGGGAATAATGGCTCATCCCACCTTGCTGTGTGCACGCTCACTCTCCCTGCAGTGGGTGCTCCAAAACCTGCCTGGCAGCCCCAAAGTTCCCTCCAAAACCTTGGCAGCTCTGCCTCACAAGCTCCTGTCATCACCAGCCTAAACACCCCCAGGAGTTGTCAGAGGTGCAGTTGCAGTACACACACACGTGTATACACATACATATACATACATACATACATATACATATATATACATACATACATATACATACACACACACGTGTGTATATATATACATATACATACATACATACATATACATACATACATATATATACATACACACATGTATATATATACATATATATACATACATACATATACATACACACACACACGTGTATATATACATATATATACATACATATATATACATACACATATATATATATAAATATTATCAAGCACACAACTTCATAAAAATAATGCTTTAAATCAAGGTTTCCTATATGTTACCAAATAAAATTTAAATATCTATATTATATTTATAAATAATATGAATATCAATAGTATAAATGTTTCAATATTTAATTTATATTTAAATATTTATGTTATACTAATTACATTTTGTATGGGTAAATGCAATTATCACAATAATTACCGTTGTTCTCCAGTTCATCCTTATGAGGTGCTGTGATTCCTTAAAGTTCCTTTCCAGCCTAAATGAAGCTGGGAGGGTGTTCTTGGAGTTTGGAGCTTCAGGACTTTTTAAATCCCATGCAAATACCTACTTGCATGTTAGTTCTTGACCTAGACAAATTATTCACTTGGTTTTAATAGACTGCAACAAATGATTTGAGGGATTTTTGTGTGGTGCCTCAGCTACACCAAGAAAAGAACAAAACCAGATCTGGGATTACAGAGAATTTTCTTGCTTTCAATATGAATTTTTCACTGAAAAATGGAGAACAGAAAGTAAAAAGTTGTGTCAGAGCTGCCTTGTCCCCAGCGCACAGCACAAGAGTGAATAACTGGGATTACTGGTGCTGGAGGGGGGTTTGGGAGCAGAGATGGGGTCTGATAATCCAGCTGGATAATGGGCTGGGAGTGGGAACAGCAGGAGTTTCTCTGCCTAATGACTCTCCCTTTTTGCAGTTTGTGATAGTTGTGGTGGACAGCACAGACAGAGAGAGAATTTCTGTGACTAAAGAAGAGCTGTATAAAATGTTAGCCCACGAGGTGAGTGCACGCTGTGTCTTTAATATTTATTTTAACATTTGTTTTAGTACTTATTTTAATATTTATTTTCATGATCTGGCTGATCCACGCCAAGGGCAGCAGATCTACACCCTGAACTGGCTTGTCCCTGCTGCACTGTGTTCTGTGAAACTCCCAGCAAAGCTGTTCATGAATACTGAATTACAGAAGTAGCCTGTCAGGGTGCTCCAGGGAAACAGCAGCTGGGACCTGTCAGGGACATCTGTGGGTTTTGGACTTCAGTCCATGTTAATATCTGAATTAGAGCCTTTAAATAATAAAAAATTATCCCGCAATAATTTAATACTTATTTCTTATATCTTCATGGTTGCCTGAGGTTTTAGAACCCTTTACAATGTGTGCTAGAGCACCCAGCTCTGGAACTGAAGGAATTGCAGCCCGTGGCTGCAGCAGCCACTGCTCTGGGGGTGTTTGGAATTCCAGAGTGGGAATTGCTGAATTGTACTAATTGGGCTAATTGCCTCCTTAAACTTGAGCCCTGGGTCAGGTCTAAACCTGAGCTGGGCTGATGGAAAAGCCAGGCAGCATCTGTGGCATGACCTGAATGCAAACTGGATCAGGGTGTGTGAGCTGACACCGAGCTTCCACATTTAAGTGTCAGAATAAAAAAAATATGCATAAAAATGATGGAATTATAGCCTAAAATATTCCATCTATATTTAACCTATAGCCACGGTTTGGGAGCCTGCAGGAAGGGCACAGCCTCCCATGGATTTCCTTTGAGGAAAAACAAGGGCTTTGCAGAGGATCTTTCAAGTTTTAATATTTTTGTGGGTTTTATTTGTTTTGTTTTATTTTCTTGGTTTTGTTTTTTAAATGTTTGATGTTTAATTTAAGTTTTTTTTAATAAAATAAATTCTAAAAGAGCAGGTGAGGCTGTGGGATGTTAAATGTGGCACGGGGGGGGGTGGTTTGGTGGTGCTGTTCAGGGTTGGGATTTCAGAGCTGGACTCCTCAGGCTGTTGCAAAAACCTGCATCTTCTGTTTCCTGCTCTCTCAAGGAGGATGAAGTTGTTAACGAGCTGATTTTGCCGCAGGGAAGGTCTGGAATTCCAGGCAGAGTGGAGCCGATTTGGGAGCAGTGAATGTGCCCTTTGTGTCCCTGCAGGATGTTCCCAGGCTCCCTCTCCAGACGTGGCTGTGACGTTGGGAGAGAGCAGCAATGAAAGTCAAATATTGATTTTAAATCGCTTTTCTTTGCTCCTTGAAAACCTTTTCTTTCTCCTAGCCGGCTCCATGGAGTTGCTGTTAAGGCAAAATTGAGTTGTCCAGCTCAGTTCCAGCTATTTTCTGGAGCAGTTGATTATTTGGGAATTAATTTGGCTGCTTGCAAACAGGAGTGTGCCTGATTGGCAGCTCAGTGCTTGAGCTGGCCTGGCTTCCTGGGAACACCTTTTTGCTTTCCAAGGGAAAGATTTGCAATAATATACCTGTGCCTTCATGTAATCCCAGGCAATTTGAGGTAAAATAAGCTTATCCCTGGAGTCACTGTTCAGATTGTCAGTGCTGCTCAGGTGTGATGGTGTTTGCAGGGGTCCCAGGATGAGGGGAGGGATGAGGATCTGACTCCATGTTTCACAAGGCTGATTGGTTATTTTATGATATATATTACATTAAAACTATACTAAAAGAATAGAAGAAAGGATTCCATCAGAAGGCTGGCTAAGAATAGAATAGAAAAGGAAAGAATGAATAACAAAGGCTTGTGACTGACTGAGACAGTCTGGGCAGCTGGGCTGTGATTGGCCATTAATTAGAAACAACCCCATGAGCCCAATCCCAGCTGCACCTGTTGCATCCCACAGCTGCAGATAACCATTGGGTACATTTTGTTCCTGAGGCCTCTCAGCTTCTCAGGAGGAAAAGCCCTAAGGAAAGGATTTTCCATAAAAGATGCCTGTGACACTCAGGTACAGGGGTGCACAGGGCTCTGATCCTCATGGAGCACAGCAAAACGTTGTGCTGAGATTTTTACTCCTCATCCATGGCAGGCATTGGCTGTTTGCTGAGCTGGATCAGGGGATTTCCTGCAGCTCCTGCAGCACTTTGCTCTGGAGCGTTGTTGGCTGGGGCTCTGGTGTCCCCTCCTCTGCCTCCAAGGGCTGCTCTGCTCTGCTCTGTCATGACCTCCTGTCCTTTCTCCCCAGGACTTGAAGAAAGCAGGGCTGCTGATCTTTGCTAACAAGCAGGATGTGAAGGAGTGCATGACAGTAGCTGAGATCTCCCAGTTCCTGAAGCTGACTTCAATTAAGGATCACCAGTGGCACATTCAGGCCTGCTGTGCTCTCACTGGAGAGGGGTAAGAGGGATTTGTGTCCACAGGAGAGGAAGCTGGAATTATTCTGGGGTTGTATAGTGGTGTTTGGCTTTAACACACATTCCTGCCCTGTCCAGAATCTCAGAATGGTTTGGGTTGGAAAGGACCTTAAAATCATCCCATCCCAGCCCTGCCTTGGCAGGGACACCTTCCACTGTCCCAGGTTGCTCCCAGCCCTGTCCAGCCTGGCCTAGGACAATTCCAGGGATCCAGGGGCAGCCACAGCTTCTCTGGGCACCTGTGCCAGGGCATCACAGCTTCATAATCTTGATACTTACAAGATTTTTGGGCTCAGAACACCAAATCTACATAAAATCCGTTATGTCACCTCACAGAGATAAGACTTGATATGATTTGGGCTTAATGAGGGTGGGATGAAGTGGGGCAAACTGAAATGTGGTTTGTTAAGAATGATCCTAATTAGAGAGAACTTCATGTCTTGAAGATCTGGGATCTGAATTCTCTGGCCATAGATGATATAATAAGATCTAGGAAGTGCCATGCAGGGAGTGAGGAGTTTCCAGAAATGATTGGGAATTCTTGGGATGAGTTTAAACTGGTGCATGGAGTTACCTTTGGAGTTACCCTGAGGAGTGCCAGCATTCCCTAAATGTTGTGTCTTGTGTCCCCAGGCTGTGCCAAGGACTGGAGTGGATGATGTCCCGGCTGAAGATCAGATGATTTTTAATGACCTCTTTGCACAGACATTGCTGCAGCAGAGCTGTTCCAGTGGCAGATTGGTGGGGTGGATGTATTTATACTGAACTGATGGCAACTGTATTTTCTACATAGCTGCACACACACACACACACACACAGAGACACAGACAGACAGACACACGGACAGGAGCTGGGAGCAGGCACAGGAGCACTCGGGGCTCCAGGTTGGGTCGGGCTCCTCAGAGGACGCGCTCAGAGCTGTGACCAACCTCCTTTCCAAGCTGCCCCTCGGAACAGCCTGGCCTTGGGCCTGGGGAGGATGGAGACAGGGGAAGGAGCTTTTAATGCAGAGTTTTCTGATCCCATTGCAGCCCTCTCCAGTGGGAGCTGTTGGTTCATTATCCCAGGAAATCACTGGCGTAGGCATCGGCTCTCCAGCGTTTCTGAGGTGGCCCACGTTACAAAGGCAGAACTCTTTCCCTGTATGTGTACTGTACATATTTGTGTATATTTATACCTCAATCCTAGGTGAATTGCAATCTGCTCAGACCAGTGTAAAGCTGAATCAGTATGTTGGCAGTAGTGCTAATCTGTGACACGGCCACGTCCCCGTGTCACCCGTCCCTCCGTGTCCGTACGGCCGTAACGTCAATCACACCTTGGCTCTGCACAACCTGACCAACAAACTCTCTCTTCAGCCCATTGCTTGTTTTCCCACATGATTCTTGGATTAGGGAGGAGGCTGGAATCGATTGAGGCACATGGATTGAGCTTCGAATTCCAGGGTTGGCAAACAGAACAAATTTGCCAAAGAAAGGCAGATGAAATGGGTTTTCCTCTTTTATTGTGGTCATCATTGGATGGGGTGATGCTGCAGGTCCTGTCCACTGCTTTCCTTCTCTGCTGTGCTGGTTGATTCAGGTCTGGCAGAAATACCTTTGGCTGTCAAAAAGGGAAAAGTATCTTTTCTTTTTCTTAACCAAAGAAGAGGCACTAAAGTATGTTTGAAAGGGTCACTGGAATCGTACAAGTCAGACTCTAGTGAAGTGTTTTTCAGAGGAAAAACTCTCTTTGCTACATAAAATGTGCAGAAACTAAAATGTGCAGATGCATCAATATGCAGTGGAGGGGACTGGCTGGGGACAAAGCAGATGACACTACTTGAAAAGCTCCAAGTGACCCACACGAGTTCCAGGGCAGAACCTTTTGAAAGCAGAACCCCCTTGCATGGTCCCCAGGCAGTGTGGGAACATTAGGATCACCTTTCCCTGCTGCAGCTCCTGCTGGGATGGCTGCCCCAGGCACAGGGGGGTCAGAATTCCCACTTGAGAGGATCCAGGCAATGGCATGGTTGGAAATGTCAGGCTCTTCTGTGGGAGATGCATTGGGAGTTCAGCAAAATGAAACAAAACTGTGTTTAAAATGTTCTTCCCTTTCTCAGCCCCGTGCCTGGTAAGGATGGAAAAGGCATTTTAAAGCTTAGTTTGAACTTTTTAAGGTGCTTCTCTTTGGTTCTGGGATAATCTGGTCAGATCCTGCCTTCCTTCCCACCTGCATCCCTGGGAGCATGGGAATCCTGGGGAAAGGAGGGGAGGCAATCTCTAAGTCTGTATTTAACAAAGGCAGGTAGAGAATTTAACTTTTTAATCTATTTTTGGTATCTCCAACGCTCCCTGGCTGGGGGATCTGCTGTCTTTGTTAAACATTAAGGTGTACATGCATATATCTCTAGTGCATGCACATAGATCTTGGTATTTAACTGGTATATTGCAAAATGTATCAATGTTTGAAGAATTAACAATTTAATGCAAAGACTCTCTCAGTTTCTCTGACAGTATCTACAAGCAACGAGCTCTGTGCACACTTGCATATGAAATGGAATTGTACATTTTCTAGTCTAAAAAAAAGAAAAAGCAGACTTGCTTCTAAACCCAAGTGTTCGGTTTTTGAGTCTTATGTCTTCCCTGGGCTGAATCCACGCAGGCTGGGTGAGCTGGGGGCTGGTTGCTGAGAAAAGGAGCTGCTGCTGTTGGTGCTGGAGCAGTGCTGGGGTTTCTGCTGCTTGCTGGTGCATTTGCAGGAGCTCTGTCCGATGATGCAGGTGTGGCTTGTGTTCCAAGCAGATACTCTGTGTTTACACATGGCTTAGGTTGGTTTTACCCTTCCCTCCCCGTGCCACTTCCCTTGCTGTGGCCTCTGAGGTTCACCTTGTCTTGGTTTCCCCAGTGACCACAGCAGGACCTGGGAGTGCCTGCACACCCCAGGACTGGCTGTCAGACAGGGCTCTCTGTGCCCTCGGGGCTTTGGGATGCCAACATTCAATTGTTCTTGGGTGTTGGTCAGTGAACAACCCAGTGTTAACCTGACTGCTAACGTCTCTTGGGTCACCGTGAGCTTTCTGTGTTATTTTGTGTTCTTCAGGGCAAATGTAGCCAGAATTCAGCCGTGGCTGATGTTTCCTGACACATTGTGGTGTTGTCCAGGGCTTTTGGGGTTTAAATGCTGATTTTCAGTCTGTAGAGATGGTCAGCAGAGGTGACAATCCCAGACTCACCTGGAATGGTTGCTGTGATCAATTCCAGACTCTGTGATCAATCCCAGACTCTGTGATCAATCCCAGACTCACCTGGAGTGGTTGCTGTGATCAATCCCAGACTCTGTGATCAATTCCAGACTCTGTGATCAATCCCAGACTCACCTGGAGTGGTTGCTGTGATCAATCCCAGACTCTGTGATCAATCCCAGACTCACCTGGAGTGGTTGCTGTGATCAATTCCAGACTCTGTGATCAATCCCAGACTCACCTGGAATGGTTGCTGTGATCAATTCCAGACTCTGTGATCAATTCCAGACTCACCTGGAATATTTGCTGTGATCAGTTCCAGACTCTGTGATCATTTCCAGACTCTCACCTGGAATATTTGCTGTGATGGTGTTTGAAGTGCACGTGTGTGAACTCAGAAATGTTCTAAATTTAGCCACTGAGAGGAGCAGCCAAACTTTTGATCTCTCAACCCCTTTGTGTTCTGTGTGAGTGCTCCTTGTTGACAGCGTTTTTCTTTGCCCTGTAGGGGAGTTGCCATTTTTGTCCCAGCTCTGTCCACAGCCAGTGCAGGGAGCTTTGCCTCGGTGCTGCTCCCCCTGGGGATTGCAGGGCAGGGTTCCTTGCCCTGGCTCTGACCTTGGTGTGTGATGCTGCTGTTTCACCCTCGGGGTTCTGCTGCCTTGGCTTCCAGCTGCAGCTCAAGCTTTGCCTTTGTTCTCCATGAAATTCATTCTTAGCAAAAGGGAGGGGCCTTAAAAATGGTTTTTGAAGTAATGCTGAAAAATGACATTTTAGTAGCAAAGAAAAAGGTCATATTTCAATAATCTGATATTTCAACTGTTTCTTTTGGTTCAGAAGATCATCAGGTTGGTAAATCATCTCTGGAATATGCTGCTTCTGGCATCTGGGAATTATACAGGTCTTTAATTGTGAGGAGAGGTGGAAAATAAACCTGGGGAATGTGAACAGCTTCATTTTTTAATATCTTTTCTTTTTGGGAGGCTGAGCAGCTGCTCTGCTGAGCACTGTATAGGTGTGTGAATGGTAAATGCACCTGACCAGCACCTTCCACATCTCTGCAGCTCAAGTGCCTAAATCTAATTCCATAATCAGCTTTATTTCCCATTCCCTTAGAATAGAGATATGTATCTATAAAAGCCTCCCAGTGTGTGGAAGTGAGTGGGTTTTCCCCTCCCCACACCCAAGTTTTAAGAGGATTTATGATAAATTGGTTACAGTTCTCCTATCCCTGCCATTCCAAGCACTTTTCCATTTATCAGGCATCACTGAGTTTGGGACAGGAAATACTGAATTTGTCCTTGTTGATTGGCTGGAATTCCTGTCAAGGGACTTTAAATAACTCATTCCAGGAATCCTTGGCCTTGGGAAGCTGCTGGTGGCAGTGCTTCCGTCCATGCTGGCTGGTGGAACACTGAAGGCTGTCACTGTCAGATTAATTAGGTATGAAAAGTAACTTTCAGCTAATTGAGCTGAATGTGCTGAGCAGCCCTGGGCAGGGCAGGGCTGATCCCGTGGCACTGAGGAAGGAAAATGTCTTTGCACTCATGTGATAATCCAGATGTGGCCTGGGTATAAATCCAGATGTGACTTGAATATATTGTAGTGGTGAATACATTAAATGGCCAAAAATGATGAATTGTAAGGGGCTGCCTCTGCAGCTTTTTATTTCATGTGTGAGAATCATGAGCAGGAATTCTCTCCTTGCCTTAAGAGGGCCTTACCAGTGAATTTTTCTGTTGTAGCTTTATCCACAGTGGAGTCACTTTACCACCCCGAGCCTTTTAAGCCAGACTTTGGGTAAGGACAGAGCTGGGCGGGGTTTTTAAGCTTTTCCTGTTTGTAAGTGTACAAAACTCGGCTGAGAGTGGAGGAAGCCAGAAAATACTGCTTTACCTGAGAGGCTGGGAATCCTTCCTTGGCCATCCTCAGCTCAGTGCTCTCCTTGTCTGGCTGAGCAGGGGGCCAAGAGAAGCTGGATTCTGTGGAGAGGCTAAAACCCAAAACCAGCTCAGGCTGGGGGCCCGTAGGTGTGGGATGGGGCTGTGTGAGCCAGGCATGGGGACAGCCCCGGTGTCACTGTGCCCGTGCCGGGTGTCCCTGCATGTTCCGGCAGCCTCGGAGCTCTCTCAGGGTGCAGGGCTGGGCTGGGAGCAGGTTTGTACCCCACGATGCTCGGGTAGAAGCGGCTCCAGGCAGGGGCTGCTGTGTCCAGAGGGGAGGAGCAGCCCCGGGTGCCCGCAGCAAAGCCCGCAGCGCGCTCGGCTTCCCTCGGATCTCCTCTGGACTTTGTGCTTCTCTCCCTCCAGACTTTGTCACCTTCCCCAGGACGTGGCTAACGCCGAGACTGCAGGAAAATGCCAGTTCCGAATGTTTAAAATGATGGCTTCACGTTAATCCCAAGCCTCGGGAGGGCTGGCAGCTCCCAGCTGGAGCAGCCCTGGGGCTGCACTCACGCATGGGTATTAAAGTGATTTAGCCCAAACATTTTATAGAGCTATTTATTATAGTAAAGGAAAACCAGGATTCTATTCAGCAACTTTTTTTTCCCCCCTGAAATGTGATCAGAGCATTCCTTGAATTGTTTCCCCTTTGCCACTTTCAGACTCTGTTTTTCATGCGGCTGAAGGGAACTCGTTCTGTTTTCTTAATTCTTGTTGAAGTGCAGCAAATACAGATTTGGGCTGGGGAGCTCTGTACCATCATATTTATGCATTTCTGGATAATGTCGATTGCTAATTCTTTAAAACCTACCAGTATTTATGATTTTAAGTTGAAAGCACTTGTTAAAACGTGCCTGTTTGCATTAAACTTTGTGTGTGGGAGTTGCAGTGAAAGTTTTCAAGCAAATATGTGATTGCTGACCTGCTTTTTGGGGCTGTTTAGGTGTTTTTGGGGTGAAATGTGCTGTTCTGCCCAGTCTGTGATGGGGAGGGTTTGCTTGGGGCAAGTTTGGTGATAAGTCTGTGCTGGTTGGTGTCAAGAATGGGAATTAAAATGAGTGTGAAATGTTGTTTTCCTGTCAGAAATGCTGAATCCCAGGGTTGTGCCCCTCTTCCATACCCACATATCCCACACAGGTACCTGTGAGTGCTGGGGGCTGCAGGAAACTTCTTAAAAAGCAAAAGAGATGGGGCCAAAGCTGAGTTAGGAGATCAAATTCCCAGATTGGTGTTCATGGGCTGGATGTGGCACTCAGTGCTCGGGCTGGATGCCAAGGGGGGTCGGGACAGCTTGGACTCGGTGACCTTGGAAGGCTTTTCCAGCCTTGAGATCCCTGGCTCTGGAAAGGGAGTTCCTGCCCAGCTCTGCAGCCCCACCAGCCCTGGGTGGGCACTTGGGGCTCCCTGGGTCCCTTCCAGCTGCATCCATGGGGTGATCCCATGGAATGGCCTCCCCAGCTGCATCCATGGGGTGATCCCATGGAATGGCCTCCCTGGCTGCATCCATGGGGTGATCCCATGGAATGACCTCCCTGGGTCCCTTCCAGCTGCATCCATGGGGTGATCCCATGGGGTGACCTCCTTGGGTCCCTTCCAGCCGCATCCATGGGGTGATCCCATGGGGTGACCTCCTTGGGTCCCTTCCAGCTGCATCCATGGGGTGATCCCATGGAATGGCCTCCCTGGGTCCCTTCCAGCTGCATCCATGGGGTGATCCCATGGAATGGCCTCCTTGGGTCCCTTCCAGCTGCATCCATGGGGTGATCCCATGGAATGACCTCCCTGACTGCATCCATGGGGTGATCCCATGGAATGGCCTCCCTGGGTCCCTTCCAGCTGCATCCATGGGGTGATCCCATGGGGTGACCTCTCTGTAAATAACACACAGAGCTCTTGGAGTTCTGGGGAATAAGGGATTGCAGCAAACCCCCTGTTGGGATGGTGTAGGAGATGCCAAAATGCCTTTGCACATTCCTTACCCTCCCACCTCCCCTTTTGGCTGTGCTGGCTGGAGCTGTTTCCTTTGGGACACCCTTTCCCAGCAGGGTGGGCTCTGCAGTTCCTCCCTGGTGCTGCTGGGGCTGCCCTGGGTCCCTGGCTGGACACTGGGGCTGGGAGCAGCCTGGGACAGTGGGAGGGGTCCCAGCCATGGCAGGGAGCTGGAATTAAATGATCTTTAGGGTCCCTTCCAACCCAAACCAGTCTGTGATTCCATGGTTCTCCTGGGACATTTTTGTGGCGGCTGAAGGAAGGCTGAGCTGCCTTAAAGCCAGGTCTTTTCCTGCCTGCCCCTCTTAACTCCATCGTTCCTTGACTTTGATGTAACTCCTGAAAACTGCTTTTAGTTTTCCTTGGAATCCAGTTGAATATTAGGTTATTAAAAGAGAAGCCACCATTCTCACACTTTATTTTTGTCTGGTTTAGCCCAGCTGTGCATTCCTTAGGCCTTTGTGCCTGGTGTGTGGAACTGTGAATAGGCTTTTGAACAGAACTGTTACTTTTTGGCTCTTTTTTTCAGTGTATGAAAGTTAAGACTGCTGAGTTCTCCTTCATTGTTTTTTTTTTAAATAATACTTTTTAATTAATTTAATAATTAATACTTTCTTGATGCTATTACCACGTTTTAAATTACAGGTTGTGTCGCTCCTCTCTTGTTGCACAGTCTGTATTGAGTTATTCTGAATGTTTCTATTATAATATGGGGATGAACTACATGTAAATCTACAGAATAGTCAACAATATTGACAATAAATACAGTTAATTCTTGTCATTAATTTTTCAGTTCTGATGTTTTTTTACCTTCATTCTTCAGAACTGGAAGGGTTTTTTTCTGTTTCAAATATATGTGTGTATATATATGTAGGCAAGTCATGGGGTCATGCAAAAAGGTCATGCAAATTTCCTTGGGAACAATGAAAATTGTCCAAATTTTTGTACAGAAATAAAGATTTAGTGTAAATGTTGAAGAGTTCTGAGGGAGGGCCTCGTGCTGTGGGATCCTCACGGATGTTGTGTCATTTTTGTGTGTTTGGCTTTGAAACCTGGGTTAATAGGGGAAATCAGAGCTGTGTAGCAACAAATAAACCAAAGTGTCTATGTGGAGCTGGCCAGGGAATTTCCTGGAGATCCTCCATGCCTGGGATGCCAAAGGTGCTGCAAAGGCTTAGGTGCTGAATGGAGGAAAGTCCTGAATTTTCCTTGATGTGCAAATCTTCCTGAGAAATGCCAATGTCTGGATTGTCCTACAGGGATGGGCACCCCACCTGTGCCAGGGCTGCACAACCCTTTCCAGGAAGAAATTTTCCCCAATATCCAACTTCACCCTCCCCTGGCACAGCCTGAAGCTGTTCCCTCTCATCCCTCATTCCCTGGGAGCAGGCCCTGATCCCCACCTCTGATCCCCACCTCCCCACCCCTGATCCCCTCCTTTCAGGTAAGTTTGGATAAAAATGAGGTCCCCCCTGAGCTTCCTTTCCTCCAGGATGAAACCCTGCAGTGCTGACAGAGTTCAGCAGTGTGGGCTGTTCCTGGGGACAGGGAGAACAGCCCCTCTTTGCCATCCTGTGGGCAGGGCCAGCCTCAATCCAGGCACAGCAATTTTCCCACCGTCTGTTGAGACCATTCATTCCTGGTGTTTCCAAGAGAGCACTGGGGTAATGTATGCATTGTGCATGTTGGTAAGTGAGGTCTCCTTTAGAGATAAGGAGGGAAAATCCCATTCTTGCAGGGTTTTGCTGCTAGGAGCAGCAGCAGCACTGTTCCAGGCTGAGCCCAGTGAAGGAATGACAGGGTGGCTGGAGCAGGGATGGGGAAGGGCTTGGGGGATATCTGGGCTTCAGCTACTTGGAGATTTAAAATGGAACCTTATTTGTGCTTGTCTGTAAGCAAGAGGCCCCTCAGGATTTTGCCCATTGGGTTTTCCCCCCTTTTTTCTCCTCCCAGCCCTGGGGAGGAGGCCCAGCTCTGAGGCTGGGTCCTTTTGCCAGAAGGTGTCTCTGCCTGGCAGCGACAGGGAACCTGTGGGGTGGCAGGGGTTTAGGGAGGCAAAGGGAGTTCAACCATCCTTGTTGTGTTTCCTGGTGTGGGCACAGCTTTGCTGAGGGCACTGTGCTCCCTTGGCACGCCCTGGCAGGGTGGATATTCCCAGGACACAGCACAGTGGGACCCACCTGCATCCCAACCAAGCGATGGCAGGGCTGGAGCTGCTCCAGGAAGGTTCTAATGATCTCCACTTCCCTGCCATCCACCTGCACCCAAAGCTGGGGTTACTGTCAGTTCCTGAGCTCAGAGAGTGGCTGGGGACTCAGTGCTCCCATCCCAGCACTTCCCAGAGATGCTGGGAAGGATTCCTGTGGCTGTCCTGTGCAGCAGGGCCAGGAGCTGGGCTGGATGATCCCTGAGAGTCCCTTCCAAAGCAGGATTTGCAGCTCTTTGAATCTGGGATTTCTTGCTCCAGCTGTTCCCTTCCAGGGAGGCCAGATGGGGGCAGGATCCTCCTCTTTATAGCAAATACTTCAAATGAAGAGTCTTATTGTGCTTCATCCAAGGGAATGAAATTCTTTAGGCCAGTGCAGCCACCAAAAGAAATCCCCTGCTCCCTTTCTTCCCTGTAGTACCACAATGACCTGGGTGGGGCTTGGGGAATTAATTGCCATAGAATTGCTGTTACACAAGGGAAATGTGGAGCAAGGAATCACAGGATCACTGGGGTTGGGAAAACCTCCAGGACCATCAGTCCAACCATCCCCAGCACTGCCCAGGCCACCCCTGCCCCATGTCCCAAGTGCCACATCCACAGGGCTGTGGAATCCCTCCAGGAATGGGGCCTCCATCACTGTCTGGGCTGCACAGGAATTCCAACGAAGGAATTTTCCCCAGTCTCCAGCCTGACCCTCCCAGCTTGAGGCCATTTCCTCATCTTGCTGCTCCCCGGCTGTGGGGTCACCCCTGTCCAGCTCTCCCGTGCTGGCTCTGGTTTTGCAGACCATCATCCTTCCTCTGAACGTGCTGCTAAACCTCAGCCCCCTCCGGGCCCGAATTTAATGAGCTGCTTCACAGACCAGTAACCCCCTGAAGTTCGTTTTTATCTCTCAGGATGAGCTTTTATCACAGACAGTCACAGCAATTTTGTGCTGTTTCACTGGGCTCCTGCCGTGCCTGGGACAATCTAGCTTTAGTCTTGCCTTAGTCTATCCTGTTTCTGCTTTTTAAAAAAATCCACCTTCGGTAAATTTGACATCTTTGTGTTTTCTGGTATTTCTCCATGGGGTGAAGGGATGGGTTGTTTTTGCACAGATTGTTTTGCTGGCTGTCAACAGCAGGAAAATTGTGTCATTGTAGGAACAACTCCATTCAAACCTGAAAATTATTTACTTGATTTGCAGTGTTACAGCCAAAAAAAATTCAGTACACAAAAATATTTGTTCCATGTTTGTGGCTCAGAAATCTGTGGATTGACAACACTTCTGCAAGAGTTAGATTGTGTTTTAATCTTTATTGTGCTTTTCAGCAAAGCTACTCTTGCCAGGGAATCTCCAGCACTGAGAAGGCTCAGCGTGGTGTAACCTGTGTTAGATGAACACTGAATTTTCAGGCTGTGAAGGGAATTATTGCATTAAACCATCCCACCCTTCAGCAGCCCTGAGGAGCAGACACAGAGGATGTGCTGGGGATCTGTCACAAGACATTCCCACATGGAAGGTGAGTGGGCTCCTGCCCTGGGAACCAGCGTGTCCATGAGCATCTGGCTCCTGGCATCCATGGGGTGATGGATTTGCTGAGGGCTGTGGTGCTTGGGCCATCTCTGCCCCAGCCAGGGAATTGTGCAGCTGCTTCTGTCCCTCCACTGCCATTATCTCACTTTATAAAAAGCCCCATGAAGTCATCAGGAATGGCCTTCAAAGAGCTGAAAGTCTGCCAGACCCTTGGAAATGAAAACTATTCCATGAATAAAGGTTTCTTCCCCCTTGACCCCTCATTGCAGAGAAAAAGTGCATTAAGAAGCCTGGATCACTTTGGACAGATGGAGGAGACCAAGGGGAGCAGCTCTGTGTGGGATGGGGAGCACTGGGGGGCACCTCCAACCTTTCTGCTGGGAGGGGGAGCCAGGAGCACAACTCTCCTTAGCAGAGGTCTGGAGCTCATCTCAGAGCCAGGGACTCACAGAATGGTTCACAGGGACCTAAAGATTCCCAGTTTCAACACCCACAGGCAGGGACACCTTCCACTATGCCAGGGTGCTCCAGCCTGGCCTTGGGCACTGCCAGGGATCCAGGGGCAATCCCAGCCCAGCCAGGAATTCCCAGTTCCCAATGTCCCATCCATCCCTGCCCTCTGGCACTGGGAGCCATTCCCTGGCTCCTGTCCCTCCATCCCTTGTCCCCAGTCCCTCTCCAGCTCTCCTGGAGCCCCTTCAGGCCCTGCCAGGGGCTCTGGGCTCTGCCTGGATCCTTCCCTTCTCCAGGGGAGCATTCCCAGCTCTCCCAGCCCGCTCCAGCTGTCCTGGTGTGAGTTACTCAGGTGAGTTATCCCTGTTCATGTCACTGCTGGATGCCAGTGGGGTCAGTTCAGTTTGCAGAAGTTTCTTCTGGCTCAGGAGCTCCTGCAGGTTGTCCCATTGAGGAGAGGTCTCCTAGGAGAGCATGGCCCAGTGCCAGGTGAGTGAGGGGAGGTAATTTATGATGTTATCATTCCTTGCTGTGATAAATGTCCCTTTTATTGGTGCAGTAACAAAGTTGTATTTTCTGGGTTTTATTGTCTGGAGCCCTTGCAGAGCAGTGGGAGCCCAGCAGATTCCTGGTGGCTGCTCAGTGCTGTTAATAATAGTGCAGAGAAGAATTACTCCTGGTGGCTGTTGTGCTGGTGACCTCAGTGCTGTGTTGGTGACCTTTCACAGAGCATTCTGCCCCTGGGAACTGCTGCTGCAGAGTATTCCTGGCCACGGCCAGCCAGCACTCTTAATATTTTATGGACTGCTGCAGGTTGTATTTCAGGGTATGAGATACCACCCCAGCAATGCCAGCCAGGAATGTGAAGCACGTTGCCTTTTCCCCCCTTGTTTTACAGTCAGAGGTGTTTGAACCTTTCATATAAATATGTTCCTTTTAAATCAGCACAGTGAGAGAGGATATTTTAAAAATAAATCTCAGACACGGGCAGCAGTTTGCTAAAGGCTGTGACATTGGACATATGAGCTGTGGTTCAGCATCCTGCAGAGTGAGGAGACTCAAGATGCATGGATTGTCTATCAGTGGGAAGATTTGGTTATTCTGGGATTTCTTGAGTAGATTCACTGAGCTTTGATCTAAGTCTTGACCTTCTCTTGCAGCAGCTTCTGTGATCTCTGGGCAATTCCTGTCACAGCCCGTGAACTGCATGTTTGATTTTCCATAGGCTGTGGGAACTGCTCTGCAGTGTAGGGGAGTCAGAGGGGCTTGGAGGGACAGGGATCCAGGCAGGGAGGGTCATGAGGAAAACTGGAAACTTTCCATTTCACTGGAAACTCCACAAAGGAATCCTGCACTAGTTGGAAAACCCTTGGAATGGGGAAGAGGAATAGTAACACTTTTCCTTCTTTTGCCCAAGGAGGAAAAAGGTGAAAAGGACTCGGTCACAATTTTACCTCAATCACACCTTTGTGTTCAGAGTTTGTTCCCTCTTGGAATGAAAGCATGTCCTGGGTGAAAAAAGGCATGGAGGCCTAGGGAGTAAATAGTGGATTCCTTCCCTCTGTTCTCACACAGGGCACGAACATTTGTCAGCAGTATCAGGGCAGTGGCTGAACTGCAAAAGCAGCAGAGGTGATTGCAGAATGAAGGAGATGCTCTGCTCACAGTTTGAAAGGGAGTGCTCAGCCCTGTCTCTCTACCCAGAGGATTTACATCAGGAAATGCCTCTGTGTTAATCCACCCCTTTGTTGGTGATGTGGAAAGTTGGCAGGGCTGTAGAACCCCATGTGAAACCTTTCTCCTTTGGTAGAAATGTGAAGCCTAATGAAATTATCTGAGTGTTCTCTGGGATAGAAATGAACCTGGCCTGGGTTATGGTTCTCCATAAATTGTTTCAAGTTGGTTCTGTGAGAAATAACAACTCTGCTCTAAATTCAGTGCCAGGGGTTCAGTGAGGAGCCCGGGGAAGGAGGCAGGAGATGGAAACCAGTAGGTTTGAAATCTGAGGCTGGCACTCTGTGAGAAAACCGGGACGTGTCCTCATGGCAGCAGCACTGGGAGTGCTGAGGTGGGACAGTCGTGTGCGGGCACCTGCGGGGAGCCCCAAGAGGGGATTTCTTCCAAGAAGGAATGCTCCAAGGAGGAATTGTGTTTCCTCAGCAATAACCCACCCTGGGGAGGGGAAGGCACCCTCAGTGCAGCAGGTGCAGCAAACCAGGCTGCTCCCAGCCCCATCCAGCCTGGCCTTGACACCCTCATGGACGGGACAGCCCTAAACACAGCAATCTGCTCATACAGTAACAGCTCTCACTGTAGGTGCTGTAATGATTTGCAAAACGGTGCTAATAATGTAAAAGTTTGTCTTTAAAAGACAAAAGAGCTGTGTTATTTTATTGAAGGGTAGTGAGGCAGAGGCTTGTCCAAAGGGACAAGTGTGGGAGGCAGGGTAAGAGCTGAAACTCTGGCTGCCAATCAGGGCTTTTCACTGGCATTTACAGCTGATATTTGTACCTCTGTTCTAAAAATATAAAAGTTTATTTGCCTTAGAAACAGCAGGAAGAAGAAAAGGTTCGAGAAGAACCTCACCTTCCTTTCCTAGTTTATAGGAACTGATATTAATATTCCAAAACCTGAATATGTAGAGTTGGGTGCTGAATCTCAGCTTCCCTCACCACGTCCCATTAGGAAATCTGATCAATACAATCAGAGCTGGCTTTGAATTCTTGAGGACCTTCGCCTTTGCTGTATCTTCTTTCTGATGAGCACCCGTGCCTAAGACCCTGTGCCTGTCTTGGGAACATTAGCAGGGGAGATAAATTGGGCTGTTTGACATCATCTTGTGGATAAATATTTTCTTTTAGGATTCTCAAAGGCCCCAAGTAAAGAACAGGGGAGGCTGTGACAGATGCTGTCATGTGAGGAGAACTCTCCTTGTGCCAATGGCCCCCGTGAATATCTTGTGTCGATATACAGGATCTTTTACACTCTGATTTTATATCCTCAGGGCTGGGGGTTTAAATATTAGCCTAATTTTTAAGTTTCTACAACCAGCTGGAGGTGCATTTGTCCATGTCATTTCTCTTTGCTTTATCAAATCTTACAATGATTTTCGTCCAATATTTGGCACCTTGTTCTTCTTTTAAGTTTGGGTTTGTTTGTATTTTTTCCCCCCACTTTGAATAATCTTTTGATTCAGTCTTTGAAATACTCTGGTGTGACACTTTCAACACTAAAAATTTGGGCCTATACCCAAACAATGTGATGGGTGAGGCCACAGTTCCTTCTCTGTCCAGGAATGTTGGGAAGCAAAAAAGGAATTTTGGTTCCGTATCAATCATATCAATATTCCTTCATTCCTCCTCTTCCAGCCAAGTCACTTTGAGTCACAGCAGCACAGTCAGTGGTTGGTTTACACACCACACAGCCACTGCCTGCTGCTGCTGCTCACCCCATATCAGCCCATCAGCATCAAAAAATAAACCTGGAGACAAGACACCGGAGGAGATCTACTCACAGCACCTTAATTCACTGCCCCCAAGAATGTTATTTGGCATGATCTAATACTTTCTATTAATACTCTGAGAAACGGGATGAGCAGCTCTGAAGTAAAGGTGGAATTCTTGTTAGAATATGTATTCTTTCCTAAAAACCTTTTTGTTTGTAAGGCAAGAGCCAATCCCTGACAAGGCCTGTGCTCCCAGCCTGGTTTCATCCAGAAGAAAAAATACTGGCCAGCTGTAAAAATGGAGGGGTTGGAGAAATAGATGGGCATTTAATCTGGAGACAATCCTTTGCATTGGTCCAACCAAACCCTAATTTCTTTTTTTAATTTTTTTTTTTGGTAAAAATGCTCTCCACAGTATTTCCATGCATTAGACCAAAAGGTGCCAGGGCAGAGGAGCCTTGCTGTGGGGAATGGTGAAAAGAATGAGAAGGAACTCACTGGTGGTAGGTTAAAAATAGACATGGTGGCACAAATATGTATTTAAATGTCCTTTTCCAATGATACAGTGCTTGTTAAGTCCAGGTATGTCAGGAGGTTAAATATAGCACCTGGGATGTCAGGACATTTATCCACCATGCCCTGAGTGGCTCCTGTTGGATAAGCAGGACTAACTGAACTCATATTTAAATATGTTAAGTACAAGAAAATATTTTTTGCTTTAGATCTTTGTGATTGAAAGGCAAAACCACCCTTTTTTTCTGCCCAAGTAGTTTTACAGCTGGCTGTCTTTAGCTCAGAACTGCTGAGCACGTGCTCATTTATGTGCCATGGATAAATCCAGCCTGGGGTGTTAACCTGGGGCAGAGCTGCCAGGCTCCACCTAGGGCACAGTTAATGCTTTTGAAATATTTGTCCCCCAGAAAGTCAAGTATTTCCTCAACAAAGTCAAAAGCTGGACTTGATGATCTTGGAGGTCTTTTCCAGCATTAGTGATTCTATGGTTTTGTGACTATTCCATCAGGAATCAGAGTCAGACATAAATTTTCACAACAAAGCAATTTAAAAGAAAAAAGGAATGATCAACCATTGGTATTCCCTTTACCTCATACATGTTAGGAACAGGGAGGTTTGCAGTGCCCATCCCTGCAGGTGTCCCAGGAATTCTGGAGGTGGCACTCAGGGCTCTGGGCTGGGGACAAGGTGGGCATGGGCACAGCTGGGACTCCATGGGCTGAGAGGGCTTTTCCAGCCTCAGGGATCCTGGGATTCTCCTTGCCCACACAATGGCCACAGCTTTCTCACAGCTGTTCCTTGAGATTTGGAGCTGAAGGAGCAAAGCCACAAAATGCAGGAATTGAAATATTTTCTCAAGTGACCCAAGAGCACCCTCCTCCCCTCTTCCTGCTCTGATGGCAGAACAAAAATCTTACGTTCAGCCTAACTTTTCATTTCACCAAAAATCCTTTTGTTCTCAGCCCCCTCCTGTAATTTCCATGGGTTATTCCATGCTTTTTTCCAGCCCTGAAGATGTGCCACACTAAAGACATCTGCATTTCAGTGGCAGAAAATGTGGTGCTGCTGTCCTGCGTGTAATTTCAGCCTTGTTTTGTGTCTTTCTAAGCAAGATGTCAAACAGCAGTGTAAAAGCTGAAGGTGTGTTCCAGCAACACAGGGCTTGCACAGTATCACTGAGGGAGAAATTCTTTGCAGGAGCTTTCAGGATTGAGCAGGAATGACAATAATGAATTAGGTGTTCAATAAGGAAAGCTGGCCCTTCGCTCCATTAAGGTTTGTTATTGATAATGAAGATGTTTGCCATCCAATCAATTGAGAAGCAGCTCTTGGGAGGAAAAGGGGCCTTTGAGTTATTTCTGGAGTGCACACACAGAGGATCAGGAGCAAAGAGCAGCAGGCTACGCTGAGGTTGCTCTCCAGAGGCTCCAACAACATGCTGTGCTAATTTCAAGGCATTTTCAAAAGAGGTTAAGAAAGTTAAATAAACAGAAATCAGATTAAAAGGGGAAGGACTGCCTAGTAAAGCAAAATGCAGAGTAATTGAAAATGGCTTGGCCAAAGGAGACAGGGAGGGGTCTGCAGCTCTGGGCAGAGTCTAAAATACTTGGCAGAAGTGAATGAGATATGATATTTCATCTGGATATAAATATGAACTTCTGGAAAGAGTTAAAGATGTCTCTCAAGGGCTCCTGAGAACCATTTATTGAATAATGTGATCTAGCACGTGGAAAGGGATCATTGTTGATATTGGCTTTTGAATGCACCTCCTTGAAGAACCAAAGTCAACTCTGTTTGTCAGCCGAGTCATCCCCCAAGAAGTCACATCTGTTATCATCACCCTGCTTCTGCTTCATACATCACGGCATTCCTGACCTTCCAAAATACCAGGGTTGCTCCCCTGTCACTTAATCTGTTTATCAACTCTTCTTGGACTTCCTTCACCAGGGATGGTGGCTCTTTGTTGGGCTCCTTCCCTGCAAGCAGTCGCTTTTCACATGTTCCTGGGTCTGTGTGATCAGCTAGCAAACATTTCATAAGTGATAAAAGCATTGACACACAATTCGCATCAAGGTGAAAAAGCGCTTCAGGTGTCCTTACAGGGTGAAATTAGAGACGTGTTTATACTAAAGTTTAGTTTGCAGTGTGGACTCCTCAAGTGCAGAAGTTCTTAAATTTGGATGGTGTTTATTCAGGCACATCATAGGAATGAAATTGCCTCCATCAACTGAAATTCAATGTTATTATCATCTCTGCTAATTACGATTTATTCCATTGGAGCACCCCTTGGGTTTGCCTGGGGCTCCACCTCCCCGAGCCCTGCGAGCTCTGCTGTGTTTTGGGTTTCCTGAGGAGCACGGAGGTGCCCAGCTCCCAGCCCCTGATGCTGCTGAGAACAGGTGCCCTCCCTCGGGGTCACCGGGTATATTTAGGGCTGAAACTCGAGCGGGCTGGAGCCAGATTGGCTGTGTGGGCCACACACGTCACCAGGAGCCACCAAAGCCCCTCGCTCTCGCCCAGTGCTGCTCAGGAGGGAAGACTGGAGAGCCTTTGCTCCAAAGGATATTTACTGGATGTCGCTGGTAAGGACATTTTAAATGCATTTCACTTCTTCTCCTTAGAAGAGGATCTTGAGCTGCTTCCCCATCCTGTAGTTTTTTGGGAATCCTTGTTGTGCTTTGCCCATGGAAGTCAGTTTTTCTGTCTGAATAACTGGCTGTGGGTTGGAGGAGGAGGAAAAGACCTGGGATGGGGTTTGGAAATGTGGCTGAAGGTTGTAACAGTGACAGGTTGAAGAGGTTGTGTTTATATGCAAACCCCACTTCTCCAGCTTATTCATACACCTCTGCCTAATGCTTCACGTGACTTGTCCCTCGTTATTTGAGTTATTCTTAACTTATTTTAATAGTTATCAACATGGTTTTCCCAGTTAATTTTTGGCCATTTTTCTCAGCCCGTTGGGACTAAAAAGGGCCAGTATTCTGTGTTCCTATATTTAACCTGCATGACTTGACTTCCCTTGCCTCAGAAGGAATTGCAGTTTAGCCAGCTCAGCCCAAGTGCCCCGTCAGTTGGCAGGATTAGCTTACACGGCAAATATCCCTGGACTCAGGAGCAGCTGTTCCAAAGCCTCATCCCCTCCCAACATTAGAAACAGGGCTGCAGACTCTGGTGGAAAATTGTAGCTTTGCCTCACAGCGAAATCAGTGTGTTAATTAATTAGTTCAAAGGGTCTGCCACTAATCTGTGCTTTGTACTTCAGCCAACTCTATGGATTTTCATCTTTTCCAGGTCTGAAGAAACAGAGAGAAAAAACCCACAAGAGCTGAAAAAAAACCCAACCCCAGAGCATCTCTGTAGGCTGATGCTGGGAAGACAGAAATTGCCTCATTAACCTAAGGTCACTGAAAAAAATATTTACAATATTTTTCTACATTATGCTCTTACTTATGAATGAAATTAGTAGAATATAAATCTCCCACTCAAACAGGAGTTTGAATGATATAATGAAATTGTGTAGAATAGTCACAGAGAGAAGAAAAATGCTTCATATAATTCTGTTGTAATGAAAATATCACATCATGTTTCAAGAGATCTCGTCTTTATCTTTTTTATTTTATTTTCATTGGATCCCGTATTGGTGTTATAACTGGAATGAGGTATTTGTCCAGAATTGTAATTTATATCAGTATGTTTGAAACTCAATCCAATGTTTTTTCCATAACAGTCCAAGTAATGCCAGATCCCAACTTTATTTAGGGTCTGACTAGTTACTAACCATGACCCCAAGTGTTTTATGAGCTTTACCTGTACCTTCTCATGGTGCTTTCAGTCATGGACTAATACTGTTTATTCACATTTTCACCTGCTGTGTGACCAGTGAGTGGGGGAGAGACAGAAGCAAACCCTCAGAATGGAGGAAGAAGAATATGAGGAAGTTGTGGAGGTAAGAAGAAAATGTGAGAGTAGAAATGTTTGTTTCCTGCCTTGTGACTGAATGCATTAATCACCTTACTGAGATGCTGCTCAGGAGCAGAGGTTGCTGTTTGCTCTCTGGAGATTAGGGATGATTAGATATCTATTAAATGGTTTCATCACTAAAACAACAACAACAACAACAGTTGCTCTCGGAGGAGCAAAGTCTCCTGGTTCCTGTCATAGTTTCTCAGTTTAAATAAGGACTGGAACCATCCCACACTCATCAGTGCGAGGTTTTCTGATTACTCCCTGCGTAATTATAGATGCACTGGGCCAGCTCTTTTCCCTGCTGGCTTGCCCTCTGTCACCCAATCCATGGGCGAAGATGGCTTTGGAAGCCCCTTTCTAGCCCTGCCTCTGCAGAAATGCAGCACCTTTGTGCCACCACAAACCAATTTCACCTGAGACATTGCAGAGATGGAGTCAGGTTTAAGGGACAGGACAAGGGGGAGGACTTTAAGCTGTCAGAGGGTAGATTTAAATTAGGTATCAGGAAGGAATCCTTCCCTGTGAAGGTGGGCAGGCCCTGGCACAGGGTGCCCAGAGAAGCTGTCGCTGGTCCTGGATCCCTGCAAGTGTCCAAGGCCAGTTGGAGCCCCTTGGGATAGCGGGAAGCGTCCCTGCCCATGGTAGGGGGTG
Organism: Agelaius phoeniceus; assembly: GCF_051311805.1. NCBI lineage: Eukaryota > Metazoa > Chordata > Aves > Passeriformes > Icteridae > Agelaius > Agelaius phoeniceus. The sequence continues at coordinate 49,606,421 of NC_135271.1, read as the reverse complement.
GAATAGAGGATCTTTAAGGTCCCTTCCAGCCCAAGGCATTCTGTGATTCCATGATTCTGTCTCCATTAATTTGCCAGTAAGTAATTTAAACTCAGGAAACTGAATAAAAAATTCCCCAGGAACTGAGCAACCTACTGCAGGAGCCATGGGAACGACTCTGTTATTGAAGCAGTACACGAAATTAACAGTGTGCTCTTACTTGTTGCATTGCTGCTACTCTGAAATTACCTTATGTGTTGTGAAAAATACAAAGTCTTGTAAAAAAATCACTCGGTGTTTGAGGAGAAGAAGAGGGGTATAAATGTTAACATCCTACAACTCATTGCCACCACACTGTGTTCACTGGACTGTTGATTTCAGGTGGTGTGAGGGCACTGCCAGCTTTATATATTTCAAATGGTGAATGAAGTAAAACCAAATGATTTGCCAGTCAAAGTAGTTAAATGCATTTTGCAAAATAGGTGTCAGCAGTCATAAAGTCGATTTTAAAGACATTTTACTACCTAGCTACAATGACACCAACCCTTCATTAAATTCCTTATTCCCACATTACTTGTAATCGCCTTTATGTTTCCTGTGCATTGTGTGCTCTCTGTAATGGATATTTATTTGCTCTCATTGTTTATTTATTCCAGCAGGAGTTATGATATTTTGGGCTTTTTGTTCACACAGCCCCATTTCATCCTTTGTTTTTAATTTTCAATGACCACCTTGCTGTAACCACATCCCTTGGGCTGAGGAGACACTGCTTTAGTCACTTCCCTTGGGATACTTGTGGTGAGATGCTAAATAAAACAGGAATAACAGCATCCAGTACCATTTTGAGCCTTTCCAGAATTTTCTTAATTCCTGCATCAATCCAAGAATTTAAACCTATCAGAAATTCACCTTCTGAAAGAGAAGGACATGATTGTTGAATATTGAGTGGCTAAGGCATCACCAAAGATTTTAAAATGCTATTTTAAAACTTTCTCTGGAATTCTGAGCCATTACTTGGCATTGTAGCTGTCTTGGGATGTGCAAAAATCCACAGTGAGTGCTACAAACATTTGCTGCCAAGTCACTCGAGGTTTTTGGGAAGGTTTTGGAGAAAGCTTGTGGAAGGTTTCACAGGGGGGTTTGTGGAAGTTTTTGTGGAAAGCTTGTGGAAGGTTTCACAGGGGGGTTTGTGGAAGTTTTTGTGGAAAGCTTGTGGAAGGTTTCACAGGGAGGTTTGTGGAAGGTTTTGTGGAAAGCTTGTGGAAGGTTTTGCAGAGGATTTTGTGGAAAGTTTTGTAGAAAGATTATGGGAGGTTTTTTGTGGATGATTTTGAGGAAGTTTGTGAAAGGTTTCGTAGAAAGTTTGTGGATGGTTTTGTAGAAAGTTTGAGGAAGGTTTTGAGGAAGGTTTTGTGGGAGGTTTGTGGAAGGTGTTGTTAAAGGTGGGCCCAGCATGGAAATCACCTCAGAACAGCCCAGTACATCACAGCTTGGAAAGTACGGCTTGGTCCCTTGAACTAACTTTGAGGAAAAGCTCTCAGAAAGGGGCTTAAATTTTAATGACGATTTTTTTAGGTTCAAAAGGTTTTCTGTTCCCACAGCTGTGGCAAGCGACCCCAAGCAATGACCGCTCAGAGGAGACTTTCCAACATAAACCCGGCATTTTTCCATTTACTCTTAGTGCAGTTGAAGCACACCCCGCAGACAGCGGGTGCTGTTCGTGCAGCAATGTTTTTTAAAGTTTTTTTCCCGTCATTTCTGAGCGGGGCAGGTGCGGGAGGCGCAGGCCCCGGCGGTCCCCTCAGCGCGGCCGCCATTTCCGAGGGACGGCGCCACCGCGCGGCCGCGGCCGGGAAGTGGCGGCCGGGAAATAAAGTTTTAAAAAATTGTTCAACAAAAACCTCCCCTGGCACAACCTGGGGCTGTTTCCCATTGTCCTGTCGATTATTCTCTGGGAGCAAAGCCCGATCTGGCTGCACCTCCTGTCAGGGACTTGTGCAGAGCCGGAAGGGCCCGCCTGAGCCTCCTTTTCTCCAGGCTGAGCCCATTCCCAGCTCCCTCAGGCGCTCTTGAGGCTCCAGATCCTTTCCCAACTCTTGTCCCGGCTGGAAAAGATGCTCCACTGGATGTGGCGCTCACAAACAAGGCAGAACTGGTAGAAAATGCAAAGATCAAGGGCTGCAGTGACCACGGGACAATGGAGCTGAAGATACAGGGAGCAGTGAGCAAAATAAATGGAATTATCCCAGAGTTTGGAAGAGCAGAATTGGGGCTGCTCGGGGAAAATCCCATGGGAAACAGCAAAGGCTGCCAGGGTCGTTGGGTGATTCTCCAGCCTGATTTCCCTTGAGCACACAGCTCAGCCCAAAGTGCAGAAATCAAAGAGCAGAAGGGTGGAGTGGAGGAACACAGAGCTCTTGACTGAGGAAAATGACACAAGAAAAATAGATATACGGAAGGTGGAAGCAGGAGCAGAAAACTTGGCAGAAACGTAAAGATTTAAAACCTTACAAACTCCGTTCCTACATCCATGGGCAATGTTCAGCTGGATTTGGTCTTCAAGAAAGGCAAGACGGAAGATCCAGGGAGCTACAAGCTGGTCAGCCTCACTTTGTTCTTTGGGAAGGCTGTGGATCAAATCCCTTTCAGAAGCTATTTTTAAACACATGAAGGTCATGTGGAGAAGTGAGCTCTGAGTTATCAAGAGCAATCTATGGCTGACGAACCTCATTAATTTTTATAATGAAATCACAGCTGCTGCACAAAGGGAGACCAGTGAAGGTTGTGTACCTGGTCTGCTCTAGGGACATCTCCCGTTGTGATTTTATCCCCAAATTTATGAGATTATAAATTAGGGGGGGATAATCGGCAGTAAAATGGGGGGAAAATCAGCAGGCTCAGAGTTGTGATCAGCAACAAAGTTTAACTGGCAGCCAGAAATTATTTGTGTCCTTGCAGGAGCAGCCCTGAGGACAGCAGTCATGAGTGTCACCAAATAAAAACCAGGAAAATCCTGGGGTTTAAATGCTGATTCTTTTAATGTGGTCATCAATGTCTTCCCTGTTATCTAGTTTTACCCACAAGAGGCAGAAAATCCTCTTGTGGGTAAAATTAGATAACAATCTCTCATTGATTATTTGGATGATTATTAGTTGGGGAATTTATGGAATAAAATTCCAATCATTAATGCAGAATTTGAACAGATATTCAGAGTTACTAAATGACTCCATAAGCACCTGTGAACTAAAATCCTGTTTCTCCAGAAATGTGTTTTAAAACAGCTTCACAGAAGCTACAGTTTGCTGATCTGGCCTAACAATGATGTTTTTCTCTCTTTTTTTTCAAAGTACTACATTGAGGAGACAGTTATTGAGGAGGGTGAGCCACACGAGGTAAGGGTCCCTGTCATGCTGCATGTAGCACATAAATGCATGTAATTAACATGAAACACTAAATTAGCAGCCTTTTGTATTCTGAAGTTTAATTTTTCACAGTAAACACAAAATACCAGTGAACAATTGCTGCTCAATGCTTTATTTTTGCTTCAAGTCCCTGCTGTGTGATGATCTAAGATCAGTTTACATGTATCAGTTCTGTTTCCTTCACCTTGTGTAATTTCACTGAAAAATTACACTTTTGCAGAGTTTTCGTCATGTCACTGGTAACAAATATTTGGATCACCAAGGAGTGATTGCCATAATTTGAAATTCTACCTCTGAAACAGCTGTAACCCAATTCTCTGCAGTGTTACCATGAAATATTCTTTATGGCATGGGCTTCTGCAGAAACAGAAGTTATTAATTCTTGGTACATTTTCAGCTCTGTCTCATTGATGCAAATAACTCTCAGAACTCTGACCTTCATGAATTCCTTTATAAAGGCAATTTTTTATAAAGCTAATTGATACAAAATAAAACCTGACACTTATTTGGATGGTTTTGGAGCACGTTTTCTAGTTGTGATAATTACTTTTAGATGCTTTTCATTAGAATCTTAGTATTAAAATTACTCCTTGCAGCATGGCTATGTTGATAAGAAAGTGTATAAAACATTTAAACTGATTGGAAATTATTCATGTAAAAGCAGAGGCAGCTGGAGCCCCACTCTCCCAGACCCTCTGGAGAATAATTCCATGAGTTTGATGCAGGAACCAGCCAGGGAATTTCATTCCTTGTGGGTTTTTTTTAGGGTGGGTGATATATACAGAGCACAATGGTGATCCCAGTAGGAAAAGTGTCCCTGATTTTCTGTCTCCATGTGGATCTGGAAGAGAGCAGAGCACCCTTTCACCATCTCAGGGGGGTGAAAAACATGTATCCTAATGAACCTTTACAGCTATTAAACAAGTGTTATTAAATTTTTTAACTCTCCAGGTGGTCACTGAGACCATCAGCACAGGCTACTAAGGCCTTGAGACCACCACAGACACCTACACAGCTGAGCACACCCAGCTCAGGGCAGTGAAAACTCTTATCCTAATGAACTTTTACAGCTATAAAACAAGTGATTATTTAATTTTTTAAATCTCCAGGTGGTCACTGAGACCATCAGCACAGATGATACTCAGTCCTTGAGGCCACCACAACCACCACCTGCACAGCAGAGCACACCCAGCTCAGGGCAGTGAAAAACACTTAAGATAACAAACTTTTGCAGCTATAAAACAAGTGATTATCGATTATTTTTTTTTTGATATCCAGGTGGTCACTGAGATCACTGAGACCATCAGCACAGAGTACTCAGTCCCTGAGACCACCACAACCACCACCTACACAGCTGAGCACACCCAGCCCTCCGTGGAGGATGCAGCCCCTCCCATCAGGAAGAAGACAATCCGGACAAAAGTGGACCCATCCAAGTTTCTGACACCTTACCTGGAACACAGCAATAAAATGAAGGACTTATTCAGCGAGGTTGGTTGTCCCATGCCTCTTATTTCTTGAGGAACACCAGCTTTAAAAATGTTTTACAGGGGTTGTTTGATTGTTATATTGTAGATATCTGGGTTTATCAATACTAAGCTCGTGGGGAAAATATGATAAATTAGATGTGATCCAAGTTAGAGATGGATTTTTTTCTTGTTGTGTCAGATGGAATAAACTCAGTTGGCTGAAATAAGCAGAGGTGCAAATGTAGTTGAATAATTTTAGTTTATATTATTGAACAATCTGTCCCAAATTCCTGTCCTAACCAGATAAATGTGGCAATAATTGCTAATACAGTTCTGCCAGAGCTCAGGGATATGTCTTAATTATTTTTTATCATTATTTCCTTCCAGAACAAGTACAAGGAAAAATTCAGAAAAGAAAAAGGAAAGCCGTATGCTTCCACAGTCGATACCCCAGAAATCCGGAGGATCAAGAAAGTGCAGGACCAGCTCAGTGAGGTGGGTGGCAACTGCATTTCTAGGTTCATCCAGGTTCTGGCTGTTTATATGAAGGGTGAAAATGTCATTATTCTGGATTTTTAAAAAAAACCCATCAGAGTCAGTTTTGCTGTGGAATCAATGAGTTTTGTTGTGCTCCAGGTTAAATACCGCATGGCTGGGGGAATTGCCAGAACCATTTGTCATGTGGATGAAAAGGCCATGGATATAGAACATGCCAAGAAAGTGTCACAGCAAGTGAGCAAGGTGAGTGACTGCTGACTTTCCAGCACTGGTGGATCCTGAGGTTACTGACAAGAACAAAGTTTTGAGCTCAGGGTGCCAAAACAACGTTTATGCAACAGTTTAGAAACACAGGAGGGATAGCAGAGAAGTTGGTAAGGCAAATATAAATATAATGTTAAATATTTCCAGTTGCTCTCTTCAGATGTTACTGCTCTGAGTCTTTGATTAAAAAAAAAAAATTAAAGTTTATTTACAGAAGTAAATATTTTTTTAGTGATAGAGTGACCAACTTGCTGATCTTTCCTTCCAGGTATTATATAAACAGAACTGGGAGGAGAATAAGGACAAGTACCTGCTTCCCCCTGATGCTCCAGAGCTTGTGAACGCAATAAAAAACACAGCAATGTTCAGCAAGGTAAGGAAAGCTAACCACAGATCTAAGCAGCTGAAGTAAAATGAGCTTTCAAAGCCAGAAATGAATTCATAATGAGCATTCTGGCATTTTTCTTGTAGAAACTCTATACTGAAGACTGGGATGCAGACAAAACATTGTTTTATCCCTACAATGACAGTCCAGAGCTCAGAAGGGTGGCGCAGGCTCAGAAGACTCTGAGTGATGTGAGTATCAAAGCAGGGATTTGCATGTGGGTACCAAAGGCTGTTGGGTTGTGGTGTAGCCTGGGACTTGCCATGGACTTTGATTAGATATAAAAAGCTGCACAGTGGAACAGAAAATAAAAGTGTGTTAAGTAAGCTCTGATAGTAATTTATGATACTTCATAGAAAAATATGTACTTGATACTAGAGTACAAAGTAGAGCATATTGGAGTATAAATCCATTGGCAATTTGATGCTGGGTTAGGAATGAATAAAAGAATTGATTTATTAAATCAGCAAGAAGACCTTGAGTAACTCCCCAAATGCAGAAACTCTCAGGGTTGTCTCCAAGTCCAGTTCACTCTTGTGGGTCTGTAAATGTGCCAAAAACAGTGATAAGAAAAGTCAGGGATTGGTGGGACTGGGATTTGTTGATATTTAGATATACAGAACTCTTCAACAGGGGGTCGCTGCTCTCACATGAATATTTCAGTGAATTTTGCATCACTGAAATACCAGAAGTTCCCTGGTACCACACAGATTAAAGAATTCCTGTGGGCAGAACTCCTTTTGTTAATGTGGTGGTAGCAGAGTTCAATGCTGGGATCCTCAAATAAATGTTTATTTCTTCCATCCTTTCAGATTGTCTACAAAAAGGGGCACGATGAAAGGAAAGCAAAATTCACCTCTCTGCCAGACCCCCCTGATGTGGAACAGGCCAAGAAGGTGTCACGGCAGCTGAGTGATGTGAGTGGAACCTCTGCCCAAACCCCACTCCTGCAGACAGAGAGGCAAAAAGGGACCTAAGGAAAAGGAAAAACACACTGGAACACCAATTTTTGCTGGAGAAATTGGGAAAAAGTTGCATAATCTTGTAATGCAAGATGTAGGGTTTTAATTCCATTCAGAATTTAGCTATTATTCTTCTTTTTTTAAAAAAAATATTTTATTGTGTATTGAAAATTATCTACATTTTAAGATTAGAGAATTGCAGTATTCACTCATGGTGAAGAAACCACTTTGAAACTGCTTGTAAGGTACAATAATTAATTTTGAGAAATTTTCTTGTATCTTATATTTCCATAGCTTAAAAGCTAAATTGTCATCAAGAAAATTTTACAATATGTAAAAAAAAGGATCAGTACCATAATTCTTTGAAATTAATAGAATAATAGGCTTTGTAGGTATCTCCAAAACTATAAAATATAGATTAAAAAAAAAAGATTATTTATGGCATATATGTTCTTCAGCAATGTTAAAAAAGCATTGGAGTAACTTTAATTTTTATGGTAAGTAATGCACTTGTGACTGAAAATGCCCCTGGAACACTGAGTAAAAACTCAGGCAGGTGTTTTGTTGTTGGAAACACTCTTTAAACGTTTAATACTTGCTTTCTGTGAGCTTGGATAAATAATGGAAATCACAAATACCAGGTAATTAAAAGGGTTTGCTTATAACCAGCAGCAATCCCAGGAAATTCTGACTTAATGGGCAATATCCTGATATTATGTGACCAGGGAGAAAACAGAACTAAAGGAATATGTTAGAGATGATTTATTTATCCTTTTTAGGCCAGGGAAGGTACTAAGGGAAATAACACTGAAATGGTTTGGCCAAATCATATTTAAGGTGTTTTTTGCCATACCTGCTAAAATAGTTATAAGGCAGGCATCAAATATGAAGCAGCTTTAAAAAGACAGCTTTGGAAAATGAATCTGTCAGGTGAAAATGGAACTGTGTCTTGGAAATTCAATTTTATTGTTTTGTTTCCTTATAGGTTGTTTACCATGATGACTATAAAAACAAAATCAAAGGCAAGTGGAGTCAAACTCCGTGCTATGATGTGGCAGTTGCAAAAATGAATGCAGAAAATCTAAGTATGGTGAGTGAATCCTGCAGAAAATCTTCAACAGTTTCATCCTTGTTTATGTTCATTTGGAAATACTGAGGCTCCATTTGTGGCACTGCTTATTTCCTAAATAATCCCTGTTGTAGGTGTCTAATTTACAATTAAATGTAATTAATATGTTGTTTTCTGTCTGTCCCTGTTCCTAACAGAGGAAATACCAGGAAGACTTTGAAAACATGAAAGACCAAATCTACTTCATGCAGACTGAAACTCCAGAATACGAAGCCAACAAACGAGCTTCAGAAAACATCAGCAAGGTGAGGGAGCTGAGTGCCACCTGCTCAGCCTGGGAACAGTTCTGAACTCCCACAAGTTTGTGCTGGCATTGTTTTGGCAAGACCTTTCATGGTCCTTGGCCACCATAAGTTAAATAACAGGGGCATTTTTCATGGAAAGTTGAAGATTATATCATAGAAATTATTCACATCACAGGATGGTTTGGGTGGGAAGGGACCTTAAAGGCCACCCAGTGCCACCCCTGCCATGGCCAGGGACAACTTCCACTGTCCCAGGGTGCTCCAAGTCCCATCCAACTGTGCCTGGGACACTGCCAGGGATGGGGCAGCCACAGCTGCTCTGGGCAATCACACAGGTTAGTGAGCATTTGGCTTTCAATACTGATTTTTAAAACCTCTTTTTTTAATTTTTATTCTTTCAAGTTCAAATACAGAGCAGACTATGAGAAGAAAAAGGCTATTTCAGATTATAATGTGCTCCCTGCTACAGAGAACCCATTGCTGAAGCAATTAAAAACAGCAGGAAATATTCTGAGTGATGTGAGTATTATCAATGTGCAGCTACATCATTTTCAGTCATGTACCAGAAACTACACTCTGCATTTCTTCACAAAGCTTCTCCTTTGTAGTATTTTTAGTTTTGTAGACCCATATTTGTAATGAGATAGCACCAGCCAGAACAATTCAGGTAAAGAAGGAATTGTCCACAGATGGGTGTAGCAACAGCAGTGGCACATGGATGGCTAATTAGTGGATAGTTCATTTAGGTCCTTGTGGATAATGAATCACAAGAGGACAGTTCTTCCCTTGCTGTTTTAAGGAATTTCAGCTAATAATGGTAATGCATTTGGTGCTTTTATATAATATTTTTATATTATATTCTGGTTATTCACTGTAACGGTCTTCTCAATTACTCTTTTATTTGTATGAGAAGAGATTGAATATTTCTCAGTGTCAGAAGTCCAAAAACCATTAGCCAGACCTTTCTGTCTTCCCTTACAAACCTAAAAAAAGTTATTTTTGAAAACCACTAGGAAAACAGTGCCATCTGTTTCTCAGTCCTGTGAGAAAGCTTTTCTTTGGAACCATTTCTCTGCTTTACTCTTGTCATTTTTAACGTGGTGGGGGTGACTTGCAGTGAAATCTCCTGCGTGACCTGGTATTATTTGATTTGCAGAAATTATACAAAGAAGCCTATGAACAGTCCAGAGGAAACAAGATGAATTACTGTGAGACACCCAAATTCCAGACTGATGCTGCTCTGAAGAACTTCAGTGACGTAGGTGTTCCACTTGGGGCTTGTCCTTCAGTGCTTAACCTCTTGATTCCTTCTGCCTCTCAACTCGTGGTTATTTTGGCAGGTTAAATATAAAGATGCATATCAGAAGAATATTTTGGGGCACTACTTGGGCAGCTTTGAGGACCCACATCAAATCCACTGCATGAAGGTTGAAGCTATGAAAAGTGATGTGAGTGTGGCAATCGTTCTGTTTTCCCCGTCACTCTGGCAGTTCAGACAAAGCTCGGTTGTGGTTCCTTACTGAATGTTGCTCTTGTTCCTAGAAAAATTACAAAGCAGATTATGAAGAGGAAAAGACAAAGTGCTACTTCCCTCAGACCATAACTCAAGAGTATGAAGCAATCAAGAAGTTGGAGCAATGTAAAGATGTGAGTACAGGGCAGCAGTTGTTCACCACAGAAAAATTAATTGAGAGATCCCTGGTAACATCAATGATTCTGATCATTGATGCTATCAGTTTGGCCTCATTGCCATATGTGGTTTTTTTTTAAAAAAAAACATTTTCATCTCTATTTTAGGGCCTTTTGTGACATCTAGTGATCAAAAAAGATATAGCACAATGCTTTTTATAACATGTAAACCCATAAAATGAGAGCAGTAGTACCAAAATGAAGAATGAACCTCAAGCATTCACCTGCTTAAATCAATGTTTTTTCAAATTAATACCTTAAAAGTACTTAATTTATTAATAATTTTATTTATTTTATCAACACTTGGAAAATACTTTATATGCGTTTTCTACAAATATTTTTTAATCTTCTTTCAGTACACCTACAAAAAGCATCCTGATCAAACCAAATTCACTTCAGTGACTGACTCTCCAGTACAGAAGCAAGCAGAGATCAACAGCAAACAGCTGAGTGATGTAAGTAAACTTTGGTAACACTCTGACATTCCAAATTTCTGCCCTGTGCCCACCTTCACTTCATCCTCCAGCTTTAAGAGCACTCCTGAAATAATTGTGTAGGTGTCTGTGTGTATTCACAATTTTATTCCAGCAGAACATCACCTGGAAATCAGACTTTTTTAAAATAGTTTTTCAATTCACAGTCTATAAATTCGGCTGCTAAATATCTTCCTTTGTTTTTCTTTGCAGATATTGTATAAATCCAAAGGGGAAGAAATTATTCACAAGTACCACCTCCCTCCTGATGTGCCCCAGTTCATTCAGGCAAGAGTAAATGCCTACAACATCAGTGATGTGAGTACATTTTGAATTTCAACACCATGAAGCTCTCCACTGATGGTATCACTTTTTTTGCCTTTGTGATGTTAATTTTTTTGGTGGCATTATCAGCTTTCCAGGAATGAGATAAAAACGGACATCTCCCTTAACAGCCTTGAATTTTAGTAGTCTGGCCAGACTGATAAAAAAAAAATCCATTTAGGCTGTTTTCTCTAGTTCCTTTGGAGCACAAAGGCTGAGTTTGAAGCTAACAGGAAAAAATTGCTGAAAGTTCAAATGAAAAAGGGTTTTGCTTAAGAAAGACCAAAAATGCCACTGATAGCGTTGTTCTAAATAAAAAGTGTAAAAATGCTTGTGGCATTCACGATCATCTTTGCAGTAGATTTATTTATTGTAATAGAACTGTAGTTTGTGTACAGGTTAGCATTTTTCCATGAGATTACATGGACAAAACAGGGTATTTTAATTCCTGTAATAAGAACATGGGCTTAAACTCTTTCTTAGAATTGCTATTCCTGACACTGCAAACTCCTCCCTTTTTTTCCTCCAAGGCTAACTACAAAGCAGACTGGAAGAAAACCCTTTCCAAAGGCTATGATCTGAAGCCAGATGCCATTCCAATTATTGCTGCTAAAGCTTCTCGGAATATTGCAAGTGATGTAAGTAGGATTTACATCCAGTGGAACACATACCCCTCCTGCATTTCATTATTTATTATTATTTACCTGTGCTGGAGACCTGTATTCCTGCTTTAGCAAAAGGTTACAAGCGACTCTTCATTCCTCTCTTAAACATCCCCAACTGAATATTGGGATATTGGATTGTTTGGTGATTGTTCAGTAATTTATTATTATCATCACAGTCTTAATTAGAAGCTGAATATCCCTGGGAGCTGCAAGCCTACATCAATGACAATGGTGAGGGAGGGCTTGTAGCTGCAGGTGTGGGTTGAGATATGTACCAGGTGTCAGGACAAGCTGAAAAATCCAATAGTCCTCTTCATTTTTGACCTAAATAATCCTGTGCTGTTGTAAACACCAATTACGAGGTTCTAGGTTGAACTGCAGCATTAATACTTTGAAACTCAGTGTTCCAAACCCATCCAGAGTGTGTTTTCCCTTCCCCAAGTGGGTAAAGCTGGTTTTCCTTTGTCTCTAGTACAAGTACAAGGAATCCTATGAGAAAGACAAAGGCAAACAGGTCGGGTACCGCAGCCTGCAGGATGATCCCAAACTTGTTCACTACATGAACGTGGCCAAAATCCAGTCGGATCGGGAATACAAGAAGGATTATGAAGTCACCAAGACCAAATATCACGCTCCTCTGGATATGTTCAGCGTGACAGCTGCCAAGAAGGCCCAGGAAGCGGTGACAAACACTGGCTACAAGCAGCCAATTCACAATTACACCCTCCTGCCTGATGCTGTGAACCTGGAGCTCTCCAAAAATGTGATGCAGCTTCAGAGTGATGTATGTCATCAAGAATCAGCTCCATTTTTAATTCTTGTCGTGACTGTGTGACATCATTGATGCTTTAAGGCTAAAAAATAAATTTATATAATCCAATATATATTATATTGGATTAACAGTGGGTTGGGATGCAAGTGACTGGTCTGGAGCCATTTATTTTCCAAACATTATCCGAATTATGTGCAGCAATTAAGTTCTAGGAAACTTACCTAGCATGTAATCACTTTTTTAATATCTATCCATATTTGGCATATTCCCAGAAAATGAGCATGTTTTACTAACTGATGTATTTTTGTAGTAAGATTTTAATTACTGTGATTTTATTTAAGTACTGACTCTATCATACTTAAATGTTAATTAAATCTAAATTGCCTCTCAAAAAATGAATGTCCAGGGGAAGTTTTTAGGCTTTACCTGTTTTATGTGCATAGACACTCATTTTTCTTGCCTCGCTGTGTTTTTCTTGTTTATTTTTTAAAAGAATCTCTACAAATCTGACTTCAATAACTGGCTGAAAGGAGTTGGCTGGGTCCCAATTCAGTCACTGGATGTAGAAAAGGCCAAGAAAGCCACGGAGATTCTCAGTGAGAAGAAATACCGCCAGCATCCCGACCAGCTCAAGTTCTCCATCCCCACAGATGCCATGGACCAAGTGCTGGCAAAGCAAAATGCCAAGACCATGAACAAGGTGGGAAGTTGTTGGATTGATCCAAGTTTGGGTCTTTGTCCTGTAAAGTTGTGGGGCAAGGTGCATTCGCTCTGCAATTATTAAAATTTCCAGTGGGTGTGGTAGTTCCTTAAGACTGGGCACTGAGAGGTCGTGGTGAGCCTCTGACTGCTCATAACTAAGGGAGTTTCATTTTCTGTTTCTAAAGATTAAAGAATTCTTCTCCAGATTTAGAGTGCTTTGATAATCCTTTTTCTGTAGGACGTATTCACTATAAGTGAACTGCAGAAAACCTGCAATTCTGTTCATTTTGTACAAGTTTCCTGGAAAGTGGAGGTTTTTACTCTTGTCTCTAGTTATCCAGGACACCACTGATCCTTATTCCTTGTTTTCCATGGAAAGAATGTCTGTGAAAATGCATTCTGCTTCCCATTAATGCAGGGAAAAAACACAGATTGGAAATTTCCAGCTTCAATATTTATTAATTATCAAAACATACTTTGCAAATTTCTTACAATATTAAAGAAAGGAGGAAGATAATGTTGGTCCTCAGCAGCTCTGTGAAGGCTATTTCTGGTGCTAATAAAATTTCTAGGAATTACTATTTATAGCAAACAAGCAGAACAAAAGCAAACTCTTATTTTATGAGTTCAGTACCTTTTCAGTGCTAGCAATTCCTTTGTAATTGCAGAGGCTGTACACAGATAAGTGGAACAAAGAGAAGACCAGCATTCATGTGATGCCAGACACCCCAGAAATCCTGCAGTGCAAAGTGAACCAGATGACCATGAGTGATGTGAGTTGCTGTGCTCACCATGGGCCTCCAGTGCCTCACTGTCATTTTAATGTCTCATTTGAAAATATTTAACTTCAGAGTTCTGCCTTCATGACACCTGTTCTCTTTCATCTGAACTTAGAAACTTTACAAATCTGGATGGGAGGAGGACAAGAAGAAGGGTTATGACTTGCAGCCAGATGCACTTCCAATAAAAGCAGCCAAGAGCTCCAGGGACATTGCGAGCGATGTGAGTCTGGTTGTGTCATACCACTCCATGGCTTTATTTAAATTTGATGACTGAACCTGAGATCTTGTGATCTGTTTTTTTCAGTGATAAAACAGAGCTTAATGTTTCATTTTTTAACGGATGCTTTTGCTGTTCTTTCTCTTTCCTGTCTCAGTATAAATACAAACTGGCCTACGAGAAGGCCAAAGGGAAGCACATCGGCTTCCGCAGCCTGGAGGACGACCCCAAGCTGGTGCACTTCATGCAGGTGGCCAAGATGCAGTCTGACAGGGAGTACAAAAAGGGTTATGAGAAGGCCAAGACTAACTTCCACACTCCAGTTGACATGGTCAGTGTGGTGGCAGCCAAGAAAGCTCAGGAAGTGGCTACAAATGCGAACTACAAGAACTTAATCCACACCTACAATGTGCTGCCAGATGCTATGAGCATTGAATTGGCCAAAAACATGATGCAGTTACAAAGTGATGTAAGTAAGAGGTTCTTCAGCCTCTGCATTGTGTAGAAAGATGCTTAGTTTATGAAAAAACACTGTAAGATAAATAGTATTATTTTGTTAGTCACATTAGGCCAGGTGTCTATGAAAATGTAGTAAATTATACAAGTTTTTAAACAATTGCAGCAGTTTTATTTTTCCTAGTCTCTGAAATATTTCATTAATTAATTTGAGCTTAGAAATAAGCAATTTTATGAATATTTCCTCCGCCAGGCTCTTCAGGAGCAATAGTTATTGTCCAGACCAAGACAGGAAAAGCTTCACTTTTCCTTAATACATTTTATCTTCTACTTCCAAATTCATGAACTATTTTATGCTTCATACTGTTTTTTATCTACTTTCTGCATGCAGAATCAATACAAAGCAGAGTATGATGAAACTATGAAGGGCGTTGGGTGGCTCCCACTGGGCTCCCTGGAAGCTGAGAAGAACAAAAAAGCCATGGAAATTGTGAGTGAGAAGAAATATCGCCAGCATCCAGACAAGTTGAAGTACTCTGTTCCTATGGATTCCATGAACATGGTCTTGGCTTTAAATAATGCCAAAATCATGGATGAGGTAAGAAAGGGCTCATCAGAATTCATTTCAGAAGTGGGCAACAATCTACATGTGATTTAATAGTCAACGCTATTGTATGCAGAGCTTTAGAAAACATGATTTTATTTTGTAGCTAATGTATGTGCTTAAAGTGCTAAAATAAAAAGATAAATGTTGCTCTGGTGGTAGTAACACATCATTGTCAAGGCAGTTGGGATTTCAAGTGGAAAATAGTATTTTAAATTGTTTTATTTAATAATAACAACAGGTGTTGAAATCTCTAATTTATTTTTATCCTTCCAGCACAAGTACAAACAAGCCTGGGAAGAAGACAAAAAGAAAATTCACATCACCCCAGATATTCCACAGATTGTTTTAGCAAAAGCAAATGCATTCAATTTAAGTGAAGTGAGTATTGTTTGTTTGTAGGGCTGTGACCTTGCTCTTATTTTTTTTATTAGGAATAAGTGAGATGAGATCATGCAAAATCTCACCTTGCTAACCTGTAGTAATTTTACAAAACCTATTAATTTTCCTTTTCCCTGCTTCCTTCCCCAAAATTAGATACCCAGAATTGCCAAGAGAAAGCCATGTTTACAGTCAGGTTGTGAAGTGTTCATGCAGACCATTAAAATTTAACAGTTGCTAACAAAATACAGTAGACTTCGAGTACTTCGAGTTCACGTTTGTTGCTGTATTTATTATTTTATTATTGATTATTCTATTTCCCCATGCACAAAGTTTTGTACAAGGTTCAAAATGTAGGTGGCACCTGTATTTTTGGTAAAAGATGACATTATGCACTGGTTTTGGTAAACACTTGTTAAATCTGCATATGCTAAATAAAGTATTGCTTGTAATTATGCACATCTGCAATGTGGGCAGAAATAGACATTTTTATCTCTTTTTATTTTTTAAGAAGACATCCTCATAGGTGTAACTTTTTCACCAATATTATCATGTGGGAAACACGTAAATTTTTGCTTTTTTAAAAGATGCTTATTTTTCCTGTTGCAGAAAATGTACAGATCTTCATTTGAAGAAACCAGGAAGAAAGGATATGATCTCAGGGCTGATGCTATTCCTGTCAAAGCTGCCAAAGCTTCCAGGGATATTGCCAGTGATGTAAGTTCTTGGGAGAAAAAATGGGTAGGGACAGCTTCCACTATTCCAGGGTGCTCCAACTGGCCTTGGTCACTTCCAGGGATCCAGGGGCAGCCACAGCTTCTCTGGGCCCCCTGTGCCAGGGCCTCAGCATCCTCATAACGAAGAATTTTTTTCCTTAATTTCAAATCTAAATGGATCAAAGTCTCACTTTCTGTTCTCTTCCAGTATAAATACAAAATAGGGTATGAGAAAGACAAGGGGAAACTCGTTGGCTTCCGCAGCCTCCAGGATGATCCCAAACTCGTGCATTGCATGCAAGTGGCCAAGATGCAGTCGGACAGGGAGTACAAGAAGGCCTATGAGGCGAGCAAGACTCATTACCAGACACCTTCTGATGCCCTCAGCGTGGTGGCAGCCAAGGAGGCCCAAGACCGTGTCACCAACACCAACTACAAACGCCTGATCCACCAGTACATGCTCCTGCCAGATGCAATGAGTCTGGAGCTGTACAGAAACATGAATCAGATCCAAAGTGATGTAAGTTTCCTACTTGTGACTTTTGTTTTCACATCGTGGCTGCAGTTTGGAAAGGACAGGATTATTTTTTATGAGCTGTCTCCTTTTTGTGGCTTTTGTTTTTCCATCACAGCAGTGTTTTGGAAAAAACTGGTTTATTCTGTATGAGCTGATTGTACATTGTCAACTTTGCTTTTGTGTCCTGTTTGGCAGAATGAGTACAAGCAGGATTACAAGGAGTGGTTCAGGGGGATTGGTTGGAGTCCCATTGGTTCTCTGGATGTGGAGAAGTCCAAGAAAGCCACGGAGATTGCGAGCGATCGGAAGTACCGCCAGCACCCCAGCATGTTCCGCTTCACCAAACAGAACGATGCCATGGACCTGGTCCTGGCCAAGCAAAATGCAAATATCATGAACAAAGTGAGTATTTAGGGGAAAAGCCGGGCAAGGCATTCACATCTCATCCATTCCAATAATCACTCTGTAAATCTCTGTCACACCTATAAGTGGCAGCGTTCCTCTGGGAAAAACAACTGTCACAGGTTCATCTTTTTTCATCTTTTTTTCTCAATGAAACAGCTTTACTTAAAGAAATATTTTCTCATTTTTCTCAAACCTCTATTCTTCCCATTCTTACATAAAAATGACTGGTCCTGAAAATCTTGATAGTTTGGTTTCATTAGAAGAACTGGACAATAATTCAGCTGATTTTGGATTAGATCATTAATTCCTAAAATAAATCTGAGTTAGCACCTTCACCTTTTTACTCATCCATATCCAAATGGAAGGGTGAAAACCCTGGAAGAACCATCTTTTGTCATTTATATTAACACATCTGATGTAACTTTCTGTCCATAGCATGCTTATACCGAGGCCTGGGAGAAGGATAAAACTCAGGTCCATGTGATGCCAGACACACCAGATATTCTACAGGCCAAACAGAACAAGACAAACTACAGTCAGGTAGAGTATTTTGATACATCTTATCAACATTTTAAATTAATATCTACTGGAGATTTAAGAACACAGGCAAGAATTTTATGTGGGTAATATTTTCAGAGTTAAATAAGTACCAGCTTCAGGCTAGCAAACTAACAGACTAAATTGCATTTTAATGTGTGGAGAATATAAGTCCTGCTTTTGAAGTCTGGAAGTACATAGTCCATACTCTATGCTTTGCATAGAATTCAGTCATGTTAAAAATTCTTTACTATAAAATTACAAGTTAATTTTGTATATTTTTAACCTAACCTATGGGAAGTAGATGCAATGATTCCAGCTTTTCTCTCTGCTTTCAGATAGGAGAAAGTGACAATTTTGCCAGTAGAAAACACTCAGGTTTTGCTTTGCTCAGAGGGAAATCTTTGACTTAAGAATGCCTGTAATTAAAAAAATCAACTGTGCACAAACTGATTTGACTGTTAATGGCTTCATGAAAACCGTATAATAATTTTGTTAAGCCAATCAAAAAGTGTTCAGTTATCTCAGATGTATATGTCTCAAATTTTCCAGATGGGTTTCAAATCAAGATAAGCTATAGTAGGAAGCTGAATAGTGAAAAAACTATTTAGTCCCTCTCCTAAGCCTTGGAAGACCAGTATTCCCTGTTTATCAGTTTCCTATTTCTCAGTTCCCGTTCTAGCAGCCCTTCTCTCATAACTGAAGCCTGTGAGGTGACCAGAATTTGGATCATTAGTGTATCTAAACAGCAGGTAACATACATATTACTGGTTTTAATTAATATTGTTTTCAATTTTAGAAACTCTACAAGCTTGGCTGGGAGGAAATGATAAAGAAAGGCTATGACCTCACACCTGAAGCCATGTCAGTGAAAGCTGCCAAAGCTTCAAGGGACATTGCAAGTGATGTAAGCAGCATTTTAACTCAGTGTGACATGCACTGACCTGGTGATTATAACCTACAGAGTCACAGTAAATTGAGATACACCTCTCTGCTAAGGTGTGGCTTGGAGTCAAAAACAACAGTACTGACAAAACTCCTTCCTGAGCTGTTTTTGTCCAGTTTAACAAGGGTTAATGGCATCTTAACACATTCAAAGTTTGGTCCATTCATGGCTGGTCATAAAAAGTGAGGAGTTTTCTGCTCTTTGGGCTGCTTCATTTTCAGAGTAGCAGCAAATTTGGTCCAGGTAGCTGAGCCCAGTGCCTATCCAGAGAAATCCTCATTACATCTCTGAAACAGATGTGATGACACACGGACTACTGTTCCATAACTTGGTACAAATACAACTTCTGCATTTCTTTTATTTTTATGGATAGAGAATTTATTAATTCTCTGTATAATAAAGAAGAGATTTTATTAATCATTGGGAAATGTTTCCTGTGCTTAGGTATCTTTGTATTTCATAATTTTTCATTGTTGATGATGTTACTCATCAAAATATTTCAGTGTGTCAGTGTTAGGGAGTTCTGAGTCAGATGGCACTGGAGACCATTCCTATTGCCACGCTCTCTCCCTTTCCAAGGACTCTCTCTTTCCCAGGGAGAGTATTCACTGACACCAAGTCATGCACACAAGTCAAGGGCCTGCTAAAACTTCACATGAGGTGCCATAACAAGTTGCTTATTTGCAGAATCACAAAATGGTTTGGGTTGGAAGGGACGTTAAGGATTATTCAGTTCCACCCTTTCTGTGGGCAGGGCCACGCTCCGCTATCTCAGGTTGCTCCAAGCCCCACCCAACCTGGCCTTGGACACTTCCAGGGGTAATTTCATGAGGAACATTAAGATGAGGGAATACATTGGCGTTTTGTCACTTACACATTTGTCACTGTGGTTTGAGTGGTGCCGCCTTTGCCATTGCAGTTCAAGTACAAAGAAGGATACCGCAAGCAGCAGGGACATCACATCGGGTTCCGCAGCCTGCAGGATGACCCCAAGATGTTGTGGTCCATGCAAGTAGCTAAAATGCAGAGTGACAGGGAGTACAAGAAAGACTTTGAAAAGTGGAAGACCAAGTTCAATATGCCTGTGGATATGCTGGGCTTTCTTCTGGCCAAGAAGTGTCAGGAGCTGGTCAGTGATGTGGACTACAAACACATACTGCACCGCTGGACTTGTCTGCCAGACCAGGTCGATGTCACCGAGGCAAGGAGGGTCAACGAGCTGCAGAGTGATGTAAGCTCCCTCTGGGTTTGATTCACTTATTTCCATGGAAAATAATTACTGCTGATTGGAAAGTATCTTTGATGACTTGCTTTTGATATCAGTATAGATCAGATCAGAGCTAAACTGCCAGTTAGACTTTTCATAGGGTTTAATCAATGAACAGTGAAATAATCTGCTGTGGTTTTGATTTCCACCCTTAACAGAACCTGTATAAGTCAGATCTGCAGTGGCTCAGAGGCATTGGATGGAGTCCTTTGGGATCTCTGGAAGCTGAAAAGAACAAGAAAGCTTCTGAAATATTGAGTGACAAGAAGTACAGGCAGCACCCAGACACGATTAAGTTCACAAGTATCCCAGATGCCATGGATGTTGTTTTGGCAAAATCTAATGCCAAAAATAGGAGTGATGTAAGTTGCCTCCAGAGACAGAACGTGGGATTCAATAAATGAATACATTAATATACATTTTTAAAAGGATCTCTGGTTCAGAACATGCACTTAAAGTATCCAGATAGCAGGTGTTAATAGTCAGGGCCTCACAGCTCTTCGTACCTTGTTCAGAAGGTGGAGATCTGGAGCGCTGATAATTTACTCAGTATAACTGCAAATAAGACCTCTAGTAAGCAGTAGGTAAATATATTGTTTTAATGCTGTTTCCATGGCATTCCATGGATGTAAAGAAGAAAAAAAGGTTGTATATCAGTAAGAAGTCATTGTATTATTTGATTTTACTATATTATTTTGTTTACATTCCTAATTCTTGCTTAGTATGTCTTTTCTTTGCTAATTTAGAGAAAAGGTGAACTGAAATTACTGCTGTGCAAGTGAAACTTGGATCAGACCAGGTTTTTGTTTCTGTCTCTTTCAGATACTCTACAGGGAAGCTTGGAACAAGGACAAGACTAAGGTTCACATCATGCCTGATACTCCTGAAATTTTGTTGGCGAAATCAAACTTGATTAACACAAGTGATGTAAGTTTGCATTTGAAACTGGGTGTAGAGAATCACAGAGTTGTATTACTCACCTCTACAGAAAGCTCTGGGAATAATTCAGATTAATGTATTTGCTAAAAGAAAATCTTGATCTTCAATGAAACAATCAGAAGACATTTAAATTGTAATTTTAAAATATTGTATATCCAAGGGCACAAAGTACCTGTCATTAATAGAAAGGTATGGAGTTTAATTTAATTAAGTAAACTGTGTTTGGAAACCCATGTTTTCTCTTCAATAGTCAGAGGTGGAAGGTTGTAGCATTGAAAAACTCTAGAGAGTTTTATCTGCATTAATTCCTTTGAATCTTTCTCTAACAGAAACTTTACAAGGTAGGATATGAAGAGCTGAAGAAGAAAGGCTATGACCTCCCTCCTGATGCCATCCCCCTCCAGGCAGCCAAGGCATCCCGAGACATAGCCAGCGAGGTGAGTCTGCAGAGGGAAAATCAGAGTGGGGCACAGAGGGGGCACATAACCCTGGAAAAAAGTAGTTTCTATTTAACAGGAGGAGATATGTAAAATTTTAACACTGTTGTGTTGCTGCCCGCCTCAAAGCTTGTATAATTCTAAATGCTGTAAAGCTAATAAGATAAAATAAAATAAAATAAAATAATATAATGATGGTAGTATATAGCCATGAACAATCCCATAATATCTCCTGGACATTATAACAAATGCTAAAAACTTTGGGAAAAAACAGAAGCAAGTTAAAATGTGTTAGATTCAAAATGATTAACTACTGTATTAACAACAGAGAAACTGAAATGGCAGCTTGGAAAGAAGTGTTAATTGTTGTTTCTGTGTTCAATTAGTACAAATACAAAACGGCATACAGAAAACAGCTGGGCCACCACATTGGGGCCAGGAACATCGAGGACGACCCCAAGATGATGTGGTCGATGCACGTGGCCAAGATCCAGAGTGACAGGGAGTACAAGAAGGACTTTGAGAAGTCCAAGACAAGGTTCAGCAGCCCTGTGGACATGCTGGGAGTGGTGTTGGCCAAGAAATGCCAGGAGCTGGTCAGTGATGTCGATTACCGGCACCTTCTGCACCGCTGGACGTGCCTGCCGGACCAGAACGATGTTGTCCATGCCAAGACAGTGTACGACCTGCAGAGTGATGTGAGTTGTTCTTTACTGGCTGAGTGACAGCCTTGGGTTGTCTGTCCTGGGTTCTGTTCTAGTTTTGAAGGAGGGGTCTGTGTGGCAGGGAAAGGGGAATGAAGTCAAGTTTTTTCTTATGGAGAACCAGCAATTGGGAAAGACAAATGCTGATGGCAGTGGAGAGCCACAGGGGATGGGTCCAAACGCTGAATGGGTGGCTGGTGGGTGGATCCAGTGGAATGTGCTCCATTCAGGAGAACATCCATTGGTAGGAGTTGGGATTTCTTGGAGTGAGGAGGTTGCTGAGCTGGGTTTTTCCCTTCCTGTCCTTCCAGAACGTGTACAAGTCTGACCTGCAGTGGCTGAGGGGCATTGGCTGGTCCCCAATTGGGTCACTGGATGTTGAGAAGAACAAGAGGGCGAGCGAGATCCTGAGTGACAAGAAGTATCGTCAGCACCCAGACACCATCAAATTCACCAGCCTTCCTGACTCAATGCCCATGGTGCTGGCAAAGCACAACTCCAAAATCATGGACCAAGTGAGATTTCTTTGTGTTTGCATCTTGAAGGCCAAGAGCACCTTCCTTTCCCAGAATGTTGTTCTATGCCATTCCATGGCCTGGGTTCTTCAAGGGGATGCTTCATCCTCTTGCCTCAGGGATTTATGTTACTTGTTTGAGACAAAACTCTCTTTTTTTTTGTGATTGGAGCAATAATGGGGTACAGTGTGGAAAATGGTGAAGTATTAGAAAGGGCAGGAGTTTCTGGGTCAGTGAAAAGTTCAGGCCCCTTCCTTTGGTTCATGGACCTGATTTGCTCATTGAATTTGTTTCCCTAAACCGGTGTGTTCTTATCATCCTCTGTGCTCCTTGTTTCCAGCGCTCGTACACCTCAGCCTGGGAGAAGGACAAAACCAGCATTCACATCATGCCGGACACCCCTGGGATCCTGCTGGCACAGCAGAACAAAGTGAACTTCAGCGAGGTGGGTGGCTGTTGGGGGTGCAGTGTCCATCCCTAGTTGCTGCCATGTCCAGGCAGCAGCGTTGTCTGAGGGCGTGGTGGTGTCTGTTCCAGAAACTGTACAAGCAGGCGATGGAGGAGGAGAAGAAGAAGGGCTACGACATGCGGGCAGATGCCATTCCCATCAAGTCTGCCAAAGCTTCGCGGGACATCGCCAGTGATGTGAGTGCTCAGCAGCCCTTGTGGCACACACTGCCACACGGGTGCCACGTGCTGGCATTTGAAGTCAGGGTTTGCAGCTGAGCCAAATGGAGGCAACAAATCCATTACCTGTCACTGCCCTTCAGTTGCCCATCAAAGTTTTTGTTCACACTGTCCACCTATAGCTGTCCCTGCAAGTTATGGATGTGCACTGTTGCAAGGGAAGGTCTAGGTTGTGTGGAAGAGTAGCTGTGGGAGTTGGGTAATGGCTATAGCTCAAAGCAGGGTTCCTCCTGGGATTGTGAGTGCATCTCTTTGTGCAACAGCCTGGAGTTCTGAGGTGTTGGGCTGCCCTCAGCACTGCACGACTGCATGGCCCTGACTCTGCAGCTGCACAGCTGAGCTGTGCATGAGGAAAGAAAACCCAAACCAAGTTTTCGTTCAAAAATAAAAGCTGCAGGAAAAGCATAATTTTTTGTTTTCTTAGGTATTAATACAAAATTGCATTGCTGTATGTGTTTGCTGTCTTTATTTAATTTTCCAGAAGTCTCTATGTAGTTACATTTTATTCCCTCAGTAGTTTGAGTAAGACCTGATTTGGCCATTGTGCATGAAGATCAGTAAATGATTCTTTATGAAGGGGGTATTGAACTTCAGGTTTTTGGTATAGCTTTCATGATTTAGAGAGTTTTCTTCCTCTCAGTTACTGACCAGTAGCTCTAAATATATAGGCCAGGAAGAATCTTGGAAAATGTGAGTTTTAGCAGAAGGATATTGTGTGGATTCTTCTCTAGCTGTACACTGTAGGTCATCAGCTGAACACTCTCACATTCTAAACTCTCTGTGGTTTCAGCTGATAAATTGGCTGGGGGTGATGCCACAGGGGTGGCTAGGAATGTGAAAAAAACCTAAAATAATACTCAGTGCATACTGTTTTTTTCCTGCAGTACAAGTACAAGGAAGGGTATCGGAAGCAGCTGGGCCACCACATTGGGGCCAGGAACATCGAGGATGACCCCAAGATGATGTGGTCGATGCATGTGGCCAAGATCCAGAGTGACAGGGAGTACAAGAAGGCCTTTGAGAAGTCCAAAACGCACTTCAGCAGCCCTGTGGACATGCTGGGAGTGGTGTTGGCCAAGAAATGCCAGGAGCTGGTCAGTGATGTCGACTACCGGCACCCTCTGCACCGCTGGACGTGCCTGCCGGACCAGAACGATGTTGTCCATGCCAAGACAGTGTACGACCTGCAGAGTGATGTGAGTTGTTCCTTATTGGCTGTGTGTCAGTCTTGGGTTGTCTGTCCTGGTTTCTGTTCTAGTTTTGAAGGAGAGGTCTGTGTGTCAGGGGATGGGCAACGGATTGAAATCCTTATCTTCTGGAGAACCAAGAGTTGGCAAGTCTTGGGTGCAGATGAAAATTGTATGAAGAGCCCTAGGAGATGGGTGCAGCCACTGCATGGGTGGCTGGTGGGTTGACCCAGGGAAATGTGTTCCATTAAGTGGAGCTTCCCATGGTAGAAGATGAGGTTGCTTGGAGTGAGGAGGTTGCTGAGCAGTTTTTTCCTCTCCTGTCCTTCCAGAACGTGTACAAGTCTGACCTGCAGTGGCTGAGGGGCATTGGCTGGTCCCCAATTGGGTCACTGGACGTTGAGAAGAACAAGAGGGCGAGCGAGATCCTGAGTGACAAGAAGTATCGTCAGCACCCAGACACCATCAAATTCACCAGCCTTCCTGACTCGATGCCCATGGTGCTGGCAAAGCACAACTCCAAAATCATGGACCAAGTGAGTTTACTTTGTGTTTGCACCTTGAAGAAAATGAGCACCTTCCTTTCCCAGATGTTGTTCTATGTCCTCCCAAAGACTGGGTTCTTCAAGGAGGATATTGCATCCTCTTACCTTAAGGATTTATGTTCCTTGTTTGAGATAAAACTCTCTTTTGGAGCTCTATTGAGGTACAGTGTGGAAAAGATTGAAGCATTAGAAAGGGTTGGGGAAAGGGCAGGAGTTTCTGGGTCAGTGCAAAGTACAGGCCCCTTCCTTTGGTTCGTGGACCTGATTTGCTCATTGAATTTGTTTCCCTAAACCGGTGTGCTCCTTGTTTCCTCTTGTCCTCCTTTCCCAGCGCTCGTACACCTCAGCCTGGGAGAAGGACAAAACCAGCATTCACATCATGCCGGACACCCCTGGGATCCTGCTGGCGCAGCAGAACAAAGTGAACTTCAGCGAGGTGGGTGGCTGTTGGGGGTGCAGTGTCCATCCCTAGTTGCTGCCATGTCCAGGCAGCAGCGTTGTCTGAGGGCGTGGTGGTGTCTGTTCCAGAAACTGTACAAGCAGGCGATGGAGGAGGAGAAGAAGAAGGGCTACGACATGCGGGCAGATGCCATTCCCATCAAGTCTGCCAAAGCTTCGCGGGACATCGCCAGTGATGTGAGTGCTCAGCAGCCCTTGTGGCACACACTGCGGCTGACTCCTTTCTTTCTTTAAGATCTCTGTGGCTTCAGCTGCTGCATTTTCTGGAGGTGGTACTGGTGGGGTCTTGGCCACATAAAAAACCCTAAACTATCACTCAGTGAACATTTTTTTGTCCTTTTAGTACAAGTACAAGGAAGGGTATCGCAAACAGCTGGGCCACCACATTGGGGCCAGGAACATTGAGGATGATCCCAAGATGATGTGGTCGATGCACGTGGCCAAGATCCAGAGTGACAGGGAGTACAAGAAGGACTTTGAGAAGTTCAAGACAAGGTTCAGCAGCCCCGTGGACATGCTGGGTGTGGTGTTGGCCAAGAAATGCCAGGAGCTGGTCAGTGATGCTGATTACCGGCACCCTCTGCACCGCTGGACGTGCCTGCCGGACCAGAACGATGTTGTCCATGCCAAGACAGTGTATGACCTGCAAAGTGATGTGAGTTGTTCTTTACTGGCTGTGTTGCAACCACAAGTCTCTCTTGTGTTCTGTACCTCTACTGGAAGAGGTCCTTGTGGGAATAATAATTTTTGGCTGATTCTGAGGCACTGAGATTGTGTTGTGGCATTTATTGACGTGGACAGTCAGTGATGATGTTTCTGTGGAGTCATGCTTCATGGCCACAGAAGAATCCTTTCTTGCCATGAACATTTTATGGGGAGAGTTGTGGCTGAGACCTTCAGCACAGTAAGGCAGGGAAGGGCAACAGGGTAAACTATTTGCCTTTGGAGGACCAAGAGAGGCAGTGGCAAGCTCTGGGTGCAGGTATATGTACAGAGGGTCTTGGGTGATGTAAGGCACCTCTCATGCCTCTGCCACCTGCAGAATGTCAAACAGAGAAGGTCTTTGCTGGGGATACTGAGAAGATGGAGGGCGAGGTGGTGAATTCTTTGGCAGGTACTTGTGCTGTTGCAGGAGGGGGAAGCCAGGTGTGGGGAGCTGCTCTTCATGGGAGTCCCAGGCCTGGTGTCCGGTGGGTTGACCCAGGGAAATGTGTTCCATTGGGAAGTGCGTACTGTGGTAGGAGATGAGGTTGCTTGGAGTGAGGAGGTTGCTAAGTTGTATTGTTTCCTCTCCTGTCCTTCCAGAACGTGTACAAGTCTGACCTGCAGTGGCTGAGGGGCATTGGCTGGTCCCCAATTGGGTCACTGGACGCTGAGAAGAACAAGAGGGCGAGCGAGATCCTGAGTGACAAGAAGTATCGTCAGCACCCAGACACCATCAAATTCACCAGCCTTCCTGACTCGATGCCCATGGTGCTGGCAAAGCACAACTCCAAAATCATGGACCAAGTGAGATTTCCTTGTGTTTGCATCTTGAAGGCCAAGAGCACCTTCCTTTTCCAGATGTTGTTCTATGCCCTTCCAACGCCCAGGTTGTGCAGGGGGAAAAAATCCTTCTTGCCTCATGGATTTGTATTCCTTATATGAGATTAAATTTTTGTTTGCGTGGTTGGAGTAGTAAAGAGGTACAGTGTGGAAAAGAAAAGGGTGAAGCATTAGAAAGGTTTGGGGAAAGGGCAGGAGCTCTGGAGTCAGTTCAAAGTACAGGCCCCTTCCTTTGGTTCACAGATCTGATGTTCTCATTGAGTTTCTTTCCCTAAACCTGTGTGTTCTTACCTCCCTCTGTGCTCCTTGTTGCCAGCGCTCGTACATCTCAGCCTGGGAGAAGGACAAAACCAGCATTCACATCATGCCGGACACCCCTGGGATCCTGCTGGCGCAGCAGAACAAAGTGAACTTCAGCGAGGTGGGTGGCTGTTGGGGGTGCAGTGTCCATCCCTAGTTGCTGCCATGTCCAGGCAGCAGCGTTGTCTGAGGGCGTGGTGGTGTCTGTTCCAGAAACTGTACAAGCAGGCGATGGAGGAGGAGAAGAAGAAGGGCTACGACATGCGGGCAGATGCCATTCCCATCAAGTCTGCCAAAGCTTCGCGGGACATCGCCAGTGATGTGAGTGCTCAGCAGCCCTTGTGGCACACACTGCGGCTGAATCCTTTCTTTCTTTAAGATCTCTGTGGCTTCAGCTGCTGCATTTTCTGGAGGTGGTGTCCCAGGGGCTTCTGGGGTCATATAAAAACCCTACACTAACACTCAGTGGACATTTTTTTGTCCTTTTAGTACAAGTACAAGGAAGGGTATCGGAAGCAGCTGGGCCACCACATTGGGGCCAGGAACATCGAGGATGACCCCAAGATGATGTGGTCGATGCACGTGGCCAAGATCCAGAGTGACAGGGAGTACAAGAAAGCCTTTGAGAAGTCCAAAACACACTTCAGTAGCCCTGTGGACATGCTGGGAGTGGTGTTGGCCAAGAAATGCCAGGAGCTGGTCAGTGATGTCGATTACCGGCACCCTCTGCACCGCTGGACGTGCCTGCCGGACCAGAACGATGTTGTCCATGCCAAGACAGTGTACGACCTGCAGAGTGATGTGAGTTGTTCTTTACTGGCTGTGTCACAGCCTTGGGTTGTCTCTTCTTTTTGAGGAAGTCTGTGTGGTATGGGAAGGTCAAAGGAACTAAAATCCTTTTTTTTTCTGGAGGGCCAAGAGTTGGCAGAGGTAAAAAATTATGCAGCTAAGAATGGTGTGAAGAGCCTTAGGATCTGATATAAAAGGCTCCTCCAATGTCTCTGCCAGATGCAGATTTAGAAATGGTGTTCGTCTTTGCTAGTAATACCTAGTAGGTATAAGGAGAAGATTTGTGGATTGCTTGATAGCCTCTTGTGATATTGCAGGGGCAGAGGGACAGGTTTTTGGGAGCTGAGCTTATCCAGAGTCACTTTTGTAGCACAGTCTAGTGGGTTGACCTAGTGGAACATGTTCCATTAAGTGGAGCTTCCCGTGGTAGAAGATGAGGTTGCTCGGAGTGAGGAATTTGCTAAGTTGTATTGTTTCCTCTCCTGTCCTTCCAGAACGTGTACAAGTCTGACCTGCAGTGGCTGAGGGGCATTGGCTGGTCCCCAATTGGGTCACTGGATGTTGAGAAGAACAAGAGGGCGAGCGAGATCCTGAGTGACAAGAAGTATCGTCAGCACCCAGACACCATCAAATTCACCAGCCTTCCTGACTCGATGCCCATGGTGCTGGCAAAGCACAACTCCAAAATCATGGACCAAGTGAGATTTCTTTGTGTTTGCATCTTGAAGAAAATGAGCATCTTCATTTCCCAGATGTTGTTCTATGCCCTTCCAACACCCAGGTTGTGCAAGGGGAGGAAATCCCTCTTGCCTCATGGATTTGTATTCCTTATATGAGATTAAATTTTTGTTTGCCTGATTGGAGTAGTAATGGGGTACAGTGTGGAAAAGGGTGAAGCATTAGAAAGGTTTGGGGAAAGGGCAGGAGCTCTTGAGTCAGTTCAAAGTAGAGGCCTCTTCCTTTGGTTCACAGATCTGATGTTCTCATTGAGTTTGTTTCACTAAACCTATACAATCTTATCTCCCTCTGTGCTCCTTGTTTCCAGCGCTCGTACACCTCAGCCTGGGAGAAGGACAAAACCAGCATTCACATCATGCCGGACACCCCTGGGATCCTGCTGGCGCAGCAGAACAAAGTGAACTTCAGCGAGGTGGGTGGCTGTTGGGGGTGCAGTGTCCATCCCTAGTTGCTGCCATGTCCAGGCAGCAGCGTTGTCTGAGGGCGTGGTGGTGTCTGTTCCAGAAACTGTACAAGCAGGCGATGGAGGAGGAGAAGAAGAAGGGCTACGACATGCGGGCAGATGCCATTCCCATCAAGTCTGCCAAAGCTTCGCGGGACATCGCCAGTGATGTGAGTGCTCAGCAGCCCTTGTGGCACACACTGGGACTGAATCCTTTCTTTCTTTAAGATCTCTGTGGCTTCAGCTGCTGCATTTTCTGGAAGTGGTATCCCAGGGGCTTCTGGGGTCATATAAAAATCCAAAACTATCACTCATAGAACATTTTTTTGTCCATAGTACAAGTACAAGGAAGGGTATCGGAAGCAGCTGGGCCACCACATTGGGGCCAGGAACATCGAGGATGATCCCAAGATGATGTGGTCGATGCATGTGGCCAAGATCCAGAGTGACAGGGAGTACAAGAAGGACTTTGAGAAGTTCAAGACAAGGTTCAGCAGCCCTGTGGACATGCTGGGTGTGGTGTTGGCCAAGAAATGCCAGGAGCTGGTGAGCGACGTTGACTACCGGCACTACCTGCACCAGTGGACTTGTCTGCCTGACCAGAATGATGTCATCCATGCTAAGCAAGCCTACGAGCTCCAGAGTGATGTGAGTACTCTCTGATAAGCTCTGGACTACTGAAATGTTTGTAATTTCCTTGGAATATAAACTAGAGTAGTTGCTCTCATATAGTATCTTTTCACTTTGTGTTTTTTTTCCCCTGTTCCAAACAAAGCTATTGTATTTTGAGGAGTGAATTAATCTGAATGTAAGGCCGTTATGAAAGTTTATGTACAGCCAAACATCCGAATTAGCTCCATATCATCCTTCATAGTAGGGAATTTGAATATATTTAAATGCTGATTAACATATAAAGGGGGAAATTTTTAACTGCTGCCTTTATATTTTGTAACAGAACTGCTACAAATCTGACCTTGAGTGGCTGCGGGGCATTGGCTGGGTCCCAATTGGTTCCTTGGAAGTTGAGAAAGCCAAGAGAGCAGGGGAGATCCTGAGTGACAAAATTTACCGCCAGCATCCGGACACCATCAAGTTCACCAGCATCCCAGATTCTCTCCCAATGGTGTTGGCCAAGCAGAACGCAGACACCATGAACAAGGTGAGTCTGGATTTGATCAGGTAACTCATCAACAGTCTCTGCCTAAACCCCTGAGACAGGACTGGGACCACAGACCTGTGCCTGTGCTGTGAGATTTCACCACTGTAAGGCTGTAAAGCTATAAGTTCAATTTTTGGTAATCGATGGGAAACTTGTTTTCATCAAGAGCTGATTTAATAATATCTTCTTTGATAATTACTAATTATCAATTGTGAATGTCTCCAAATACTCTGCTGTGTTTCTCCTGCAGCGTTTGTATACTGAGGCCTGGGATAAAGACAAGACACAAATCCACATCATGCCTGACACGCCTGAAATCACACTGGCAAGAGAGAACAAGAGGAACTACAGTCTGGTGAGTGTAGGAGCTCTCCAAATGTAACTGCTCTGTGTCATGGCTGGATCAGGAATGTTCTGGGAAACCTTCTAGAGATGGCACTATCAATTTCCCTAAGTAACTCCCATATTTATCCAAAAAATTGTGACTTGAAATACATTGTTTGTATATTTGTAGTAGTGCATGCATAGAGCAGTGAGCACTGGTGAGAAGAAATTCCATAAATTCCACACAAGTTGTGTGTTTCCACTGAATTTTTGGGGAGTCATTTCTGCCAGTGTGCATAATGTTGGGAAGACAAAAATTAATACCAGAAATGTAATTACTAGCATAATTCTGAAAAGGTGTGATGCCAGTGCTCAATATTATTTTAGGCAAACATGTTCACATCAGTAAGCCATATCAGTGGTTTTAAAAAGTAAGTTTTACTCCATTTGTATAGAAGAAAAGTTTAGCTCTAAATTGTAGTCAATGTTACATTATTTAAAAGAGTAAAATAAAAATTAACTAACCAATATATTTAGCAATGGTCTTCCTTTGACATGAATTTGTATTAGCTACTGATCTGAGGTTTTGAGTTAAAGGTAGATAAAACTGTGTATTATAAATCTAAACACAATTATTAGATCTACTTCTGAGCAATTTGTTTTGCATAGAATATAACATATGGAACTTACATGAGTCCCATTGTTTAATTCTTCATCTAGAAACAATACAGACAGGCCATGGAAGATTCAAAGAAGAAAGGCTATGATTTGAGAGCTGATGCCATCCCCATCCAAGCAGCCAAAGCATCCAGGCAAATCGCCAGTGACGTAAGAATCTAACTTTTTGTTTCTTTCTATGTTGACATCTCTCCTCTGCAACCTGAAAATTGTCAGCTGGATCCTGGAAAAGGCACTGCAGTTAAACTGTGACCTTAAGTAATAGATGTTTGCAAGTAAACTATCATGTATGTTTTAAAAAATGAGTGTTGATAATTATAAGAACAATACAATGCTGCTTTTGTGATAGCTGTATAGCTCATAACCCTTTTTGTGTAGATAAGTATTTACAGTATGTTTATCATTATATGTAATAAGGATTAAATGCATTTAATAAGACCAGGATTCTTTCTCACTAATTTTAATAAAGCACATTTCTTCAAAAGCAAAATGATAAAACAATTCTGTTTAGGGTTCTAATTCAAATAGCAAAAACCTTTAGTCCTAGAATGTTATTAGCATCAGAGTTGATTTGACTGTTTGGGGTTTTTTTAATGGTAGGTTATAGATAAGTTTGGAAAGGTTATTGTTAGAAAAATTTAATATGAGTAACTGATATTTATAGGTGATACAAAAATCTAATATTTTGGTTTGTGTTTCAGTACAAGTACAAGGAAGGGTATCGGAAGCAGCTGGGCCACCACATTGGGGCCAGGAACATCGAGGACGACCCCAAGATGA
The DNA here is from genome assembly GCF_051311805.1 of Agelaius phoeniceus. Classification (NCBI taxonomy): domain Eukaryota; kingdom Metazoa; phylum Chordata; class Aves; order Passeriformes; family Icteridae; genus Agelaius; species Agelaius phoeniceus. The sequence goes on along the minus strand of NC_135271.1, from coordinate 49,574,387 downwards.
TGTGGTCGATGCACGTGGCCAAGATCCAGAGTGACAGGGAGTACAAGAAGGACTTTGAGAAGTTCAAGACAAGGTTCAGCAGCCCCGTGGACATGCTTGGAATTGTGTTGGCCAAGAAGTGCCAGGAGCTGGTGAGCGATGTTGACTACCGGCACTACCTGCACCAGTGGATCTGTCTGCCTGACCAGAACGACGTGATCCACGCCAAGCAAGCCTACGAGCTCCAGAGTGATGTGAGTTCTCTGGCATTTGATTTTTGCTGAGGAATGTATTTGATATTTTACATAATTGTATCAGACCATCTTGTTCCGATGTGGTAGAACCAACATTTTGAGATTTATTTTAAAATTTTGTCGCTGATTGAAACTGAGCTCTCCAACAGGATGTGTTAACTAATTGATGCTTCAATGAAATCCTCTAACTCCAGAACTGCTATCTATCATTGACCATTCTGTGAAAGTTGGATAATGGTTTCACCCTTAATGTAGTGGAAATGCACTTGTTTTTTTATATTTTCTCCTGTGCTTTGAATTTATTTAAATTAATTGTTGCTATTGAGGTTACTTATTGGTGAACTATTCTCCATGTAAGTTGCATTATTGTTATTGATAGAATAACTTGTATGGGTGACTTCTTTCTATTTTGTAACAGAACTGCTACAAATCTGACCTGGAGTGGCTGCGGGGCATTGGCTGGGTCCCAATTGGTTCCTTGGAAGTTGAGAAAGCCAAGAGAGCAGGGGAGATCCTGAGTGACAAAATTTACCGCCAGCATCCGGACACCATCAAGTTCACCAGTGTCACGGATTCCCTGGAGATGGTGTTGGCCAAGCAGAACGCAGACACCATGAACAAGGTGAGTCCTGATCCCTTTGGATGACACATCAGAGGTGTCTGCCTCAGCCCTGCAGGCAGGACTGGGAATGATTGAGCACAAGCAATGCTCATTGGTTTATTCCTTCTCTTTAATCAATGCGGCATTTTTTAAGTGTTGTTACATTTCCGTAAGTCCATCCTCCTGTTGTTAATACTATCTCGTCCTAATTACCTAACTGATTATCCCTGTTACATTTCCTATATTTTCATCTGGTATGGCCTATGTTTTCCCTGATTATTGAGAAATTAACCTGTTTTTGAATGCCCTATCAATCTCTTCCTGTTTTCTTTCTTAGCGTTTGTACACTGAAGCTTGGAACAAAGACAAGACCACAATTCATGTCATGCCTGACACCCCAGAAATCCTGCTGGCCAAACAGAACCGAGTGAACTACAGTGAGGTGAGTGCAGCTGAAATCTGAGACAATTCACTTGTACTTCTGACAAGTATGCTTTTTTCATCCCTGACTTTTAGTTACTGGTAAAATATTGACAGGTTTTTTATTTTCACAAAAGGTCTGAAATCAGAGTTGTTCCAGAAATTGAACTCCTGGATATCTAATTAGGTTATTGAAATATATTATCTCCCATAAATTAGAAATAATTTATACAGCAAGGTATGGAAAGAACCAGTTTTGCTTTGCTTTCCCTAAATGATTCCCATTTTCCAAGCATTTACAAAAAAAATTACAAGGTCTTTGAAATCTGCATTCTTTTATTTTCTAGTGAATGTAGAGCTGGACTGAAGATGTTTAAGTCGCCTGAAAATCAACAATATTGTTTAGGGATTTCAATACTCTGATGTGCTCAACTGAAATGCAATTTTGTTTTTGAAACTAGATTGTGATTTTTTTTCTCACAGAAAATGTACAAACTGGCCTTGGAGGAGTCCAAGAAGAAGGGCTATGATTTGCGTTATGATGCCATTCCCATTCAGTCTGCCAAAGCCTCCAGGGAGATTGCCAGTGAGGTGAGAGGCTTTGTTCTCATTTCTCTATGCATCTGGTAGTGGAAAATAATCATAAGGTTTGCTACTTCGTACTTCATAGAATAGATAATATTGAAATATATTTTCATAGTGATTCTTTGTAATGATTCCACTACATTGCCTTTAGTGCATGGAAGAAAGGGGGAGCCAATATTTTTATAATGAGGAATATATCACTGTAATAAATAAATAAATAAATAAATAAATAAATAAAATAATGTGAAGGTTTTTGATATGCCCCCTGGAATACTTCTATTGATGTCCATGGATATTCAAGCAGCATGATCAAATGAACCAATGGTAGAGTTTGTCAGGTTCATTTGTGATTCAAACAATATTTCTGTTCAAGTGTCATAATGAAATTCAAGATGTCTGAACATCACAATTGGGATAAAGTATGCAATGACTGTGATAGCATGTGCTTCTGGTAAGGCAGCATCACTTAGAGATGAAGGATAACAGATTTTTATGCTCCTTGTTTACTCACAAGTTGGATATTTCAACTCTTTGTATAAAGAGGAAAATCATATGGTCTTCATCAAGGAGTTTTATAAAAAGTTTGTTACGTAAGTTAATATTTACAATTTAATCTTAATAG